>NC_048595.1:215847883-216177883 GCF_003668045.3 Cricetulus griseus
CTCAAAAATAACACTGAAGAAGAAAAGAAGGCATATTAAGGTTTTAGTAATTTACTTAGCCTATCACTGGAGAGTACTTAAAATATACAGAGACAAACATGAAATTCAGAATGTTACACAATGATCTGAAAAGCATTCTAAAATCCTTTTCTGGTATATAGGATGTTCAGATGTTAAAAGCTCTGCAGTATTTGTCTGCTGCTGTATTTGCTTCTTATCTCTCATCTGTGTGTGTGTATTGGGTCTCAGAACTCCACACTCATGCATTTCTGGCCTTCCTGAACAATGAGGTAACAAGCACAGGCAAGGCTGTGGTGCTTAAATGCTAAATTATACTTGAGAAGATTAGTCTTACAAAATCATAGACACCATAGAAGAATGACTCGAGAATGCCTGAAGAGCTGGGTGTTGGTGGCGCACGCCTTTAATCCCAGCAGAGGCAGGTGGATCTCTGTGAGTTCAAGGCAGCCTGGTCTCCAGAGTGAGTGCCAGGATAGGCTCCAAAGCTACACAGAGAAACCCTGTCTCGAAAAACCAAAAAAAAAAAAAAAAAAAAAAAAAAAAAAAAAATGCCTGAAGAACAAGAGCCATGTTGGGAGAGAAATGGATGGAGGAAGTTATATGAAGAAACCAATAGCTAGGTATATGGCTTGGCAGAGAAGCTCATGCCTGGCATGTATGCACACTAGATTCAGTTCCCAAAACCATAAGGAATTAAAAAGGGACTGAGGATAGTCCTCTACAAAGAGCACTTGCCTAGCATACAGGAGTCCCTGGGTTTGATTCCCAGAAACACATACATACAACCCGTATACAAAACATAATATTAGGTATCATGGCAAGCAGGGAGGGGAAGGAAGGAGGAGGAGAGGGAGGGAGGGAGGAGGAGGGAGGGAGGGAGGGAGGGAGGGAGGGAGGGAGGGAGGAAATCTTAATTGAAAACATTGTTATTTCATGAGCAGAAAATAGTCTACTTTGTCAAGATATAAAACATACATTGGATTTAAGAGATTTAATGCAAGCACTAATGAGGTGGCTCAGTTGGTACAGTGCTTAGAGGCCCTGCACCAGGGCCTATATAATCCCAGAACCCACATAAAAGACTGGATAAAATAGCGCATGCTTGTAACCCCAGTGCTGGGAAGCAGAGACAAGGGCTTGTGGGCCACCTGGTAAGCCCCAGGTCACAGTGTATCAAGCAAGGTGAATGGTACCAGAAGACACCAGAGGTTTTCTTCTGGCACACACACACACACACACACACACACACACACACACACATACAAACATGCATATACAGAAAGTGTGAAATAAGTATGTGACTTTTGTTTGTTTGTTTGTTTTTTGAGACAGGGTTTCTCTGTGTAGCTTTGGAGCCTATCCTGGCACTTGCTCTGGAGACCAGGCTGGCCTCAAACTCACAGAGATCTGACTGCCTCTGCCTCCCGATTGCTGGGATTAAAGGCATGCACCATCAATGCCCGGCTTAAATCTGTAATTTCTTATCCATATAATAAATTATAAAATATAAATCACCATTTCTAGCAGTTGGGAATATTGGCAGATACCTGAAGTCTCTGTCAGATGTTCTGTAGATCACTGGCAAATGAATATGCATTCTAACTCCCGTGGACAACTGCCTTGGTCGCCTCACCATCCCATGACATAGATTGTCTATGCTTTCAAGTATGTATCTAATCTATCCCTTGGCTAGGCTGGCTCCTGGAAAGTCATTTTTGAGCTTGTCTAGAGCATCCAAGGGATTCATTTTAAGTAGGCCAGTCTCCTTTGTAGCTTTTGAACTAATTCCCTCCAAAGTCCAAACTTATCCACATCAGAGCCATCTATATCTTCACTGTCCCTCTGCCTTCCCACCAAGAACTTTGGTATCTTTCCCAACCTAAAGGTCCCTTCCTTGTATATATCCTGAGTCTTTCCCTGACCCTTTCTCCTACACACTGGCAGTTTCACAGCAGTGGCAGAATCTAAATCTAAATTTCTTCCCATTTCAGCCTGTGTCCCTGACCTTGCTTTGTGCTGTCTGGCTTCACTTTTAATTCTCAGCCAGGAAGCCCCAGTGATGACTTAATGTTGCTGAGCAGTCACACTGCATTGTAAGTCCCCACCCGGCACGTAATGGTCTTCTCTCTTTAAACCTCCAGCACCTCCTCTTTCAACCTTGCTCTCAACCTATACCTTCTCCCCAACTCTAGCTGGATGGAAATCTAGAATCAGGTAGGGAACTATGTCCAGCTCACACTGCTGCCCCTGCTGTAGCAGATGGTGGCCTGCCTGAGCCTTGTCTGGAGTGGCTCCTTCTTTTTGTGTCAGATGCTGTCTCTGAGCTACACCCCGGCCCTGATTTTATTCTAGTCTAAATAACTTCAAAAGATTAATTCTGCCATGGTACAGGGCCTTGGCTCTAGAAAGTAGTATTAATAGTTATTAAAATTAAATGAAAAGAAAGTTTACTGCTAAAAACAAAAGAAGCTACTGTATATAACAGACTTCATTGTAGGTCTAATGACATAGAAACATCCATTTACAGTAATTTTAGAGCCCTGATAAGAAACCCTGAATATGAACAGAAAAAGATAAAATTCAGTTTGTTTTCATTTTCACACTGATTTTCTAAATTTGTGTAGATTCAAGTTTAACAAAACCTTCAGATGTGATCATCCTTTTTTAACATAATAATGAATAGCAATCTACAACAGAGAAGAGCTGGCATAAAGGAAGAGGATGTTGTTGCCACAGTGACAGCTGTCCAGCATAAACATCTTACATCTCTTCTGCTTATCATGTGTTCTAGGACAATTCAAGCTGCTGGAACAAGACCGGGATATAAAGGAGCCGGTGCAATATTTCAACAGCGTGGAGGAAGTGGCCAAAGCATTTCCTGAACGTGTATACGTCATGGAGGAAATTACATTCAACGTGAAGGTAGCTCAGAGGAACCAGATATTTACCCCTCACTGAGACGCTGTAACATTCAAGTGTTTAATACACTAGATGTGCATCTGTTCCTCCTAGGAACATTCCATCCTCTCAGTGGATGAATGTTAGCATCTGAAACACTACATGTGGTAGGGATGACCCAACATCTATCCACACACTGTATTTATCACCACAATCTTTTATTAGAACTGAAACTGTTAATTTCAGAAGTAAAATTGCTATAATTATTTTTCTCATGGCTGAGACAAATACAATTTAAAGAAGGAGGGATTTATTTTGGCTCACAGTTTGAGGGGGCAGTCCCGTCATGTGGGGAAGTCATGGCAACAGGATGGAGTTCAGGGCAGCTGGCCTCATTACATCACAAGCAGGACACAGACAGAGCAATGACTTCCCATGCATGCTCTGCTCCCTTTCTTCTTTTCATTCAGTCTGGGATCCCAGCCCACGGATTAACCAGTTAATCCGATGTAGAAACTCCCTCCTGGACAAGCCCAGAATCTTGTCTACTAGCTGATTCTTATCCTGTCGTGTTCATAGTCAATATTAAGCATCACAATTCCTAAGAAAAGAAAAGATGTTTTTAACTTGAACTTCATCCTCTAATCTCCAATAGCTGTTTCACCAGATATGCTGGGTTTTCCACTCTTAGATACAAAAGACCTATACTGAACCAAATATCAACATTTCATTTAAAAAAATCAAGGAGGAATGGGAGAGCTCACAAGCCCACTTCCAGTGCCTGCACTGAGATCAGCACACATCCCCTCCATTCTCTGTGGACTGTTTGTGTACAAAGAAACCTGATGTTCAGAACCCTGCCCAGAGACAGCCTAGTATTGGCCATGCTTCCTTTGCCTATTGTTCTTAAAGGGACGTGTGCTTCCATATATGAGCAAGCTCCTCTAGCCAGACTTGCTAGGGGAACTGAGCCTTTGCACATGGGATCCAATTACACCATTCACACACCTACCCCATTTTGTCATCAACACCCACAGTCTCACTCAAACACCTTCAAATGTCCATGTTGAAAGGATTTCCTGTTAGCCTTTTACACAGAAGTCAACTAAGTCAGATTCTATGAACAGGTCAAATGTTAGGCGTCAGCATACCTGTTTCTTGGAACAGCAGGCTACGTGAGGGGTTGGCCTAAGACAGCATCCCTGTCTCTGTGGGTGAGTCACCCTAACCACACTCCGCAGGAAACACAGGACCAGGTAGCTCCCAAGCAAACAAATGGTTCTGCCTATGACGATGGCTAGGGTGCGCCATTCTTCCCCACGTCTGAAAGACAGTCACTGTAGTCGGCTCTCTGTAGTTTTATTATTAGAGTCAGTGAGGTTCTATACTACATGAAATCTACTTATATACAAAAGGTCTGTTTTTTTTTTTAATTCCTCCAGTGTCCCAAACCTTCATTTGCACATTCATGAGGGTATATTTTTTGTCTTTTAACTAAGATTCATTAATCATAAAATATTAAATCTAGGTTTTTTTGTTGTTGGTTGGTTCTGTTTTTGAAGTTTTGTGGAGTTGGGAATTAAACTGGGGCTCTAAGCACACCAGTTGAGTGCTGCCACTGAACTGCCCCCAGAAAGCTGACCTTGACTCCTGCGTGTTTTAATAAGTATAAACCTTCCCCTTAGAACTTCCATTTAAAGTTAGCTAAATGAAAAAATAAAAGTCAAGCTAACACTTTTAAATTCTTTTCTAAAAGTAATTTATCTCCTAAGTGGTGACAAGTCAGGCATAAAACCTTTTATGCCTTTTAAGATTAACATTCTATTTTTGGTCACATATTGCTCATGTAAAATTTTATGAGACATTGTCTCATTATGTAATTCTAATTAGTCTAGAACTAACTATGTAGTTCATGCTGGCCTTGAACTCACAGAGGTCCATCCTGCCTGTGTACAATATTTTTAAAGATATCTTTCTAGAAGTTCTTTTAAAATTTTGTGGTAAATTATTAGACATAGGAGAGATAGCTAAGTCAGCAATATTCTTGCTGTGAAGGCATAAGGACCTGCATCTGATCCCTAGTATACCTAGAAAAGCTAGGCATGGCTGTGCATGCCAGTAATCACAGTGCTGGAGAGGCAGACAGAAGGATTACTAGACTTGCTGGCTAGCCAGCCTAGCCAGTGGGCAACTTCCATGTTCAGTGAGAGATCCTGGCTCAAAAGATATGGTAGACAGAGGAAGATAATCAATGTTGACATCTTACGCGCGCGCGCACACGCACATACATACACGGACTAAAGTTTCTGTGCCACTTAGTCCCACAGCCATTTAGTCACAAATAAACACAGAGAGGCTTATATAAATTATAAACTGTTTGGCCTATGGCTCAGGCTTCTTATTGGCTAGCTCTCTCTTAATTATTTACCCATTTCTATTCATCTGTGTATCTCCATATGGTCTTGGCTTACCAGTGATGCCCAAGCCTTTTGCTTTCTTGGCAGCTACATGGCAGCTCGATGGCCATTCACTCCCTCAGTTCCTCTTCCCAAAATTTTCCTAGTCTGGTAGCCCTGCCTATACTTCCTGCCTGGCAACATCCTCCCTGACTACTGGCTGAAACAGCTCTATTCATCAACCAATAAGAGAAACATATATCCACAGCACACTGAAGAACATCCCCCATCACACACTCATACAAGCAAACATACACAACACCAAAAAAAGTGTGTGTGTATTAGAGATTCCACCTACAAGTTTGAGGGCACAGATAGATGAGTGTAGGAAACATGAGCTAAGTAGGTTTTGATTGAGTTCCAAGCTGTATAAGCATCAATATTTGATAACTTATAGAGTTATTTAATACTTACAGAGTTTAAGAACCATCACATTGAGTTCACTTCTATTCAAAGGACCATTGGTAGAAAATCTTGGGAAAGTTGTATAATGAAATATACAGGACTTGATGGGCTTAGTGAATGAACTGAGGACAGCTGCAGGAAGGTTGACTGCTACCCAAAGTGAAGTTCAGTGCTGGGAATCATGGTTTTTAACTGACAGTAGACATAATATTAGTGTTGTGTGCAGACTTGGGTGAGAAAGAATGCCATGTTTGGTTATTGCATCCCCTGGAGAAAGGACAAAATGAAAATAACACTGTCTAGGCTCAGATGGAAGCTGTTTCCCAAGAGGCAGAATTTTGGGGCAGGGTTGCTTTTCAATAAATTTAAACCTACATAGAAAAATTTCGCCCTTTATTTTCCAATTCAAAATGAAACAGGTACTAGAAAGATGGCTCAATGGCTAAAGCACTTGACAGAGTTCAGACCCTAGAACCTCCATAAATGCCAGCTGGGCATGGCAGCCCACCTGTGATTCCAGCCTCAGAAGACAGAGACAGTTGATCCCCAGCAAGCTGATTATCAAGACTAGTCATATCAGTGAGCTCTGCATTTGACTGAGTTCCTGGCTCAATGAACAGGTAGAAGAATGGTCATAGATGATTCTTAACATCAAACTCAGGCCTCCATATGTACAAATGCATTCTCGTGTGTGCTTGCATACACATACATGAAAATAGAAAAGGAAAAAGAATGGCATAAACTAGGCCAATAAGAAACACTATTGGAATTTTGTAGTTATGAATTCATGAATAACTGGCTTCATAATTGCCCAAATACATACATATTTATTGCATAAATAAATATGCATTTTATTGATTCCAAAATTGAAATGAATTGTAATAATTTGAAGTAATACCAAATATATTAACATAATGGGGTTGGAAATATAGCTCAGTAGTAGAGTCTTGCCTTGCATGTATTAGGCCCTAAGTTTACTCCTCAACACTGCAAAAAAATAATAATTCATAAGAACAGCAACCTTAGTTCTGTCTTTTGTCTAAGATTATAGTAAAATTTTAAATAAGTGTAGTGGATAGTATCATGGCTATCCACACTTACTTAGAAATGAAGTGTCTTTGTTTCATTTTATACTTGATACCAGGTCTTAGGATGTAGCCCAATATGGCCTGGAGCTCACAGCAATTCTCCCACCTATAATCCCAGTCTCAGGCAGACTGGGATTATAGGTGTACTACCACACTCGCCAAGCATTCGTCTAGCCTAACACTGTCTTTAAAAGGTACCGTGCTACATTTAAAATTATTGACCTGATTGCCCATCATTGGTGAACTGCACAAAATGAATTCATATGCAGTATTTAAATGATTAACTAGCAAATGTATTTTGAACTCCTTCTGTCCATCCAGGACTGTTCTTAATGGGTATACAAGTGCCTGTCTTCTGGCAGACAGCCTAGGAGAGGAAGACAAAAATGTTTATCCTAGCTCCATGTAAAAATGTGGCTACACAGATGTCAAGCTTGGAGAAAGGATGAAGTTGAGGTATATGTGTATGGCCCCTCACCTTTGAAGGGTATTTGAAACTCTGGGTCTAGGTGACCTGCAACAGCTGCTCTCAGTGGCCAATAATTTTGTTCCTGGGGCACACTGGCAGTGTCCATATGTAACTTTGTCATGATTATGGGATGGAGGATGTTCCTGGCACCCAGTGTGTAGAGGCCAGGATGCTCTTGACCATTCACTGTGCACAGCAATGAAAAGTTGTCCATCCCAAAACCGCGTGAGGACCCAGGCTGAGAAACCATAACCTAGACAACAGAGAGCAGAGGGCTGAGGCCTGGAGCACCAGAGCACACAAATGAGCAGAAAGAAATGAGCCCTCAATGAGGTAAATGCCAGAAGGGAACTGTGGTGTCCTCAAAGCAAGGTTTCCAGGACAAATGAGCAACTGAACCATACAAAACCTGACATAGTTGTGCACACCTGTCATCTCATCTCAGGAGAGGTGGAGGCAAGAGAATCAGCAGTTCAAGATTATGCTCAGTTACATAGTAAATTCAAGGTCAGCCGGGGCTACATGAGACCCTGTCTCGAAAACAAAAGAGCTACAGCATCCAATGTTTTTAGAACAGCATTCCCACCTGCCTTTATCACATTTTTTCCTTTATCCATCAGCTTTAGGTTTCCATGATGAACATTTTTATTATTACTTATGTATATGTGTGTACATATGCCAAGAGAGGCCAGAAATGGGAGTCAGATCTCTGGAGCTGAAGTTACAAGAGATCGTAAGCTGCTAACGGTAGGGTTTGAGAACCAAATCCAGGTCCTCTGGAAAGCACCAAGGCCTCTAAGTGGCTGAGCCATCTCTCTAGCCTCTCCTCTATCTGTTTACAATAAGACCAGCCACACCTGGTGCTGGAAAGATGGCTCAGCAATTAAGAGTGCACACTGCTTTTGCAGAGGACCCAAGTTCAGTTCTAATCAACCACCTCAAGCAGCTAGAAGTACCTGGACCTCTAGCTCCAGGGATTGAGCATCCTCTGCTGGCCTCTGTGGGCTCCTGCCTACACACACACACACACACACACACACACACACACCTAAAAAAATAAATAAATAAATCTTTTCTTTTCAAACAGCCACATGGTGAACTGGGATTGTCATGTAAATCTTGTTTGTAATTCAAATTAAAAAATTATTTTAAAAAATCTTTAAAAAATAAAATAAAATAAAACAGCCACATGGCTATATTCAGCCCACATGTCTCTCTTTAAATAAAGCCACTGTGATCTCAAGACCTATGAGGCTGTGGAGTTGCTCAGGGGCTGGGTTTAGAGCCTGACCTACAGACAGTAAATGTAACCACAGGCACATTGCATAACCCCTGGAGCTCCCAGGATCTTCACGTGCACAATGGAGTGAGACTGCCCACCTTAGATATGTGTTGTCAGAATTAAATGAAGCCATGCAGTATCTAGCGTGGGGGTTAGTGAGCCATGGGTGATGGACAGGTTCATGTTTCTATATATGTTTCCATAATGTATGGAGCACAGCCCTGTCTGTTTACATGTTGGCTATGGCTTGTGTCACCCCAGCAGCAGTGCCACAGAGACCCCGTGGCTCCCAAATCCCATAGGAAAAAACCTGCCAGTCGCTGTTGCAGAACATTCAATCATACTAAATTGTTTCTCATTTTAGAAGAATTCCCCTGCACATGATTTCACTTCCACTTTATTTAATACTTCATAGCCATTGTCTTCATTAGCACTCCATATAGAGAAGCTAGTTTTTGTCACATACTCAAAATTACCCCTTTATTCCAATATCTTTAGGAGACATTACACTAATAGCTAGTGAATTATTTGAAATATCTTCAGCCTTTCAAACTCAGCCCAGTGCTGATGAGAAATTTTCCCACACATGCATTCTTGCCATCAAAATAATGACTAACCAATTACGTTTTAATTTGAGCTCTGTCTTTATTGCGGCATCTGGAGAAGGGGGTCAGGAAGAAAGGCAGCTTTGAGTTGACATTGGATCTGAGCTCTCCTGTCTTCACTGCTGCCCCCAAAAGCTTGAAAATGACGTCCTTCAAGTCTCAGAGGGCACTACTGCTCTAAACTGGATGCTATCCTGCTTTTGGTTCCAGCCGGTGAAATCCAGCTGTCTCAACAGACATTTCCCCAGAGGCAAAATACGAGTTTGCATTACCTCAATAAGGAAAGTGACCTACTCAGACCAAATGTGAAATTTTGGTCAGATGTAGGCAGTCATCCCCTCTGCTTGCCCAAACCTCGTAGAAGGATCTTCTGATTATTGCATTTAGGACTGGCTACATCAAAGGTATCTTAGCTCGGGTTTCTGTTGCTGTAGTGAAACACCATGATCAAAAACAACTTGAGCTATGCCAGCTGCCAAGCAGAGAAATAATCAATACTCCTATAAGCTGTAAAGCCTGTGAACCATAACAGTGACCAACATGGCAAGATAGATTCAGTGCTGTAATAGTGGCATATATGGGCTGGAGAGATGGCTCAGGGGTTAAGAGCACTAACTGTTCTTCCAGAGGTCCTGAGTTCAATTCCCAGCAACCACATGGTGGCTCACAACCACCTTGAATGAGATCTGGTGCCCTCGCAGGCAGGAAGACTGTATACATAATAAATAAATTTTAAAAATCCAAAACAAATAGTTGAATATATATATATATATATATATATATATATATATATATATATTCATTCTTGGGGATGATGAACCACTGTCTAAATGAATTTAGGATCCACTCAATGAGATGGAGGGAATTTATTGATTTATTGCTTGGTTCTGTAAACTATGATGAGAGAGGTCCCAGACCTTAAAGAAGAAACCTACACTTCCAAAATCAGTATAGTTTTTAATTGTATTCTTTGTACTTATCCTTACATCCACAGGTAAGTATAGCTCTCATCCCTCATCAAAAAAGGAAGCCTTTTTCTAAAGAGGCTACTACAGAGGTACACAACAGTCAAAAAGTGGAGAATAAGTGGCCGAGGAATATCCAGCACCAACTGGTACATCTATAACACAATCCCTATGCCTAAGGCTCAGGGAACATCATGGAAGAGGGGGCAGAAAGACTGTAAGAGCTGCAGGGCTAGGAGGGTTGCCATGAGACAGTTCTTTTCTTTTTTTAATGAAGAAAAAGAAAGTGTTTGTTTCCTCGTATAGCTTGTAGTCTATCACCCAGGCATTGAAGACAAGAATTCAAGGCAGAAACCTAGAGGCAGGAGCTCTTGCAGGGGCCATGGAAGAGGGCTGCTTACTGGCTTGCTCCCCCAGCTTGTTCAGCCTGTTTTCTTATACCACCTAGGATCACCAGCACAAGGGTGATACTGCCCACAGTAAGCTTGGCCCTCCCACATCAATCAAGAAAATGTCCTACACACTTGCCTACAGGCATATCTTATGAAGACATTTTCTCAATTGAGAGTCCCTCCCTAGCCTTTGTCAGCTTGACAAATTAGCCAGGAGAGGGGTCCTTGCCAAGCAACAGAGCTGCTATAGTGTGGAGACGAGGATCTTGGGATTTCTTTTTTTTTTTTTTTTAAGGTACAAATACTTACATCTACTTATAAGGTGCAAGTGGTGCTAGATAAGCATATAATGATCAAATCAAACTGGCTAGCATCTGCCACTCACATTTTTATTTCTTCCTCCTACCCAGCTGCAATGTAGCATCCCCAACCCCTACCCTCTGGGAATGACCCGTTCTGTCCCCTCTACTTGTTTGATCTTGTTTTCCACATAAAAGTGAGAACATGCAATATTTGCCTTCCTGTGCCCAGCTTATTTGACTTAGTGCAGTGTCCAGAATTGTCTGTGTTGTCACAGATTCTTTCCTTTTCTCTTGTCTCTTAATGATAAGCCATCCAGGGGCACCTTTTCTACATAGGTAAATAATCATGTAAGACTCATAGGAACTAATTGATCATTTCTTGATACTGATGCATGTGCTCAAGAATCAAATATTAAAATACGGTAAACAATCCAACAGGGCGAGCAGTTTGAGGTTTTATAGCATAGGTTTTAGGTCTGGAGGTGGTTCTTTAGACATCACCTAGGGTCTTCCCTTTAGCAAATAGAAAAACAGAAGGAAATGCCTTAGTTGACTCTAGTGACTCAGTCAACAACATCTAGAATGGATTCCAGGTCTCCTAGTCCACCCAGCCACCCCTGTGCTCTGCCTCATGCTGTCTGTGTGCTTGAGGTAGAACTCGATTGTAATCTGAGCATGTGTGCCATTGTCCCAGTAGCTCGTGCACTGGATCCATTTTCTTTTAGGCTGAATGTGGTAGTACACACCTGTAGTCACAGCCAATGTAGGCAGAGACACCAGATGAGTTCAGGTCATCCTCAGCTACCTAGTGAGTTTGGGGACAACCTGATTGTCACTTTGTTTGGAGAACAGTTCAGTGCTGCTCACTGTTCCTAATTTAAAATGGCATCCAGGTTACTGGCTGGATAATTCAGAGACCTAATGCCCTTGTGTTTTAAGCATCTGATAATGGGATTGTTCTAAATATGTTAGGGCTGATTTGCTCCAGCATTTTTCTCCAGACTCTTGGAACCTGGGTGATCTAGACAACCAACATTCAGGGTAACTGTGAATTTTAACAAAGTGCTTTCCAAAATGAATGAGATTCCCTTTCAGTCTCATATATTAGCCTTTTCTGCCATTTAAAATTTAGGAAATTTAAACCTACCTTCATCTCCTGCTTTAAAATCTGTTACACTCTCTTGAGATGCTTGACTTTTGACTTAGGGAGCCCCTCCATATTGATAACTCAGTATCTTACGGTCCCATCTAAGTCATGTGGTACCTACCCCTGTGTCTGTTACAATACCTGCCTTAATACTCCCTTGTCCAGTTTTTCTTCCTGTCTCTGATCTGCTGGGCAGGAGTTGGGAACCACATTGGACAGTGTTTGGATTAACACAGAAGACCACACTGGCTTTTCTACCAAACCTCACAGAATGACACACCTTTCTGGTGGTCACTGAGAGCCTCCTTAGCTCACAGCCTTGTTCTTGGCTCCACACCACAGAGGTTAGAAGGGATGGCTATGCTTTTGACGTAGGTTTTGTCCAGTGGAAAGAGCAGATTCTAAGATAAAAAGTAAGCTTTAAACACGGCCAAGTTTTGTTTGCTGGTTTTAAACATCACATGGTTTCCTTAGAATGAGTCATATGACATACATTGTCAAGACTAGTGGAGGATGATAAAGTGGGTACAGTTGTGGGCTTGGTTACTTCAGTGTTTGAAGACCACTTGATGCTCTTTCTGTTTGCTGAGGCTTTGTGAGCTGCTCTGGGAAACTGCCAGCTGGCAAGCTGTCTGCCATGCCGTCACCACTAAGCCAGTGCCATTGTGCTTGCCATCCCTCTCCTAGTCCTTGTGTACACACACACACACACACACACACACACACACACACACACACACACACACACACAGGATCAAGACTTATCTTAACTCTTAAAGCATTGGTTGCCATTTTCCCAGCAGACAATCGAATTTGTAGTTTTGGATAGCAAACATTTTGTATTTAATCTACACATTATTTATGAGATCAATCATTGTTACTGAGAATTGGAATTTATTTTTTTATTTTACCACAATGATAACTTTATTGAAGCAAAGAAGGGACTTTGCTTCATAAGCATAACTTCAAAAGACTCGGACTCCATTGTCTCTCTTAACTTAGATCTTCATTAAGAAACTGCAAGTTAAGTTGACCTTCTAATGCTGCTGTTCTGGCACTTCTGCTTCATTGTTTGGTTATTAGAGACACATTGCCTACTGCAGAGGGAAAGAGAGAGAGAGAATATGTGTATGTGTCTGTACCCGTGTGCACACTTTACATCAGTGGTTTAGAGTGATGTGGGGTATTAATTCTGAGTGGCATTATGAGCAGTAAAAGCCTGCTCATTTCCTGGATTAGACCTATTAGAGTTGTTTAGATAACACACTTTGAATTACTTCCTCTCAGGAAACATTGAAACTGGAAATGTTAACCAGGCTCACATACCAAAGCACTTAGACAGAGCACACGGTTTCTTTTGCAGTTAAAAAAAAAAATTAAAGGAAAGAAATTAGGCAAATAAATCAAATGCACGGAAACCTAAGAAGGGACTTTGCTTCTTAGTCCCACAGACTCAGTGGCCATAGGAAGAGTATTTCTCTGTGAGATTCCTCCCCTGTCCCAGATAGTGACCACAGGTCTGTTAGTGTCATAACTTAAGCAGAACCAATTGCCAGCATTCATGGTGGCATCAGAGTTGGAGGCACAGAAGTACAGTCTTTACTCACATGCTCTATGTGTTTATATGTGGAAAGAAGACTGACTTACTGAGTACACAGACACAGTAGAGGCAGAAGTGTCGAGTGTGCCCAGATAGTGACATTTACTATGGAAAGCTTCACTCTGTTTAATCTGTGCACGTCCTGTCTGCTCCATGTCTCGGACGCTGGCTGACATCTTCTTTTAGTGCATTTCATGGGTGGCACTTGTCACCTGTAATTTCTTCATTCTAGTTATAAAGTTAAATTAGGAAAAAATAGAAGCAGCAGATTAATTGCATAGGAAGGAACATATGTTTTACAGATGGGGAAGGGGTTCCTTGATAGAATGCTTGCCTAGCATACACAAAGTTGTGGGTTCAGTCCTCTGCACTACGGTGGGAGACGGGAAATAGAGAGAGAAAGGTTTTTTATTTCTTTGTGTTTGAGGGGCATTGCTGATTCCCTGAATACTAACCGAAGATGGTTTGTTACATGAGTGAAAGAGAAACACATAGAGAGCGCCTCAAAACCATGAACACCACATCTTCAGAACCCCTGAGTTTTTCACAAGACTAAGAAGGAAGTGTAACGATTAAGCTGAGAGTTTCACACACCAGTCTGTTCTAAATCAGGAAATTTTGACTCATTTCCTCTGGGATATGTCTACAATGATACACCAGGCTCTATTCTGACATTAAGTTTTATTCTGAGGTAACACATGATAACAACTTGAGCTCTCTTCAATCCAGATAACGCTTAGAGATAGGTGTTGGAGCTTGAAAACAGTTGTGGATGGAAACTTACCCATGTGAAAATACCCCTGTATGAAAGGTAAATGTGATGCAGAAGAAGTCAAGTGTTCTTGAAAAAAGGAATGGTTCTGCTGCCTTTGTTTATTGAGTACCTCCCCATGCCAAGAACTATGGGTAGCTGTTCAGTTGTGTTCATTTAGCCAGCAGAATAAATACAGGTGAAGAAAAAGGCACTAAAATGTTAAGCACTTTGTCTTGAGTTACTTCCTGTTTCAGGAAGAGTTCAAACTCAACTTGTGGTTTCATGGTTGTGTTAACTAGTAGTATTGTACCAATCAAATTCCAAAGGCCATGGTCTCTTCCATAATTGGAAAGATTTTTGTGGAAAAGAACATGATACATATTTAGAGTTTGTGGACAATGTAGCTGCTTGCCAATACTCAACGCTGCCTTTGTCAGGACAAAGCAGCCCTGGACTAGGTTCATGTGTGTGACAATGTTCTCATGAAGTCAGATGGTAGGCTGGCTTTCCACCATGAACAGTAGTAATTTGCTGACCTTTGATCTGCATGTATGGTTGTAAGTTTAACTAGGTGCTAGCTGAAATTAAAAGCTAAAGATCTATGTTAAAAATTCGAATGAATAGTGGAGGATTCCTGAGACCAAAGTCAAGCAAATAAGATGACTGGAGCCCTGAAGCTACAGATCCTGAAAAAAAAGAAAGTTGAGGCTAAAGAGATGGCACAGTAAGTCATGTATGTGCTGTGCAAGCATGAAGAACTGAACTTGATCCCTAGCATTCATGTAAAAAGCCAGGCGTGATGGCACATGCTGTACTCCAAGCCCTGGGAAGACAGACAAAATGCAAAGATCCCTGGGGCTTGCTGGCCAGCCTGCCTGGTCTATCTACTTGGTGAGCCTCGGGTACCAATGAGGTTCCTCAGAAACAACACCTGAGGCTGACCTCTGGTCTCCAAATGTGCACCCACACATGCATGTGCATCCATGGCATACACACATACCCCTGTCCATGAGCACAGGTGTGGCACAGTCACATCAGTTGTTAGCAGACACTTAGTGTCTGACCCATAGGAACTGTCATATGCAGCTTCTTGAACACTCAGAAATTATTTCAAATAAATCTTCTTCCCTTACACCATTATAGAAGCTGAGAATCCATCAAGTGAAGGTTGGTGAATACCGACGGAAAGAAAACAACACTAGTCTTTAAAACATAGCAGTACTCCTATGAGTCACCCCAAATGGACTTTAAACCCCGAGTCAAGCACCATTAAAATAAGATTGTGTTGGCATCAGGTATTTACAGTGACTCCTGGAAAATCTGCTTCACCATGGAAACACCAGAGTTGTTTGTTTTTTTTATGGTACTAATGTTGATTGACAAATTGCTTATTCTAGCGATTAAAATTACAAAGAGATGACTTGTAATGATAAGAAGTTATTTACAGCGATGTCTCTGCCTAGTTTCTCTAAACGCACACTGGCATTTACTACTCGGGAAGCAAATCATTGATCACTTCAGGCAGACACTTTTTATTGGCAAAGAAAAAGTTCAGTCTCCATGAACGTTAAGCCTGATAGCCAGACCTGATAGAGACAGACTAATAAAGCCATAGGCCGTTCTCTCCTGTGACTAAAGTCTATAAACCATAAAGAAACACTGTCGAAGAGAATTGTACAGTATTGCCATAGATACACCATGATCTATAAATTATTTCAAGCATGTAGTCATCTTGAAATTTGGGAATCTACTGCTGGAATCATAAAGTAGTGCATTGAAATAAAAACAAAAAGAACCATGGCCATATTCCTGGATGCTGAAATAGCAATTGATTGAAAAATTAATTTCTATGTAGAAGATTTAGAAAACCAAAATTGGAAAGTGAATTACTTGTGTGGTGAAAACTGTCTCAGGCCAGTGTATTTCTCATAGTTGAATATTAAAATACTGAGCCCAGTCGTATGAAACCCCATCAGCATAAAACACTCAGTCCCCAACCTTGTGTCATTAGGAAGAGCAGGTGAAGACTGAAAAGTTGAAGAGAATGTTTTCATCATTTATGTAAGATATACTCTCAAAACTCCAGGAGAATCAGCTGGAGGGAGACTTAAGATTGGGGCTGGACAAGGAGGGTCTAGGCCCTCCCCCAAATGATATGACAGATTTTGATGGTCCCCGTAGAGGGCCTCACTATCTCTGGGGAGGAGGTGTGGGTGGATTGGGGGGGTCTCATTGGGGAACATGGGAGGATGAGAGGACAAGGGAATGGGGAATGGATATGTAAATATGAGTGCCTCTAAAATTAAAACATTAAAGTTAAAATTTAAAAAAAAAAAATTGGGGCTGGAGAGATTGTTCAGTTGTTGAGAACACCCGCTATGCCTCCACAGGACCAGTTTATCAGGGTCCCAGCACATCAGGGGACTGACAGGCACCTGGCACTCCTGCAACACCCTCTTATGGTCTGCAGACACTTGCATGCATACATCTACATATAGACACACATAAATAAAAACAAAAAATATTTTTAAAAAGACTTAATTCTGTAAGTTTCTATGTAGTGAGACATAGAAAACAGCAAAAAAAAAAATGTATTCCAGCCAACTAAATAGTAACTAAATTGTATTTATTTTTTAATTTATTTCTCTTTAATTCACTTTAAAACAGTCCTTCAGTCTTTCTCTGTCCCTCAGGCGAATGACTGAGATATAGTTCAGTGGAAGAGCACTTGCCTGGCTGACCCCCGGCGTTAGGTCCCTGCACAGCAGAGAGTGGAGGAAGAACCCTGAATTCTTCCCAGTTTGGGTGTGTCTCATAGTTCATGATTAGATTCCAGTAATAGCTTGGAATACTAAATCAGGAGCATCCCGGGATGCAGAACTGATATACATCTCTTGGGTGTTATTCTGATTTTTCAGTCAAGGTTGCAATAGTTTCTTCAGAGTATTATTCAGGTGTTCCTCCTTGTCATTATAATCATTCTGGAGCAGTAGTTCTCAACCTTCCCAATGCTGCACCCTTTACTACAGGTCCTCATAAAATTATTTCCATTGCTACTTCATGACTATAATTTACTAATGTTATGAATTGTAGTGTAGATATTTTTGGAGATAGAGGTTTGCCAAACCACTATTCTAGAGGAAGATGTTTAAATCCATACCTATGACCTGGTTTTTAAAGTATTTTTGTTTACTCTTTGATAATTTCATGCCTGTATATAATGTATTTTTACCATATTCCCCAGCCATTACCCTCTCTTATCTCCCTCCCCCACCCTCTTGGACCTCTTCAACCTCCTAACAAGTGTCTTCCTACTTTCATATCAGTCTTTTTGCTGATGGCCCACTGTACTTAATTACAGTTGCTTGCATGAGCATGGATGTAGGTTATTTACTGGCTTGTGGGCAGCTCACCAATGGCTACACCACTGCAGAAAATGTCTCCTCCTCCCAGCAGCTGTTAACCAGCAGTAGCTCCTTGGATGAGTTGCTCTTTATTCAAACTTAAGTTTATCACCCACCCATTAATGACTGTGAGGTGGTAATGGCAAAATGGAGATTTCTCCATTCCCACCATTCCTCTACCTTTATTGACTTTTCCACCATCTCATTACCTTTATTTGTTTGTAGTTTTTGTCCTATTTCATCTGGTAGGCTGTAATTTCTTATGTTATATTTATTGTGATATTCAATTTGTCCCAGATTTTGTCAGTGGGAGCTAAGTCAGGCCATCTCCTGTTCTCTGGATGCATCTTCAACATCTTATAAGTACTGTTTCCTGGCCCAACGGGATGTCCCACGCTCATCCAGCTAACCCTAAAGTCATTATTTCTTCAAAGAGCCCTGGTTCCTGTTGGGCACTGGCTTTGAGACATAAAGAGAGAGAATGACAGAGATATTGCATGCCTGTGTGTGTGTGTGTGTGTGTGTGTGTGTGTCTGTCTGTCTGTCTATCTGTCTGTCTGTCTATGTGAGTGTCTGTATTTTCTTTCATCAGAGTATGTATAGGTATATGTCTTCTGATAGCTCCAATTCCAAACCAGCCCACAAAGAGTTCTTTTTTTATTCTTCCTGTTTTTCGTGATGTTACTTCTGCCTCTTCTTCCATAGTAAAACTCTGAAGCTTTCTTCTTTAAGTTTTTATTACATTAAGTTATTTGTGTGTGTATGGACATGCTCGCCACAGTGCATGTGTGGAGATCAGGAAAAAACATGCCGGAGTCACTTCTCTCCTTCCACCACATGGGTTCCAGGGATCAAACCAGGCTTAATAGCAAGTGCCTTAACCCACTGAGGCATGAAACCAATCAGAAACGCTATGACTCCCAAACATCCGCATACTTATTTGTTTTGTTCTACGATGCACATAAAGTCAGCTCGCTTGGCTTCTGCGCCACATCTCTGCTGTGAAGAGCAGGGTTTTCTAAGGGAAGCACAGTGTTTGTTAGCCAGTTTGAATGTGCAACATCTAAAGGGCAAAGGTCAGCAAGGCTGCCACAGGTCTGACTTTTCTCCTGCTTCCTCTACCCTGTTTCTCCCCATCCCCTCTTGGAAAGTTACTCATATTATTGTTTTCCTTTTTTTCCTCTTTTCTAAAAACATGAAAAAAAGAAAAGAAAGAAAAAATAATAACTCAATGAATAAGCAGAAAATACAAGCATCATTTTCTATGCAAAAGAGAATATTCTACATAAACCTTTGTGTTTCCCTTTGCTGAATGCACTCTCTATGTCATTTCAGTGGACTTTATTGGACTCTCTACCAGTCAGAAAAGGGTTCTTTTGCTCTGTTTGAGGCATCACAAGTAGGTGGGGTGGATCTCCCTTGCTGTAAGCCACTTTCTGGTTTTGAATAGCAGCAGACCAACACTCAACAGCTAATCCTAGGAGCCCAGGCAGCCATTCCTGCTGCTCAACTTACAGCCACTACCCAGCACTTTTCCAGCTGCTGGGGCCAGTTGTTTTGTACAGCCCTCTATCTTGTAGTGCTCCCCTTCCTTAGTTTTTGGACATCTTGGCACTTCCCTCAGCCTTGTTTCAGGTCTTTGCACTCTGTTCCCTATCTGTTGTCTAGGACTACAGGCCCCAGGAGTTGTCAGTTTATTCTATCACAAGTTTCGTCTTGTCCACCCATGATAAAGGACCACAGTCGGCAATGACTCCTCCAAAAGAAATTGTTGAGATCTAGCCTGCAACACAAGACCAGTTTGGGGTGGATAGGGGGGTTGGAGAGGCAGCATAGAAGAGGTAGGTCTTCTTAACTGACCTCAGGAGATTGAGCAGAGGACTGTTTATATATCCAGTCACACATGTGCACAGCCTTCTGTTTGCTAACCACAACATTTCTGCACAGTCATGTCAGTCTGGATAGGCATCCTCTTCGAGCAGTCATGGGTGTGGGCATCTGGAGCAACTATCACAGTAGAAATACTATCTTCTAGGGTTATTAGTTTGTGGAGTAACAACTGAAACAGCCTCCTGACTTTCTCTGAGTGGCCAGAGCAACTGGGTGTGGGTTAGATTCTCCTCCGTTGGCTGTAGCCATGTTGAACTTCACTGAGTAGTCAATGTCCATATTCTTCTTTAATGATTTCATACATCCATGTAATATATTTTGATGATTTCTCTCCATTATTATTTCTTGCCCCCCCCCTTGCACTAGACTCTTTCTTTGTGACTCTGGTGGTTTTGATCTACTGCATTTGATTAAGGGTGCCTACATGATCACAGGTAATGTTTACTTGAGCAAAGGCAACTTGCCAGTGGCTTCACCACCCAGGACCACGACCCCTTTTGCCCCTGTAGTCTTTTAACTGCTCCTCAGAAAGGGATAAGGCTATATATACCCCCCATCCCTGATGGAAAGTTGATGGGCTCTGTCTTGAACAGGTCTTCTACAGGTAGCCACTGTTGTTGTAAGTTCATAGATGTAAGAACAAGGTGATGGCCTCCCCACACTCCAGTTCTTACAGTCTTCCCACTTGACTCTTTTGTAGTGTTCCAAAGTGTTGGATGGAGTGTTAGAGATGCTGCATTTAAGGCCGAGTACTCAACAGTTACTTATTCTCAGCATGCATTAACTGGTGCCCATTGCAAACAGAAGCTTCCCTGACCAAAGCTAATAGCAACACTAATCTGTGAGTATAAACATAAATATTTACAGAGATGCTTGACACCCTGTTCATTTAGCAAACAACAACAATGCACACACACATATGCATGCACACACATGCACATACACAACCCTGGATCACAACCATTGAAGAGAGGACAGCCCTCTTGATCCAGGAAAGGGTATTAGTTAACATCATTGGGGATTTGGAGTCAGAATAGTAAGAGATTTGTTATCAAATGTAAACAGTGGTTATAAAGATACAGAAATTTAAGCAGTATAACTATGGTGGGGCAGGTAACTATGATGTATGTCCTCAACATAGGTATGTGTGCATAAACCTTTAAGTATTTGCTTTGTGAGATTTAGCACATATTTAAGGATGGCACTTCAGCTATGAATGGAATATTATTTAGGAGGTATACTAGACACTACATTAACTTTAAAAATAAAGTTAGATCCCTATATTACATAATCCACCAAAGGGAATTCAGTTAGATAAATTTGGTAGTAAGTGAAACCGTTCACATGCCGGATAGCAATGTTGGTAATTCTACCCACAACTCCCAACTTGAGTACAATTGAAATTTTGAACTGGGTAATCTTTTCTGGGGGCAAGGCAATGGACTGCTCTGCGTGTTCATACTTAGCAGTACCCTGGACTGTGCCCAGAGATATAAAAAGCAGCTCCCCTTGTCGTGGCAACCAAAATGCCTACAGAAATTGCCACCCATCTCCTGGGGTGGTTGTAAAATCACCCTAGTTTAAAACCATTGGTCTCCGTCTCCTCAGCTAGAAGCATAGCACCCTAGAATAAATCACAAAAGATAATTCTGGAAATGCTGTCTATATTTTTATAAAAAAAAGAGAGAGAGAGAGCAAGAGAGAGAGAAAATCATTTAGAGAAGCTACCAAATTAAAACTGAGGGACAAGTCAAAAACGTTACAATATGAAAGTCATTTACTTTCCATAGAATGAGTGGCTAAGAAGAGACCCAAAGAGCTAATGCCTGAACATCAGCTTCCTGATAGTCAAAGCTCTTAACACAATACAAGAATAAATAAACTAAGGGTGTAGGCTGTTCTTTCAGGTTGGTAAAACATAAATACAGCATGGGTGAAAAGCAAAGGTACTATTTCACCTCAGATGCACAAAGCTGTGGCCCCACCATTCTGTTTCTGTTGCTACTTCCTATGGAAATCACTGGACTGTGAAAATTTTCATTGAATACTATTTGTAATTACTAAATGTAGGAAAAACTCCCATTTCTAACAAAAAGGGAACTGCTCAAAACAAAAGCCCATCTTTGTGGTAATAAATATATTTGATGATGATTATTATTAGTGGAGTATGTACACAGGGGAAAATGGACAGTATAGTTGAAAACTCGAGAGTATGGCTTTATATATTGTAGATGAAAAATGTTCTCTGTGTAACCTAGTCTCACTGAGACTGGTTTCTCTCCACCCATTGGGTCCCCTGCAGTCACTTATAAGATAACCACTCAGAGACTTAATATAATTGTTTGGCTAATGGCTTAGGCTTCTTACAGGCTAGCTCTCTCTTAAAATATTAACCTATCTGTGTATCTCCATGTGGTTGTGGCTTACCAGTGATGCCCTTGCATCTTGCTTCTCCAGTGGCTACATGGGGTCTCCTTGCCTCTGTCTTCCTTCTCTCAGCCCCTTTGTTCAGATTGCCTGCCTAGCTAAATTCTACTTGTCCATTGGTCAAAACAGCTTTATTCATCAACCAATTAAGCAACACAGATTTGCAGCATGCAGAAGACATCCCACATCACATATCTCTGAAATAACTGATACATACCATTTCTTTTTTACATTTGTATAAATTTTTGACAGATGATATGAAGCAAGACAGTAATAAATGTTTGTGTTATTTTTATTTTTTTATATTTCTTCCAATGAACATGAATACTTTTCATAGTAATCTTTAAAGGGGGAACTAAAGCATTTTAGGGATTTGGTGTATAGCTTGGTGGTAGGCCACTTGTCTAGCTTGCTCAAAGTTAAGTACCTAACAACACACACAAATATTTTAAATCCTTTGTCTCAGTTCCAAATTTTGATAACTTCTTAATTAGGAAATTTTTAAAAGGCAAAACTTTAGTAAATAGAAAAAAAATTCTACAGTGTTTATGGAAATGTTATAGTGGCAAAAGGATAATGTTAATATTCTAAAATAATTATCCATCAAGTAGATATCTCTGTTTATAGGGGTAAAGCTATTTTAATAATCTGATGTAAAACCAGGAGTGGTAGCACAGACCTTTAATCTGGGCACTTGGGAGCTAGAGGCAGGAGGTGACCTCAGCTACCTGGTGAGTATAAGGCCAGCCCCAGCTATATGAGGCCATATCTCAAAAAGAGCAAGATAAAAAAACAATAACAAACTAAAGTCTGATTTAATATTGTCTAAAGAGTGTTTCTTCAGCTGAGGAGCTATTTGACAGTTAATGGCTCTAGCGGAGGGAGAGTCATCTTTCTTCAGGGGTATGGTCACTGATTCGTCAAATCATCCATGATCCAGTAAATAATCTCACACCCATTCCTATTCGAGTAAACCCAGTTAAATCAGTAGATTATTTTAAAAATTAAAAAGACAAGAAAGTATGAGAGAACATATTGAGAAGAAGACCAGTTCTAGAGAGAGGGCAGGGGCTGAGAGAGGAAAATATTCTGATCAAACTATAGTACAGACATGTATGAAACTGTCAGAAAATAAATAAAGTTTTCTTAACACAAGGCTTTCAGCAGCATTCACTCAGGTTTCTTCCAAAGTAAAATATATGTGACAAATAGAAAAACGTGGCTGTTGTCAGCCACGTAAATAAAAATGAATGGTGCACACTTAGAATTAAAGTGAAGCAGAGCATTCACCTCTGTGTGTGTGTGTGTGTGTGTGTGTGTGTGTGTGTGTGTGTGTGTGTGTGTGTGTCTTCACTAATGTGGAATTCGCTTTATCATGTCATAGGTTGCATCCGGTGAATGCAATGAAGACACGGAGGTTTACAACATTACCCTGTGTACTGGGGATGAACTCACCCTGATGGGGCAGGCAGAAATCCTTTATGCAAAGACCTTCAAGGAGAAGTCTCGACTCAATACAATTTTCAAAAAGATTGGGAAGCTCAACTCCATCAGCAAGCTGGGGAAAGGCAAAATGCCCTGCCTCATTTGCATGAATCACCGGACCAATGAAAGTGTCAGCCTACCATTCCAATGCAAGGGCAGGTTTAGCACCCGAAGTCCCTTGGAGCTTCAGATGCAGGAAGGGGAGCACACCATCCGAAACATCGTGGAGAAGACTAGGCTCCCTGTGAATGTGACAGTGCCCAGCCCCCCACCCAGAAACCCTTATGACCTCCACTTCATCCGAGAGGGACACCGCTACAAGTTTGTGAACATCCAGACCAAGACCGTGGTGGTTTGCTGTGTTCTCCGGAACAACAAGGTCCTCCCCATGCACTTCCCCTTGCACTTGACTGTCCCCAAGTTCAGCCTCCCGGAACACCTGGTGAAGGGAGAGGTGTGGCCGGAAACCCTAGTCCATCACTGGCTTGGTATCTGCCAAGAGCAGTTTGACATTGATGAGTATTCACGGGCTGTTCGAGATGTGAAAACAGACTGGAATGAAGACTGCAAGAGCCCCAAAAAGGGCCGTTGCTCTGGCCACAGCCATTTACCCAATTCCCTCAGCTATGCCCGAGATGAGCTCACCCAGTCCTTCCACCGGCTCTCAGTGTGTGTGTACGGCAACAATCTTCATGGCAACAGTGAGGTGAACCTCCATGGCTGCAGGGACCTTGGGGGAGAGTGGGCCCCTTTTCCCCATGACATCCTTCCCTATCAAGACTCTGGTGACAGTGGGAGTGACTACCTTTTCCCGGAAGCTAATGAAGAGTCATCTGGCATCCCGGGGAAGTCAGAAGTTCCCTATGAAGAGCTGTGGCTGGAGGAAGGCAGGCCTAGCCACCAGCCTCTGACGCGCTCACTCAGTGAGAAGAGCAGGTGTGACCCCTTGGGAGGCTCCACACAATCCAAATGTGCAACAACTTCTCTTCCTGCCCCTGCAACCCTGGGAGCCACCATGAAGTCTTCAGAAATCACCCTACCTCCACCTCCAGTGCCTCCCAAATCTGAAGCCGTAAGTCACTTCTGTGTGAATGGTGTGACAGTCTTTCTGTCTCTGCCCAGTCATCAACTCATTTGTTTGCTTTAAAAAAAAAAAAAAGTTCCTAATTAAACATCGTCAGAATGAATAAACATACTTGATTTGAAGTGAAATATGGGTGCTAGCCAAGTAGGCAGGTGATAGGCCTGTACTACTGTTAGGTGAGAAGCTCTGAGAGCTTCTAACAGTGGATCTTTAAACTTGTTTTTGCCTAGAAAACAAATTACAGGGAAGAGACAGGGGACTCTGGGTGGCCAGGAAAGGGGCAGGCATGACAGGTATAAGTGACAGTGTCTAAAGTATAGCAACTGTCTGTGATGGGTGACCAGAAGAAATGAGGTTCAGAATATGATTTGTGGGTGGGCCAGCAATATTCACAGACAAAGTGGGTATGGCAAGAGGAGGAAAGAGTGAGCCGGAGACCAGTGCTGTATCTGAAGGGACAGCACAACCTCTGTGCTTGAGACGGGAAGCAGGAGAAACAGGAGGCCTCAGTATCTCCGGAAACGCACTCTTGTGTCCCTGGAGTTACACTGTGATCAGAATGTGGGGACCACCCCAGGTGTACACACACAACGCAGAACCAGGTGCCCTGGAGTTCTCCTTATATGCAGAGTGTAATTCAGAGCTTCATGAGGTGCCTACCAAATTTTAGTGTAAAAGCTTGGTTCAGGGGCTGGGGTGGTAACTTCAGTGCTGGAGACCAAGCTTAGCATGCCTGTGGCTCAGGGTTTAATCCAGCTCCAGGAGATCCAATACTCTTTTGAGCCTACACACACACACACATACACTAATCTTTTTTGTTTCTTTTTAATAAATGTTTTTATAAAACAGAGAAATAAAAAGGCACCCCTTCCACACACTTACTCCATTAACTGGTCTTTGGACACCTCACTGAGACCCTAGAGCTAATCTACTTATGAAGTTACTGAGACAGCTGCTAGAAATACGAATGTCAGGAAGACCAGGACTGTGGCCCCAGTACTATTCAGTTTTAGAAGAAGATAACAAATGAAAAGAGATGCAGATATCCAAGTTAAAAGATGAGGAAAGTCAAAAAGACAGATAGCATGTGGGGCAATTCAGAGCACAAAGAGAAACTCCTAGTGGGAGATGCATGAGAAAAGCCTCAGTGGAGATAATGGCATTTTAAATGTGATCAATGAATATGCATAAATTAGAAGAGCAGAGAAGCCAGGTGGTGGTGCATGAAGGGCAGTTCACAAGGCTGGAGCCAGGATGTAGACAGCATGAGGATTGACGTTAGGTCATCCCAGACAGCTGATTGGCTGCCCACAAAGGGTCCTTGCTGCTACAGAAGTTTCCCAAGAGAGGATTCCCCGCTTTGGCTTCCCAGATACCATAGGACCAGACTGTGCTATGCTTCTACAGAACTTTCCAGAGACCTTCTAGAATATTTGCAGAATTCTTAGATGACTTGAGGTCCTCAAACCTTATATTCATGTCAGAAGTTCCCAAAGGATATTCAATAAATATGTAACTAACATGTACAGGGCAAGTGCTAGACACCTTTAGATGTCAGAGCTCAGCAATATGTTTGATGTGACCTCATGATCGATATTGATCTGTATCAAGAACATGACTACCTGAGTCACTGGAATTTGTAAACAAGATATTTTTCATTCATTACACAGTTTTTATAAAATACAATATTTGTTTCATCACTCTGTTTCAAATCATTTGCATAAGATTTAGCATTTTTATAATGATTTAAGTATCTTAATGATACAGTAATTTAAAAAGAAAATGACTATGCTGTCATCCTATCTTGACCTCGGTTCTAAAAGAAAAACATCAGACCTAAATTTGAAACTAAAAGCAAATGTCACAGAGAAAGCCCTAGACTTCCAATCCATACTATAATTTCTCATGATACAAGAAACTCTTCTCAGCATGCCCAGTGTTTATAAAACACTATAAACATAAAGGATTTGCTAGAAACACCTGAAAGCATTTACTTTGTAAGGAAAGTCTAGATATTTTAAATTATCGGTTCTGTGACCATGGAATGAATTTTCCATTTTTAGTGTGTGAGGGGAAACCAGAGATTATCATGACTCTTAGATGTGGCTTCAGCTTATAATTTTCAAACAGGAGCTTTAATGTGGCATAAATTCAAGTGCTCCCATAGAGTTAAATCAGAATCCTGCTTAGGATAGTTAGAGTGCTGGGAGAGGGATGGCCTTGTGTCTAGCAGTCATCCCACCCAATCACAAGGTGGTGGTGCGCTCCCGACTGCAGCTACATTAGTTACTATTCTCATCACTGTCACAAAACAAAGGTGACAGAAGCAACCTGTGGGAAGGATTATCTGAACTAATGGTTTTGAAGGACTGCAGCATGGTGAAAAGGCACGACTACTGCTGGGGCTCGTCTGTGGCATAGAAAGTATGCAGCAGCTACCATACTGCAGCCAGACAGGAAGTGGAGAGAGTGACATGAAGAACCCACCTCCAATTAGCAACTTCTTCCAACTAAGCCCCACCTCCTGAAGGTTCCATAACATCCCACAATGGCTCCGCCAGCTAGAGACCAACGTTTAAACACATGTTCCTTTGGGAGACAAGTCTCATTTAAACCATAACCAAAGCCAGCAGAGCACTTATCTGGGAAGTTGACCATCCCACCAGGAACTGCTAGGGCAGTAGAACAGTCAAAGAAAGAGTGTATGCCACAGAAAGGAAGCAAGTTGGCTTGTTACTGCAGCTGTGGTGAGGTCTTGTGGTACAGTGCTATACTGTGGTGCCTATCTGCTCATCCTTTGTGTCTCAGATGTCTACCCATGGCTGCTAAGTTGTGACATTGTTGTGCCTTTTCTCTAGTGGATTGTGATGGCCTTTGTTTCCTTGTGTGAACATGAGAATAAATCTTTGCCCCTCAACAGTCATGGTCACTTAGAATTACACTGTAATCACATTGCCTCTTTGTAAAGATGGTATCACAGGAGTTTTCAACAACATGCTACCACTCGCCTTTCTGGAGCAGAATACTCCTCTTGATAGGAGTGTCTGAAGGAAAAGCAAACAGGAACTGGTGTCTAGGGAGGAAGGAAATCTGCCACTTTTTTATCTCTTAGAACTTTTGCTGTGGAGCCCAAGTTAAGAAACATGCAAAGCTCACTGTTAGCCATTGTCACTTTCAGGGTTTGTAAGGAGGACAAGCAAGATGTGCTTGCCACCAAATCTGACAACTTGATCTCAATAGCTGAGACCCACATGGCAGGAAGAGACAACCAACACCTGTGAGTTATCTGACCCATACATTCACAACATGGCATGTGTGCATATGCATGGATGCACTTTTACACACATGTAATAAATATGATTTTTGATGAATTTTGTAAGGCTCCCTGACTTGGCAGTCACTCTGAAGTAGATTATCCTTTGATCATATGTTTATAGTGAGTACATTCATCATTTCATAACATTGTAGGCCTCTATTCATCACTTTAATTCCTAGCTACTGCCTAGTATTTCTTTTTAATAATTTATTTTATGTGCATTGATGTTTTACCTACATTCATGTTTCTGTAAGGGTGTCAGATCCCCTGGAACTGCCATGTGTGTGCTGTGAATTAAACCCGGGTCCTATGGAAGAACAGTCAATGCTCATAACTGCTGAGCTCTATCCCCTAATATTCTAAAACATTTACCCAGACACTTGACAAGTGACAGTCTTCAAGAGCTCCTGTGTAACGTGAACCACAAAGGTGTGTATGTATGTGTGTATAGGTGTGTGTGTGTGTGTGTGTGTGTGTGTGTGTGTATGTGTACACACACACACACACACACACACACACATATATATAATATATATATATATTATATATATATATATATATATCAATTTGTTAAGGGAATGCTATGGGGAAACAGAGTAACAGATATAAGACAAGATATATCCAGTTACAGAGTCCTTCCATTTTGCCCAAGGGAGGTGGGGACCAACCACACCCTGCTTCATGCCACTTGACCCCTCAAGAGAGTGAGCGAGCGACCTCTCTCCTTTTATCCAAAGACCAGAAGCCATGCCCTTAGGCTGGTACCCCAAAGCCATTGATGGAATGAGTTCCCACAACACTCCTCTGTTTCTCTGTGTCTTCCTGTGCCCTATTTCTCCCTCTCCTTGTCCTCACCTCTAGTGGCTATCAAAAGGGCAGGGCCTGGTGTTTACCCAAAGGAATCTAAGTCAGCATCTCAGAGACTTGTTCGTCAGTGTTCACAATGGCACTATTGGCAGTAGCCAGTTACAGAAGCAGCCCAGGTGTCCAACAACGGAGGGATGGAGAAGGGACTGTATTGTCTGTACACTGTAGAAATCCGTGCAACTATGATGGACAAAAATCACATCATTTGCAGGAAATTTGATATAACCAGAAATGATCATTTAAGGGAATTAGCCAGTCTCAGAAGGACAAACAGAATGTGTATATCAAAGTCTCAAGTGGAAAAAAATACCAAGAAAGTACAGGGTCTGACCAGAGGTGTGAAGCTCAGGGTGTGACCAGAGGTGTGAAGCTCAGGGTGTGACCAGAGGTGTGAAACTCAGGGTCTGACCAGAGATGTGAAACTCAGGGTCTCATTGGAGGTGTGAAGCTCAGAGTCTCTTTGGAGGTGTGAAGTTCATGGTATGTCCAGGGGTGTGAAACTCAGAGGCAGAGAACTTGCCTAGCATGCACAAAGTGTCATTTCGATCCCTAGCACCAAAACAACCAGCAGCACTTCCAGGTCTCCACCTTCTGATGCATTTGGGCAGCAGCATCCTGTCTGGGACCAGCATCTTCTGTCTGTACATTCACCCTTAGCTGCATGTTAACATTGCCCAATCTGTAATACTGGCAAAAGGAAGACTTGGGGTGAGCTCTGGATCGAGCCACTGACTTCACCCAGTTTTACTGCACTATTTGTGAATTTGGTAGCCGTTCTGACAGACAGGATGATCTTGCAGTTGCTAAGAGGCGGGACATGAGAGCTGAGCTGTAGAATAAAAATTGAAGGTGGGAAGCCCATCATTAATATTGCCTTGAGGAAGCACACCACTGTGAGACATAGAGGATGAGTGGAAAGCTGGGCTGACTGGGCCCCAGTGCAGCAGGCACCTAAGAGACTGCTTTCAGCTCTAAGTTAGTGTCTGGGTGGGCTCGGCAAGCTGAACATTCAGTGGGAATGGAATATACCTAGGTCCCTAGAGTCTTTTCCCCTCTGGTGGGACTCAGGAGAGCACTGTGTCCAAACCACAGGTAGATCATTAGATGCAGCCGTGCCTGAGAGCCCCATCTCGAGCAGCATCTCCACTCGATTTAGCAGCTTCACACTTGGGCAAAACATGGAGCCTTCCCAAGTCAGTTCCCGTGGGATGATAAGTTCTTCGCTGTGTTATTGTGTTACACAAAGGACTTGGCACGTCTCCTTAGCACTTAGTAAACATTCAAAATGAAGAGTAGCTATAATTGAATGTAGGATGGATTCCAGCTTGCAGCAGATAGAAGGTGATGTTGCCCTTTCAGACAGACAGGATGCCCTTGCAGCTCCTGAGAGGCGGGTGTGGGCATGAAGAATGAAGTCACTCATCATTAGTAGGTGGGAAGCTCACCATTAATGCCCTTAAAGAAGCCAGCCACAGTGAGACTTGGAGGATGAGTGGATAGCTGAGGTTCTGTCCCACACATCCCATCCTTCCTTGACCAGTGAATGGAGAGGGGAAGTGAGGCCCCTCAAAGGGTCAGGAGGTTGGACATGGACATGTGCACCCTCACAGCTAAATCCTGAGAGGCAGTTCAACACTCAAAGGGGTGTTGATTTTACAACCAGAGCAATATTTAACCTGCCTTTGAAAAGACTTTCTTTATAACCAGACAGTGGTGGCACATGCCTCTAATCCCAGCACTTGGGAGGCAGAGGCAAACAGATCTCTGTGAGTTCCAGACCAGCCTAGTCTACAAGAACTAGTTCCAGGACAGCCTCCAAAGCTACACAGAGAAACCCTGTCTCAAAAAAACCAAAAAAAAAAAGAGAAAGGGAGAGGGGGAGGGAGGGAGGGAGGGAGGAGGAGGAGGGAGGGAGGGAGGGGGAGGGAGGGAGGGAGGGAGGGAGGGAAAGAAAGAAAGAGATGGAGAAAGAGAAAGAAAAAGAAAATACTTCACAGGCTAAGTGTCTATCATAGTTACCTAGCAATGGAGGGAGTCATCGTAAACTTGGACCATAAACCAAACAGTAAGAAACTGCAGTATCACCTGGTACTCTGAGGACCCCAGTAGCAAATGTCGTTTCGAGGGGGAGCTAAGGGGCATGGAAAACTTGCAGGTGCTTGTGAAACATGTGTTTGTGAACAAGCGTCAAGGAACTAGTATTCCCAGGCCTGCCTGCACAGCTGTCTCAAAGCTGAGACGTTTACAGTGGATCTCTCCATTCCCCAGGTGCAGCCAAGTCAGGCTGTGGCATCACCAGCCCTTGGAACCCTGGGTGCCCCCACCCCCAAATTAGGGCCTTTCACAACTACCCAGGTTAAAAAAGCTCTATAAAAAGGTTTTGTCTGTAAACTAAGAAAATAATCATGAGAAACAATTCAACTCCATTTTTTTTATTTTATATTCACACTTTTTCAAATGTAGGGGCCAGTGAGATGGCTAATGGTGCTTCACATGTAAGCCTGGCAATCTGAGTTCATTTCCTAGAGCCCATGGCAGAAAAGAGAGAACCAACTCTTCATACAGTGTCCTGTGACTTCCACATCCCCTCCATGGCATGCGTGTACCCGAACTCACACACATACACTGCATGCAAATGATACTATGGTTTTTAATTGTTAAAAAATGTTAGGACTAAAAAAGGCATTAAAACACAGGTTTTCCTAAAGATATCAGATGTACTGATATTCATTTAAATACTGAAAGCCATTAAAAAACGAAAGCTGGAGCCTGGGGATTTGGCTCAGTATGGAAATGCTTGCTTAGTGTGCATGAGGCCCTGGTTTTCACCCTCCAGTGAGGGAAAAAAAAATGCATGGAAGTGATAATTTGCATCAAGCTAACTACTCTACAATAGCCTCCGTTCAAGATTTCACTAATTAATGAGGTCTCCGAGAACATTTGGCATTTAATTAATTTTAATTACAACTTTTGAGGAATACTTTGTAAGCAAGCCATACCTGGGCTTTCATTCATTAATTGAAATGACATCTAAATTAGTATGTTGTTCTATTCATTCTAGAGCTAACTGCCTTCCATTTCAGGTAGGCTGTTTTTAAAAGAAACTCTGTAAACCCAGACTTTGTTTCCTCCTATGTCCATTGGAACACTCGGAGGACACTAATATACTAATAAAGATAATTATTGTGTCCTGGTGGGAAAGGCTTGTTTCAGACATGCATGCAAGTGCCATTTGTGTAAAGTCACACTGACAGGAAGGCTATATGCTGAGTGATATATGTCATATATTCTACTCCTTTCTCAGGAAAGTCTTTATCCTAGACCCCAGTGGCACCCTAGATCTTAAACAACGGCTGCTTTTCAGAGCCACTTTGCCCTTCTTGCCTCCAGCTGAGTGACTGCAGCTCCCTCTCTTAGTCGCCCTTGCCCGAGGCTTGAATATTGGAAGCTTTCTCCCAGCAGGGTCTGTCTTAGGTCCTTGTTATCAATATACAATGAGAGAAGGAAAATAATAAGACACCACATCTAAGAATGGGGACTCAGACTGTTTAAGTTGGCCTGGTGTAATTAATCTAGTGGAGATTCATTCATTGCATTTTGATACGATAAAACTTGTGTTTCTGTTTGGCTGAAAATACCCACTTATGGCTATGTGACAGGGTTATGAACTCTTTGTATAAAAGCCTCTTTATAAATAAGATTTCTTAAGGCTGGAATGATTTTGTTTATCTGGGAGACGGAGTGTGGGAAGAAATGTGAAACACGGGGCAGAGAGCATGCGGGGAAGGCAAGGTTACAAAGTTCAAGGCAGCATAGTTACAAAACTCCTTTCTTTGGATTGCCAACATTGTCTTGAATTTGACTCTTTAGAGAAGAAAATCTGTGATGAAGGTGAGCCCGATTTTCGATTAACCTCAACAGCAACATCTATTTTCTGTGTTGTCAATGTGGAAACAGAAGACTCGGACCCAAATGAGGAGTCCAAGGTCTCTCTACTACGCTCACAGTTCCAACAGGTTGCAGCCCCATCCCCACCACCTCTCAGTGTGTGCAGTAGACTCAGATGGAAACTCTAAAGGGGCATGGCCTCAGCGGGTGCGTCTCCACACCCACTCTCTTCTCTTAAGGGCTGAGCAGCCACTGCTATGAAATTGAGTTTTTCCCAGAAGGACATCTAATGGCTGTTGAGCAAAGAATACAACATGGTGACATGATTTGTTTTCTTTTCTTAAGCTGTCTCATTAGTCAGTCATGGAAGGTGTTTTATTTTCACCCTAGAATAAGAGCAGGGAGTGAGAGTGTCCAGAAACCAAGGCTTCCTAAGAAATGTCATGTAATCAAAGTCTCACTCTCCATAGGTACCTGAGGTGACTTTTATCTTGTGTATTCTTTTAATCCCAGGAAGTATAGGACAAAAATATGAAATAGGAAAAAGAAAACTTTCGTCATATGTATAAAATACCCAATTTGTACAATTTAATTCTCATAAATTATTCTTAACATGTGGGCATTTCAAGAAAAAAAAGTTACTCATTTTTCCCAAATGTTTGGTTCTTTACCCTGTTCCTGGGCAGATATTCTCACAGCTAAACAGAGCTGCAGCCCTGGTACAGGTAAAAGCCTGCTCCCTGGAGACAGGAGATCAAATTTAACTTTCCAGTCCATCTTCAGAAGAAGCCAAGGAAGTGCCCGAATCCCATGATGCCCTTTTTTTTCAGCCCACTGATCAAAGTTGTGTTTGACCTCTTCGTGACTTGCTTGCTTAAAGCATGAAGCCCTCCGTGCTGTTAGATACAGTTTATTCTCACGCTACCTGATTGAGGGTAAGCTAGCATACGTTGATTTTCTACTGGGATGTGGCCAGCAGTGACAGGGCAACATCGAGAGTTTATGTTTATTCTCCTCTCCACCTCATTAGAGAGTTCAGCAGACAGGCCCAGAGGTGCAAGTCACGTGCCCAGGGACATTTCTCAAGGTTCTTTAAAAAAAAAAAAAAAGCTAGCCTGGCGTTGGTGGTGCATGCCTTTAATCCCAGCTCTCAGGAGGCAGAGGCAGGAGGATCTCTGTGAGTTCAAGGGCAGCCTGGTCTCCAGAGCGAGTGCCAGAATAGGCTCCAAAGCTACACAGAGAAACCCTGTCTTGAAAAACCAAAAAAAAAAAAAAAAGCTTCCTCCCATCCAAAGCCCCTTTCTAACTTGTGTCTGCTACTCCTTCCTTCCTGGTCATTACCAGAAGCAAGTGGCATATCTCACTGATTCCCAGCTCTCTCCTCTCCCTCTGGCTTCCACTCACTGGAATGTGCCTTCTCTCCCTTTCACATAACTCACACTTCATTTGCTAAGCCTGTTAGTGACCCACTGAGTGCCCTATGGTGTCCTCTCTTGTCACCTTCTCTGGCTTCCTGACACCTTCAAATCCTCACGTGACACTTGTCCATGTTCACACTGCTGCTCTGTCTGCAGTCTTCTCTCTTGGCTCCCCTCATTCCATCTTTCCATGATTCTGCTCTGTGGACAGCATGAAGCTGTCACTTGTTTTTCTCCTCTCCTGTCCTTCCCTTGGGGGCTCACTTAGTGCCATCAGAACTTCAGATTCCATCAACGTGTATAAAGTCTAGTCCACACAGTATTTTCAGCCTTGAGTGCCGTACTTTCTGCCTGCCCTCTTCTGAGTTTCAATCTCTAATAACTGGTGCTGTGACTGTTAGATGTGGTTGTTAGAAGTACCATGCCCTCTAAGCCTTTCTTGCACCCTCAATTCTGCTTCCCCAAGACTTCCCCATTAAAGCATCCTGTGAGTTTATTCTGCTGCTGTCATGAGTAAATTCATGTTGCTCCCACAAACCTCTGCACATACTTGTATTAATACACTAAACAATTTTTATCTTCATTGTATTTGTTTCCCTTCCTCACAGCTAACTCTGGGAGTTGACTTATTTTTGTATCCTCAGCCGAACCTCAATGATAAACACTCAACACGCATTTAAATGTCTAATAGAAAAAATAACTTAACAATAGGTAGGGAGGAAGTCATTGGACTCTTAGAAACCTGTTTCAGTTTTCTTCAAATTCCCACTATTGGATGTTTTAGTGGGTTAGACTGCAGGAACTTGAATGTACCTCCCTGTGCCACATAGGCTGTGGAAGAACAACTCATTAGCTCTGCCTTTACCTAAATTAACTTTATATTTAGCCCTAGCTGTCATCTATGTAAATACCAAGAACAAGTGACCCATCATAAGATTTAAGATGCTGGGGTTTCAGAGGAGGAACGACTCCTGGGAGTCAAGGTGGCCAGACAGGAGCCAGCTTTCATACTGTCACCCAGATCCATAGCGTGTCCTCTGCCTTTGCTTAAACAGTGGGAGGCTGGTGCTGGGAGCATCTCTGAATAACAGTGACAGCATGTTAGCCTCTTTCAGAAGCAGGGTCTGACCTGGTGGCTAGACAGAACATGTGACCTTTAGGACAAGGTAGTAGGAATGGTCGATTAAGTGTGATGGGCAGTAAGGAATGAAAACAGAGGAGAGGCGGGAAAGCTCACGGTGCTTTAGGTGACTGGATCTACCAAGCAGATCCATTGTTATGGAGGAAGAGGGGGAGAAATTGCTTGGGTGGGGGACAGGAGGAGGGAAGAAGAGGAGTCTGAGAAATAGCCAGAAAGATAGGTGAGTGCTTGTCTGCTTTGGCCTCAGTGGAGACCAACCAAAGCTAGCCTTTATCTACTGGGCAAGAACATGATGAAAGCCACATGGAGACACTTCCAGAAGGAACGTGCTGGGCATGTAACATGTCAAAGTGAGATGAATATGAGAGACAGCAGGAAATAGGCTGCTTGGCCATCCTGCCCTATCAGCTGCCTTTTATTGCCAGATAAAATTCATTTACAGTATAGCTACCCTCTTCTTGAATATAAATGTCTTGTGTGAATCAAGAGGCAAAGAAAAGTAGACTGGTAGCTGACATGAAAGACAGGAAATAAGATGGTACAACTAACCCTCACTGTTTGTGTGTACATCCCACCAAAGTGTATAATCTTTCCCATAATATGCCGTGAAATAAGACTTCATCAGAGAAGCCATATCTGCAGCCCAAGTTGAAAGTGCCCAGCCACAGAGCTGTGGGGCTGTGGCTTGCCAGCCACCTTACCGCATTCTAGACTGCCCTTCCTGCCTGGAATAGCACGAGCCCCTCATTCTGTGCCTCTGCAGAAAGATGCTTGGAACCCATGTTGGGGATTAGTTGTTGCTTTTAATACTACCGTTTTTTCCAAAGTACGTTTTAAGGAAGCTTGGCCTTTTTATGAACTGGGTCAGACCCACACTCCACTCAGAAGCCCTGTGGAAGGTCCCAGCCAGGCCTGTGTCTCAGATTCCATTTTGAAGTTTAGCTGTAAACACTCCATTAACCACAGTTTCCCCCACGTCAGGCCCTGACATCTACAAATGCTTCCTTTCACCTTGCTCAGGGGAAGCCCCTCCGGACTGCCCAGCTATGGAGGTGCTGTCCGAACACCCCAGGTACCTTTAGCCATAAAAACAGGTAAAGGGGACACCCCTCAGTTCACATTCAGTTGCAAGTGGCTGATTTTCAGAGTTCCAAGATTAAGGTCAGCCAGATATGTTAAATTGAAATGCACATTGCAAGGGGCATCTCAAAATATTGCAGTTGGCATGATGTGAGGTAAGCTGTCCCTGATGAAGTATCGTATCTAATGACTGATTCTAAAATGGCGAGTACTCCAAATTGAAGTCATCACTAATCTTTTTCTTCACATTCCACTTGGTTCTGATATTAAGAGGAAGCCATTTATTTTAAAAATAAAAACATTAACCAGTTCCTCTTAAGAAAAGAAGGTCCCCCTCCCCCAGTGTCAGAACTGAGCAGTCCTGCCAGCTCGACAGACCCCATTGTTGATGGGTTTCCTTTTGTTCTCCCCCAGCGCACCACTATGACCTGTTTGTTTGAGAAGGGTTGTTTGGTGCTTTGAGACAGGGTCTCAAAATGTGACCCTAGTTGCTCTGGAACTCGCTCTGTAAACCAGACTCACAGAAATCACCTGCCTCTGCCTCGAAATCCTGGAATCAGAAATGTATACCACCACACCTAGTCCACCTTTTAATTTTTTAAGTTAATTTTTGTTAAAATGTAATTATGGAGCAGAAGAGATGGCTTGATCAGAGGTGTAGAACACTTGCTGCTCTTGCAGGAGACCTGGGTTCAATTCCTAGGACCTACATGGTGGTTCACAACTATCCATAACTCTAGTTCTAGATGAATCATGCCCTATTCTTACTTTTGTGGGTGCCAAGCACACATGTGGTACACATACATACATGCAGGCCAAACACTCACATAAAATAAACATGACTAAACCTAATAAATAAAAATATAATTGTTTCCTTCCATTCCTTTTCTTCTTCCAACCTTCCCATTCTCTCTCAAATTCATGGCCTCTTTACAAATATGTATGTATGTATGTATTTATGTGTGTATGCATATGTATGTATATATATATATATGCACATAAATATATAAATACAACCCACTGATTACTTCCACTGTTGCTTGCATGTACATGATTTCAGAGCTGCTATCTTGGTATTGGATAATCAATTAAGGGACTCCTCCCTGGGGAGAGCCTGCTCCCCACACTTAGCTTCCTGTAGTTCTTTGTAGAAGGGCGGGACTCGGTGTTTTCCCCTTCCACATTAGCATGTCTGTGGTGTTATCCTTGTTTAGGCAGCCATCTTGTTGAGGTATCATGGTCTGACTTCCTGGTCATTTCTAGGAGACAATCTCACAGCAGATGGCCTGGTGCTATGGCTCCCATAATCTTTCCACCCCATCTTCTGAAATATTTCCTGCAGGGGTTGTGCTGCAGATCGCCCTACATGACCAGTTGTTCTCTGCACCGTGACCAGTGGTGGTTTTCTGCAGTGGGCTGTATCTGCTGCAAAGACACCTTTGATTAGGGTTACTTTTCTGCAATATACCTTCTTTAAAAAGATACAAAAGAGACAACTTGCTCTAGCCATTGAGAAGGAAATCTCTTACCAAAGTATTTTTGTTTTAGCTTGTAGAGCTGCGTGAATGAAGAGCCCCCTTCTTCCCAACCCAGTCCCAGGGCTGAGGGTTCTGTGGGCAGGAGCAGGAACCCCTGGGCATGTGATGAAATGCAATAATGTTGCTCTTTAGATCACTAGAAATAGGTATGGGAGGGTACACCTGTAATCCCAGCACTTGGGAGGTGCAAGCAGAAAGAGGGGTTCAGGTCATCCTCCACTACATGCCAAGTTCAAGACCAACTGGGCTACATAATAATTCTGTCTCTTGGCTGGAGAGATGGCTCAGTGATTAAGGGCACTGGCAGCTCTTCCAGAGGACCTGGGTTCAATTCCCAGCACCCACATGGCAGCTCACAACTGTCTGTAACTCCAGTTCCAAGGGATCTGACACCCTCACGCACAGAGACAGACATGCAGGTAAAACACCAATTAATACACATCAAATAAAAATAAATAAATCATTAAAAACAATTCATCTCAAAAAAATAAAATTGCTTCCATCTCACTTAAATCAAGGTTCGGGGTACCACTCATGATCGCCTGCCTTTCTTTTCCAGCTGATTTTCCTTAGCAAGTGAATCATGGCTGGGAATCCAGTTGGATGCCCAGTTGGTCCACAAAGGAAGTGTACGCTCATTTCGTCTTCAGCATCCTCATCACCAATGCTGGTGGGCACTTGCTTTTCCATTGTCCCTGAGACAAGTTGTTGAAGGAGGTGCGAGAAATGCTGGGAGCACAGCCCAAGAGCAAGTGGGGATAGCTCAGAGTCTCCGAGGTTCAGGGTGGACTAGCACAGTCAGGCATCAAGTGCCCCCTGCTGCCTGATGTGGAGAAGGGCAGGCCAAATTCACACTTCATGAATAAGAATGGTATTGAGAAAATACAGGGACCGGAAAGCCAGCTTGGTAAGGACAGTCACTGACTGAAGCCCCAGGCACTCTGGGTCACCTGGATCATCCCCAGTGTGGTCATCTGACTGGGTAGCTTTTTAATCAGTAAAAGTTCTACTCTGGAATTGGAGCACTACCTCATTGCTCCCTCTGCAACTATGTGGTCCATAGACCCATAGCATCACATTCACCCTGGAGCTTGTTAGAAATGCAGACCAGCCAGACTCAGTAACTCCTTTCTGTGACCCCAGTACCCAGAAGACTGCAGCAAGTGGGTCACAAGTCCCAGGCCAGCATGGTCAATTTAGAAGATTGCCAGAGACAAACTGAGACAGAGAGAATGGTGTGGAGCTTTTCTGAGTCAGAATCTATCTCACTATATTGCCCTGGTTAACCTCATCTCATGCCAATCCTACTGCTATAGCCTTCTGAGTTCTGGGATTACAGATATGCAACACCATGTCTGGCTTCAAAAATAACTTTTGGAAGGGCTGGTCATAGCTCAGTAGCTAGAATATTTGTCTGGCATATACAGTTCCCTGAGTTCAGCACCATAAAAAAGGACAGGGAACATCAACTCTCAGACCCCAGCCTGGATCTCCTGAATTTAATTCTGCATCTTAACCAGGTCACTGTGAATTCACACACATCGGTATCTGAGAGGCACCAGACATAGCTCTTAATGGAGCTTCAACCCTGAGGAAAGCCCACATTTTGGCCCAGAAGGCTCAATGAGTAAAGGCAACCAAGCCTAATGACCTAAGTTTGATCTCCAGGACCCACATGGTTGATGCAAAGAACAGATTCCCATAAGTTGTTCTCTGCCCTCCACACAGGTGCCATGGGACAGCTCATACATGCACATGCATATCTCTGTGTGTGTGCGCGCACACACAGTCATTGTTTAAAAAAAAAAAAAAAAAAAAAAAAAACCGAAGTCCACATTGCCAAATGTTTGGGTCAAATTGGTTGGCACTTGGGAAATAAACAGGTTCAAGAGACTGATCCTCTCTTATTGATGATTGACACCCTCGTTGCGTCCCTCAAGCTTGCTGTATTTCCCATTTCTTGCTACATATCCACAGAAACTGACATTCACCACAGTTTTCTTCCAGATCAGTCTGTTCCCACCGGTTTTATCCCGTGTGTGTGTGTGTGTGTGTGTGTGTGTGTGTGTGTGTGTGTGTGTGTATGCATTCTTATTTGCCCATGTTTCTCTCTTGTGTGTCTCCTGCTTACCCACTACTACCTTTACTGATTAAAGTAACTCCCTGACCCTGCAAGATGGAGCAGTGCTCCCCAACCCTACCCCCATCCCTCCACCCCCATCTCCAAATCCACGTCTGTTGCTAACCTGGAGTGTTCTTTTCCCACACCAGGTCAGGGAAGAATGCCGGCTCCTGAACGCCCCACCTGTTCCACCCCGAAGCTCAAAGCCTTTATCCACAAGTCCCTCCATCCCTCCTCGCACAGTCAAGCCCATTCGGCAACAGACTCGCTCTCCCAGCCCCACCCTGTCCTACTATTCTTCAGGGCTGCATAACATGTAAGTGTTCCCATCAGAACTCACAGCAACCCATCTCCTCACCAGGCAGCTCACAGGCCTTGAGAATATCATCTAGCAGCAGGTGGGAGAGGAAATGGTGTTTGCCTTTTAATTTTTGGTTGTGAGCCTAGCCTTTAACGGCTGAGCCATCTCTCCAGCCCAAAAGTGAGCATGAGCGTCCCTGGGTGGGCTCGAACCACCAACCTTTCGGTTAACAGCTGAACGCGCTAACTGATTGCACCATAGAGACAGCTTTTGTGTTTGCCTTTTAAAAATAAGGGTATAGGAAGAGCATAGTTGGACCCTTGCTGGTTTTGACCTTGGATGGAAGAGCCGGTGTCTTGATAAGAAAAGATGCCGCAAGGGTCTTTGAGAAGCCAGGCCACTCCTTTTAGGAGCAGTGTGTGGGCTTCTGTTGTGTCTCAAAAACCGGCTCTGGTTCTTTTCATCTTGACTTTGATACAAGCAGACAACACCTTCTACCAGGACCTTGAGGCTTCCCTCAGCCTTCTGCTCTGAGCTTGAGTCCAGCAGGAATCCCTTCTTGGCTGTGGCTGCAAAGCTGCTCCTGTCTGGGTCTCTCCGGAGCTCTGAGCTCTTCCCAGACATAGCCTGCTTCACTGCTGCAAATGGCAGCTGTTTTCTAAAGAACTCTCTGTGTTCTCAAGTTATAACACGTCTGTCTCTAAGTAACTTTCAACTGTAGTTTGTCTAGAGAAACATTTCCCTTAGAAAACTTTTAAGTTCTGCAAAACAAAATGCCCATTTCCTCTACTGTTCCTCTGACATGACCCACAGCCTGCTCACCCACCTTTCAGCTTAGTCTGGTTCTACTGTCAATCTTAGGATGTGAAAATATGGCCCCAACCTGTGCTCTTGAAGTTTAAAGTCTTTGCAGGCCTGTTTTTTGTTTTGTTTTATTTGTTTTTGTCCTCTGGACATTAAATCCTTATGCTATATATAACCCTATTGTTCGACACTAATGCAAGGATAGGCATTTTATTGGAAGCAATTCTTCTGAATAGACATTGGGAAGAACTCAGAGTTATGGACAGTGGTGATGTGGTCACATCATTGTCTCTTGCATGCTTGTATGAGACACTTACCACCACTCAGTCCCTCTCCCTTGCCCACTGCAGACTTATCTCTTCAGTGTTGGACCAATGTGAAGATGCCAGCACCTACTTACAGTACTTTCTTATTAGCTAAAATATGCATATTTATGTATGTGCATATATTATTTTTTACCTCCACTCCATTTTAAATCATTTATATCCACAAGTACAAAGAACATTATAGATTCTTTTAAAGAAAAAAAAGTCAACAGGTAATTTATTGAATTTAAGATTATATATTTATTTTATATATATTATATATATAATTATATATTCCTACTGCCTTTCACCTTAGAATTAACATCTGTGAATAATGATAAAGAAAAGCTTGGGGTTTGACTGTTTTTTAGACAAGGTCTTACTCTGTAGACCAGGCTGGCCTAGAACTCACAGAGATCCACCTGTATCTACCTCCCAAGGGCTAGGGTTAAATTATTTTTTACTAATTTCCTTTTCTGTGTTTGTTTGCTTTTTAAGCAGCATCACAAAAAGTGACACAAGTCCTCCTGACAGTGCTCCCGTTTCCTGCTACCCTTGCAACCGAGTGAAAAGTGACTCTATGGATCCCAAGTCCCCATTTGGAAGTCCCTCTGCCGAAGCTCTAGCCTCTCGACTCTCATGGCCCAACCATTACTCGGGAGCATCGGAGAGCCAGACCCGGAGTGACTTTCTGCTCGATGCCAGCAGGAGTTACAGCTACCCCAGACAGAAGCCACCTGGCACACCAAAGAGAAACTGCCCGGCCCCTTTTGATTTTGATGACTGTGAGCTCTTAGGCAGCCCACCCAGCACAGCCTCTGCAGAATTCAGCAGCAGCGGTGTCTCCAGTTGCCCCAAGTCCGCCAGCTACTCTCTGGAGAACTCCGAGGACAGCTCCCTTGCAGCTGGCATGACCAAGCAGAGCATCTCTTGCCCTGCCTTACCCCCAAGGGCCCCAAAGCCAGCGGAACAGAAAACCGCCCCTGAAACATCTCCTTTGCCTCTGAAAATCGATGGTGCTGAGGAGGACCCCTCAGTGGGGTCGCTGGACCTCTCCGAGGACCAGTATTTTGTGAGAAAGGGCGTGCAGGACATCTTCTCTGTCTCTTACCCTTTCTCATCTCCACTCCACCTCCAGCTGGCCCCCAGATCCTGTGGGGATGGTTCCCCATGGCAGCCACCTGCCGACCTATCAGGACTCTCTATAGAGGAAGTGTCCAAGTCTTTACGGTTCATCGGTTTGTCTGAAGACGTCATAGCCTTCTTTGTCACTGAAAAGATCGATGGGAATTTGCTTGTTCAGTTAACGGAAGAAATCCTCTCAGAGGATTTCAAACTAAGCAAACTGCAGGTGAAAAAAATAATGCAGTTTATTAATGGCTGGAGGCCTAAGATCTAGCCAAAAGGCTGTGGCCAGCATGGGACAGAGCTGAGAAACGTGTGCTAGAAGGTTTGGGCTGGGACACAAATCCATGTTTTTGCACTAAAAAAAAAAAAAAAAAGACGAAAAACAAAAAACCCTTCTCTGTAAATAGAGATAGAGAACGTCTTACTATGCAGATTCCGTTTCTGAATGGTGAACAGGCTATTTTGTACATCAATAAAGACGCTGTACAGAACACTTAGAGGTGTGCCTTGTACGTCACTCAACATTCAACAGCTGCTAAAAGAACTAAAGGCATGTTCAGAGAACTAATTTTTACCCCAGTAGGTTTTCAAGAAGGCCTGGTATTTATTACAAAACAGCCAAAGCTGAAAGACATAAACACTTGTGAGCAGTTCCCTTCCTCGGGGAGCCGGCGTCCGGCAGTTAATTGTGTTCTGCGGCTTGCTTCGCTTCATGCCAATTGTTTAACTCTTGTGCCTGACAATGTTAGTAGTGTGACATGACACTTTAATGTTATATGCTTGGGGGAGATCTCTTTATCAAAAGGCATTTTCCAAAAATCATGTTTCGATGGAAGATACCTGACATCCTCAGAAATGACACAAATCGTGACCATTACATTGGATCTGTAACTGCTGCTAGTTTTATTGAGCAGAGGGGGAAAAAATCGGTATGTATGTGTGTGTACGAAGCACACACGGATATGTTTAAATGTAATTTTTGAATCTTATATTTTAAATAACATGTTTCCTTTCTAATGTCAGGGTTTAGGGGCCTTTAACTGAGTGGGTTTTCTCAAGAACAGTTGGCAGAATGATTCCAGAGTCTCAGAACCTTTGAAGCTCGGCCTCATAGACTCCACCACTGAAAACTCAGAAAAGCGATCAGTCAAGAGTCAAGTGAAGAATTTAATGTTTCAACCCAACCCATGTGAAGGCTGATTCCTGCATGTCCATGCTGACACTGGGGGAAATGACAGCTGCTTTGATTCCTGCGTACCTATGCTGACACTGTGTGTCCCAATGAGAGATCTGAAAAGCGTTTCTCCACATGTGAGTTCTTCTCACCATGCCTCTTGCATTAGGAAAGCTTGTGACTCAAACAGACCACCTCTCTGTTATATACGCCACATCTCTGCACTGATACCTAAAATGTCCATAAGAGTACGTGCCTATACCTCTAAAATAATAATAATTATTAATAATAATAATAACTACCATACTGTTATTCTGAGAATTCCAGAACATGTCTAAGAATTTTGCTAAATGTGATTAAATACTCCAAAATATAGAATCATGCCCTAACTCTTGACTCTTTGAAGGCATATAACCTCAAAGAGTTTCTGTTTTTTTCTAAGCAACAAGTATATCCTCCAAACAGTCCCTTAGTCTGTCCCCAGATTCTAACTTGGCAGACATCCTGTTAGCAAGATGCACATCTGAGCCTCTCAGGTGAGGTTGTCTGGTCACCAGGAGACAGAGTATCCTGAAGGATTGACCATATTTTATCATGTCTTCCTGTTCACCAAAAAAGAAATAACTGTTAAAGGCAAGAGCCAACAGCTAGGGCTTGCTGTCCTGTGAAGTATGTCACTGTTTCTTGCCATTAGGAAGCTACCTAATTCTATCTTGTGATTTAGAGCTGAGATGAATTGATGCCTAGTCTAGTTTCTCGTCTCTGATCTCATTCAAAGAAGAAAAAGCTTTTATCCCTGCCTAACATGCGTCCTAGATGTAAATACTGCACTGTAAGTCAAAAGAACCCCCTCTAAAATGGGCAGCTGGAGTCAGTCATGAATGCGTAACGTTCCCTACTGCCCTCTCACAGCCAAGACTCATGGAGTCTGTTTCAGAAACAGTCCTCTCTGAGAGGAATTAACTCCTTAGAAAGTTAACCTAGCCTGAGAACATTAACTTCCCTAGAGAATAAAAACAGACAGCCTGCAGTAGAGACGCTGCAGGTCATCCATTCTTCAGCACCAGCGCTTGACCATGATTCTCAAACTCAGCTGCAAGCTGCAGGGTTGGCTTGCGTTTACTATGAAGATTGCCCCATATAAACAACCGCCTTCATCCATCTTTTGCAAGAACCTTAACAAAATAGGATCGTCCATCTGCTTTTAGTTCGTTTGCTTTGGTACTGGCATACTCATGCCAAGTCTGTATTGATCGGGATCCTGGAACCTCCCTGAGAGCAAGGATAGGCCTTGGAGTCATGCTTTCTTCGGACATTCACTGTGCACTTTCTGTATGTCAGACCCAAGGCTGAGGAAAGACCTCACCCCTGCCCACTTAATCACAGTTGCTAACACTGTATGTGTGCATGCGAGACTATGAAATTTTCCTGGAAGGTGGGTTTGTGGAGAGTAGTGTCCCATCTTTAAGAGCCCACAGATGGAAACAATGACAGCCTCCTCTAAACATACAGTAAACACCCCAAGATACTAACGCTTGGAATGTGTTAACGGGAAAAAAAAAAAATGCATCTGTCTTTCACTGTCTCCTGTTTTCTGATACTGACTTGGAATTTTTTTAATGATAATCAGTACTGGCATTTCTGAAAGCCACAAATAAGTATAATTGCCACTTCTGAGCTGAACACCTGTCTGTGGAGGATGCTGGCTAGACAAGGAATTCATAAACCAGCAGAAAGAAAGAACAGAAGGTAGCAACAGCCCTCGCCTGCCACATCTCACAGCAGAACCTCTTCCAACCAGCCAGGTCAAGACAATACCTCCTTTTGTGGCAGACTCCCTACAACCCAGTGAGTGGCTGTGGGACTTGTGGAGAAGTACTGTCTACACAGGATCTATGGGGGATCCGTAAACTCATGCCTAAAATCTTCCTGCCCCCTCCCCGTCGGGAAAGAGCATCAGCAATAAACCAAGCCAAGCAGCTGAAATGTAAAATACAAAGTCAATTCGGAGAGAAAACTCAAGCACTCACCCACCAATCCTGCCCACAGTCTCCTAACCGCCTGCACGTTCTGTCTTTAAGTTGAACTGCTCAAGTTTATGAACTGTGAAATGTCCGTGTATACTCTCTCTCAGCCCACATACACCATCCAAATTTATGAAGTTGTACCAAACTGCCCATTCAGCTAAATTGCAGTGTTTATTCTTATCTTACAGAAATGCCACAACCTTATGGGAAATGTGACAGTCCATTCCAGCTGATCAGATACATGCATAAACAACCCCCAGTCACATTGCCGAGCCACCTGCATAGCCTCTGTGTCTCTGTGTGCCTCCTCGAGAAGTTCAGGGGGTGGGGGTGGATTGATGGAGAGCCCTTCATTTTCCCAGTGCTTTCTTCGTGCCTGACATCTAGAAGTGTATACCCTAAATAGCAAACTGGGAAACAAAGTACTTCTCCAAAGAACCCAGTCAATTTGAGTTGCAGTCTACCAAAAACTTAGATCTGTTGGACACCTGAGGCTTTCAGAAACATGTCCATCACATCAATTTCCATTGCTTTTCTGGAAATCTGAAGCTGCTAAGAATCAAGTCCAGAGAGCAAATGGGGGAAACAGGACTTTTATTATACTGTGGGTTTGTAATATAGGATTCTTGTGACCGTATCATGTCGTCACTTTTTTGAGTTTTCAAGATTTGTTTTACCATTTGCCTCATTGTGATAATAAGGAACGAGTAAACATGTGTTTCAAGCTAGGTGCAAACCTCCTTTGGAGTTGTGCTCCTCTGTCCAACTTGGAAGCCATGGGTTTGTAACAGAGCTTAGTGGTCATGAGGTCCCTTGGTTTCCAGTCTCCTGTAGGATAGGGCTTAGATAATCCCCTAGCCATAAACTTGCCCTCCTGTCTTCATATGATGCTCCATTTGGAATATTGTTTCATCTGTGACTCAAACAAAATTGAAACTCAAGAACCTGGCGAGTTTTCCTTCACTTAAATGGAAATTGTGTTTCCTAAGACTTTTGCAAGTGTCTGTACAGTTTCTTGGCTGGGGAAACAGTGGGCTGCTAAGTAGACGTCAGCAGTTAGTTGCTTTCCAGATCATTATCTAGTGGGCCCAATGTGTACCTCAAGATAAACACCGTATGTTATGTCAAAAAAATCCATTCTCTGTTGATTTAAATGGTTCTGAAATGTCTATAAATAAAGAAATTTTCAAGGTTGTTCTTGCAGTTTTTCCTGAGAGAGTCAGACCTAGTACTGACTTTTCAAAGGCCTCGTTCTCTAGCCCCTCAGGCATAGGGATTCCTAATACTGTAAACCCCGTTCAGAATTGAGAGATTTAAGACACAACCTGAAGTTTCATAGAATCTGGTAACCAGGCAACCCCATGACATTCAAAGAGGACCCAGTACCTGTGTGGTCAAAAGGTGAGGACAAGTGCAGATGTCTTTTAATTTGAAGAGAGAGTATACATGTTCCAGTGAGAAGGGAACTAATGCAAACTCCTGTCTTTGGTGTCCGTGTTGTTGCGCTGATGCAATGAAGATCCAGAGAGGTGTTCCCAGGTGCTGGAGAAGAGGCAGGCATGTCCACCCTGCTGTGTCAGTATGCCTCACAGGCAGGCAGAGTTTGACTGGAGTTTCTGTTGTCCTCAACTTATCATAAAATCACTTCCAGCATCTTATTTCTCAATCAGACAAGTCCCAGAGTCATTCATGCCACCACTTCCTAAGCCTTCGGTCCCACTCTCCCATTCCACGGGGACAAGTGTCTGCTCCCCTGCATTGCAGAGCCAGACACTAGAAGAACCAAACACATGACTAAAATTTCCAAAGCCCTAAGTCAGGGTCCTAAGAATGCCTACCTCAGGAATACTAGGACACTGTGCAAACTGGATATTGCTAAGAAATTTGAACCTAGAAATAAATTGTTAGGATCACATGTCCTTTGATTGATGTGTAATGGGTGAAAACACATTATCTGCTAAAAATATTAAGTACAGAATATAGCCTACTTCTGCCCAGTTGGTTTCCTCTTATGATGCTTGGCTCACCTCGGCCCCTTCTTGTTTAGATAGTTCATCCATATGCTTTGGGAGCTGCTAAGCAGCATCCCCAGGCTGTGTACATTTTGCTCTTTGTGATGAGATAGCAACCACCCTTTGTGAGCTACCCAGTCCTTGGCTTCCAGAGTCTTCAAAGTCAGGATACTTGAGTAGATGTTGAACAGCAGTGTAAACACCCTGACATTCCTGGTGGTGGCCGGTTACTGTGACATGAGGATCAAGACATCAGTCACAGAATAACAGGATGAAGTTGAGTCAAATGAGGTGCAAGGGATGCAGCTCAGTGTGAGAGCACCGGTTCAGCATGCGTGAGACCCTCAGTTCAATCTTCAGCACCCAAAATCAAAGGCCAATGACCTCATTGGCGCTCACACTGTAAAACAGAAGAGCAGGCTGTAAGAGTGAGACATACACCTGTTTGGTGATCCCAGGTTGAGTTTGTGTCATGACTGCTGATAGATGTATTGAGAATTTCTTACAAGTACATTTTTCTTACAACTTGAGGCAGTGATTTCCCCTTAGTGATGGATAGATGTAAAACTGAACCAAGAGCAGTGTGTGCCACAAGTGGCCACAAATATTAGCTCCAAGAGATACAGGCCCTTGAAAGATAGTACATGTGGTGGAATGTTTAAGCTACAGGTGTGCTCTGGCCAGAGTTAGTGGGGGAAGATAACACGCTTGTGTCCTCCAAGATGCAATGACCCTGTAGACATGGCACAACAGAGCTTTAAAAATGGGACTTTAGAAGGCCACTCTCTAAACTTCCTAGAAATAAACCTTGCATGGTGTCAATCCTTCTAGAGCACACCTGTATAGTGGGAAATTACCAATACGGAGTCAGGTAGAAATATAAGTGTATTTAATAGGGAAAAGCCTTACTTACAGAGTGACCTAGCCAGCCGGAGTGGCAGCAGTCTGTAAGCAAGCCCAAAAAGAGAAACCGAAAGCGAAAACGCAGTCACCCTACATCCCCTGACCACGCCCACGAAAGCTTTCGAGGGCGTGGTCAGGCACACCTGTAGCCAGCCCCTAAGTAGGCGTGGCTACAGCTTCCCTACAATTCCCCTTTTAGTCTAAAAGAGGATTAAAACTTAACAGTTTAAAGTATCCAAAATTAACAATCATAAAGGTAAAATATAAGAAGATACAACAATCTGCTTATGTCACATTCTAACTATCTATGTTAACTAAACCCTAAAGTCATCTGAGAGAGGTATCCAAGCCTGAACACCTCCTTCCAATCCCAACCATAAACAATAGGAAGCTATCCCTAACTAGGTATATACACTATCCTAAGTGACATAGCCACGCCTACTTAGGGGCTGGCTACAGCTTCCCCTACACACCTGGGCTGTACTAAAATGAAGGATAGAACTAGAAATTGGCCTTCCATCTTGTACTCATCCCAACTGTATCCCAGTTTCCCCTGCCATTACCTTCCGCAAGTGACGGAGTGGCTTTGTGAAGTACATGTGGCAAGCCCTGTGCACATCCTCTACCTTCTGCTCTGAGGCTGGAAGTCAACAGAAGACAATACTCAAGCCGCCCTCCCCACGTGATGCTAGCTAGAATGGAGGAAACTGCCAACTGGGCTTGATGGTGCACACCTGTAATCCCAGCACTTGAGAGGCTGAGGCAGGAGGTTTTCTGTGTTCAGTGCCAGCCTGTACTGCACACCAAAGACGCTGCATCCAAAAAGAAAAGAAAGGAAAATGGAAACGTCTGCTTATAAAACAGAAACTCTGGGCTAAAGAGGTGTTTGAGCCAATAAGAATGCTTGTTACTATTCCAGACAATCTGAGTTCAGTGCCCAGTACCCATGTTGGGCAGCTCACACCACCTGTAACAGCTCCAGGGCACTCAACACCCTCCTGGCTTCCACAGTAGACATATACACACAAGTCAAAATTCTTTTTTTCTCTAAAAAGGCTCTGAGCACATCTTCTGCTACTTTATCCAAAGTGATGGCTCAGTGGAGATACTAAATAAGACAGAGGAAACATTAAAATGTAAACAGTTTTCAGATAACCAACCTGTACACACACTTCATCTGGCTGTGTCCCAGCTATCTACTAGAAAGAGCTTATGGAGAGAGAAACTGTAATACCAAATATGGCCACTAGGTGGAAGACTCTTCCACCCTTGATTGCCCCAGGATGGTACCAGCCAGTTCCTGACTTCAATGACAAGCCAAGGATTTCAAAACACAAAGCTGATTTGTCACGGGGCCTGCTCCTTCTTGCTCCAGGGATCTACTGCCCCCTTCTGCCCTCCACTAGCCTGCACTCACATGTATATACCCACATAATGCAGACAATTAGAAATAAAAAAAAATAATAATAAAAAATAGAAAGATAATAAAAAAACAACTCTTGCAGAGGTTGAGTGACTTTTATAAAACTACAAACCATTTGCTTTTTCATAGTTTAGATTTCTGTCTTTAAATGGTGTGATTGATGATTCATGTTTTGGAATAGTCACACTTAACTAGTTTTTCTGAACTTTGGCGATCTGGGTTTGAGGGTCATAGAAGAACCTGACTGCTCTGAGGAACCCACAGCTCACACCGAGGGCTGCTGAGTTCATGTGCCTTTTCCACAGTACCCCTATTGCCCTAGTTTTTCTGTTGCTGTGATAAAGGCTGACCAAGACCATCTTGGAGAGAAAAGCATTTATTTGGCTTACGGGTGACAGTCCATCATGGGCACAGCCAAGGCAGAAGTGTGGAGCAGTAGAGACCATGGAGCAATGCTGCTGGCTGGCTTGCTCCACTACTTTTTTTTAAATTTTGTTTATTTATTTTTGGGTTTTCGAGATAGTGTTTCTCTTTGTAGCTCTGACTGTCCTGGAACTCACTGTGATGGCCACATGTGAAGAACTGTGATCCACCTGCCACTCAGTTAATCCCTGATAAAGTCGAATTTGGAACATGGAGACAGCTAATTTCTCTCTTGCAGATGAGCGGTAGGAAAATGAAGTGCTTCCTGTTATTCTGTTATCTCTCAGAACTATCACCCAAGGGACATGCGCTGTGAGTAGCCCTGGCAGCTTCTTTGACAGGCATGGATTATTTCTTTATTGCCTCAGCATGCTGCCAGTACTCACAGAGCCCATCTTCCATTCAACAGGCATTGAGCCTTCCTGACTGTGACTCTCTGTCAGGGAGGTAAACCGACCAGGTTGTCTGTTTGTTTGTTTGTTGTTTGTTTCTGTGACAAATACCTGAAAAGTCATTTAAAGGGAGGCAGGAGTGACTTCATCTCCATCTCAGATGACTCATCACCCTACTGCTCTCCAGAGGACCAAAGTGCAGTTTCCAGAATGCACACCAGGCTGTAGTTGGTTGTTCTTATACTCTTTGCTCTTTGGGGTGGGGGGTGGGGGCACTACCCAGCTCCCAAATAAATCACACAGGGACTTATTCTTTCATATAAATGCCCAGTCTTAGCTTGGTTTGTTTCTAGCCAGCTTTTCTTAAATTATCCCCTCTATCATTTGCCTCTGGGCTTTTACCTTTCTCTGGTTCTGTATATCTTTTCTTTCCTTCTTATTCTATGGCTAGGTGGCTGGCCCCTAATATCCTCCTCTCCTTCTTTCCTCCTCATCTCTTCCTTCCAGAGTTCTCCTCCTATTTATTCTCTCTGCCTGCCAGCCCCACCTATCCTTTCTCTTGCCTTGCTATTGGCCATTCAGCTTTGTGTTAGACCAATCGGGTTCTAGACAGGCAAAGTAACACAGCTTCACAGAGTTAAACAGATGAAACATGAGAGAATTCAACAAATCTTTGCATTATTAAACACATTTTCCACAGCATAAACAAATGTAACTCATCTTTAAGTAGTACTCTACAATACCATGCTGCTTACAACTTCACATAGTTCCAGCCCCAGAAGATCCATTGACCTCTTCAGGATTTCACTAACACCTGTACTCACTTGTGTATCTCCCACACCCCACCCCTCACACGCAATTGATGTTGCCTTTCTCTGTATTGTTTTGGAGCCTGTCCTGGAACTCGCTCTGTAGACCAGGCTGGCTTCCAACTCACAGAGATCCTCCTGCCTCTGCCTCTGAGTGCTGGGATTAAAGGTGAGCGCCACCAATGCCCGGCTTCTCTGAGGTATCTTTTTTCTTAAAAGAAAGGAAAAAAAGGTTTCAGGGTTAGGGCAATACAGAGAAACCCTGTCTCGAAAAACTACAAAAAAAAAAAAAAAAAGATACCTCAGAGAGCTAACTAGCCACATTCTCCATGTGGAAGACATGATTAAGAAGGCAACATCTGTGAGAAGACAGGCCTTCACAGACATCTAGTCTTCCGTATGTGGACTCCCAACTTCCAAGACATTGATAAAGAATCCAGTCTATGGCATTTTGTTCTAGCTGCTCAAACAGACTTTCCTCAGGTCAGAATCGATGCCAAATCCTGACCTCTGAGTTCAGGAATGACATGGGAATGTTTTTTTTTTTTAAGATTTTATTTATTATGTATACAACATTCTGCTTCCATGTATATCTGCACACCAGAAGAGGGCACCAGATCTCATAACGGATGGCTGTAAGCCACCATGTGGTTGCTGGGAATTAAACTCAGGACCTCTGGAAGAGCAGCCGGTGCTCTTAACCTCTGAGCCATTTCTCCAGCCCATGACATGGGAATCTTATCAACATATACTGCATAAAGATCTCTCAGGAGTGTTCTCTCAGCAAGATGTATTTATCAGGTGGTTTCTACTTTGCTATCACAGTTGGGAGGGAAAGATTTTGAAATGATTCTTTTAGCAGAATGATCAAAGTATCTTCGAGAAGAGAATCATGTTTATTGCTTTATGTATGTTGAACATACAGTTCAAGATCTGATTTACAGTAAGTGCCCAGTTGCCTGACGGAAATTTGACAAGATCTTCCTGAAGATTAGTGAAAAGCTTCCAAATGGCACATAGCCACCTGCCATGTGTTCTGGAGAACACCAGAACCTGAATTTATAACTCCCACCAATCTCTTCAGAAAATTTACTTGGGGATTTAAACCCATGCCCACAACTAGGAGATAATTTGTGACCACAAAGGACTCCCCACCCACAGCCTCAGTATCCAATACTTTTAGCACTGCTGTAACAACACCGCCAGGAACAACATGAAGGAAGAAAGGTTTGTTGGGCTTACAGTTTCAGAAGGTTTTCATCCATTGTGGTTGAAAAGGTACAGCTGAGCACTTCAGTTCATGGTGGCCCAAGTGTGCTACAAAGACTGTACACACACACACACACACACACACACACACACACACACACACACACACGTATACACACATGCATGCACACACACATACATACACACCTTTCTCTTTCTACCGTGAGCAGTGAGAAACTCTCACCAGAAATCCTTATGTATACTATGAAGATATGTTTCTCTCATTGATAACAAAAAGCTGATTGGCTGATAGCTAGGCAGGATTTTTCAGGCAGAGAGAATGCGAGGAAAAAGGGTGGAGTCTGAGGAGTATGGAGCCAGATGTGGAAGAAGCAACATGGGCGTTCATAGATGAGGTGATGAAGCCTCAGGACAGCACATAGATTAATATAAATGGGTTTATTTAATTTGTAAGAGCTGACTGGAGACAAGCCTAAGATATCAGTCGAGCATTTGTAATTAATATTAAGTCTCTGTGTAGTTATTTGGGAGTTACTACTGGGACACAGAGAAACTCTGCCTACAAGAAACCAGGAAGATCCTGCAGCTATGCTCTTGGATACTTCAGTCTGACAATCATGAACCAAAACAAACTTTTGTTCTTTGTATATTACTCAGCCTGAGGTATTGTGTTACAGCAACAACAACAACAAAAAAAAGATGAAAACACATACTTTCCCACAAGATTGACTCTGAAGCAAATAGAGCAAAACTTGTTTCTTTGCCTATAGTGCTAAGAATATCGAATAGAGTTACATGTCCTTCCTCACCATTCTGCCACGTTCAGCATAAACTATACACTTACTGCCAACCATTATTGTCTGGGCTGGGTGGTTCGTTGTTTGTAGTTGGTGGGTTGGTTGGTTTTTTCGTCAACTTGACACAAACTAGAGTCATCTGGGAAGAGGAACCCTCAGTTGAGGAATTGCCTCCCTTAGATTGGCCTATGAGAATACCTGTAGGGAGAATATCCTTGATTAATGACGTATGTGAAGGGCCCAGCCCCTTGTTGGTGCCACCCCTGGGCACATGGTCCCCAGGTGTACAAGAAAGCAGGCTGAGTGAGACAGTGACCAGCTCCCCATGGTCTCTGCTTCAGTGGCTGCCTCCGGGTTCCTGCCCTGCTTGAGTTCCTGCCTTGACTTCTCTCGATAATGGACTGTGACCCAGAGGTGTAAGCTAAATAAACCCTCTCCTCTGCAAGCTGTTTTTGGTCAGCATGTGTTATCACAGTACCAGAAAATAAATTAGGACATCCCTACAACCCATGAGTGGAACACAAAGATATTGCAGACCTTTCTTGAAAACAAAACAAGCAAACAAACAAACAAACAAACAAAAAACTGGAATAAATTCCACAAAGGATCTCTCAACCTAGAATAGTTTATTCTCTGACCCTAACTTTGACAAGCTCACAGTCTTTGGAGTAGTGTGGAAGGAATAAAATAGCCTTCAGGAAATAAAAGCAAGACTTCATTTCCTTTGAAAAGGGAAATGGAATCTCAAAGGAAAAACAAAAGCAAGGGAGGCTTACAAGTCAGCAGAGGAAGGAAAGGGGCTCTTTGTCATTGTCCTGTAAGCTGGCAAGGTAATGAGACGTCAGCCTTTAGATGGCAAGAATGAGCTAGCCTTTAGATTCTCTTTCTGAGATCAGGAACTAGTCTATCTGGGCTTTATGCTCCTCCACAACTAATGCCTCACTTCGTGATGGACAATTTAACATCTGTTGACTGTTTAGTGGGTGGGCTGATAAGTGGGTGAATGACTGTGTTGGTGGGTTTTTAAAACATCCACCTTACATTTTAAATTGGGAGGCAGTATGTACTTGTGAGTGTGAGCACAGAGGCATTGGACCCCCTGGAATTGGAATTACAGGGAAGATGCTGGGAGTTACTGGATGCTGGGAACCAAACTCAGGTCCTCTAGAAGAGCACTAAGTGTTCTTAACCACTGAGCAATCTCCAGCCCTGGTGAATTTAAATGCAGCAAGCAAGTAATTTTTCTTCTCCCCTTTATAGCAGCCTTTTCCTCCTGGCCCCCATGGCAGGATGCCTTGCCAGGCAGCCATCACCATCACCCTCATCAGTACCACAGGTCCATGCCCTTCCATAAACAGTAGATCTAAACATCTAAATACCAGATGGTAAGTCATGTTTCCATCTTCCTGGTGTCCAGTCTATCCCCATAGGAAATAGTCAGCAAAGGTTTTCATCATTAGGTTGGTAGATTTAAGTATGCTTTAAATTCTGCTTATGAAAATAAATTATTCTTTCAGTGTTTTGTCTTCTTTGTGGGGAGATTAATATTTATTAAATCCTAAGTCTGTTGAAATATCTGTACTTACTTTAAAATTTCTTTTTGTGCCCAAAATTGAAGTCTACAATTAGTTTTCAATCCAATGTCTGCTTTCAAAGACACAAGACAGCCACTTCTAGATTCTTTTCATTTGTATTCATCCTTTCTCATTCAAAATGATACAAAAAAGTTTTCAACTTAATGGATATATAATTCTCTCTAAATTGTAATGTGATTTACTTTTTATGGTTTGAAAGGTTTGCCTCTATTAGGTTTCCTTCTTTCCCTGTGTGAACAAGCAGATGCTGTCTACTGGATCGCCTCAAAGCAGAAGGAACGCAGAAGTCATTTGGTGCATCTTTAATTCGCAAAGGCCACTTCAGAGTTTCTCTTTCCAGTTTTTTTTCTTTGAAAACTTTTAAGAGAATCCATATCTAGAAACAATACATCATAGTGTGTTCTGCCCAAGATTGAGAGGAGACAGGCAAAGGTTAAGGAAAACACAAAGAAAAAAAATTAACTCATTCTGTTTTATGGAAAGCAATTTCCAAGTAACTTATCTGTTATGAAGATAACGTCACCCATGCATTTATTTAATAGTTAATTAGAAGCATCTCTTAAAAGATTTCTCCAGCCATAATCCTGGCTAATAATACCAAACTGATGAGCAAAGACATCACACCTACGTGTTCAGCTGGTGATGTGGCAAAGATCATGAAATTCTGCAAAACTCAATCTAAAGAGAGTTGTAAATCGCACAAATACCAGCTAATGGATAATGAGATTCTATTCTAATGTTGATAATGTGCAATGTAAGTGTTTCCTGTTTCTTAAATAGGATATCTTTGACCATTTAAGCAAGTCTTTAGCACCAAGCATCCACAGACGTGAGTATATTAAAAAAGCCATTTTGTGTATGCTGCTTGGAGGTAATGAGAAAGTGCTTCTCAATGGGACACGCTTAAGAGGAGACATCAATGTCTTATTAATAGGTAAGAGCACGCTGAGTTAATAGTGCATTGATAACTTATTTTTATTGTCCCCTCCTCACCATGCTTGTGTGGTTCAGTGATGTAATATTAGCAAAAAAACAAAAGGCCAAACTAGCACAATTACTGTGTCATCATTTTCTAGCATAAAGATGTGTTTGCTTTTTATTGGAGATGTCTTTTATCTGTGAGGACATCCTTTGACCTTTTGCATAAATATGTCATGTCCTATACATCATCCAGGTACCCCAAATTCCTCCACTTGGTCCCTTGCTCCCACCATTATCTTGCACCAAATCTGACTATTGATCTACTGAAAATTCTAACAGCTGGATTTGTGGTCAGAGTCTTTTTCTAACTGGGAGGATTTCCAGTCTTCCTAGTTACCCTTGAGCAGAGGTTTCCCAAGGCAAGCAGAGCTTCATTGAAGACTTGGGGCACTTTCATCTAAGAACTTGTAACCGTCAAATCTCTACCTGCCGCTTACTCGGTCCTCAATGCTGGGCACTCTAAGGGGCTAGGAGAAAGATAAAAAGAACATGTGATTAATTCTGCTTAGTTGTAGGAACAAATCAAATATAGTCACATGCAGTAATGAAATACTGCAGGCCAGGTACCACCTGCTACTGACAAAACAGGAAGTGAGAGACACTGTGGACTAAAGTTACAGGAGTGAAGGGCACATCTGCATTTAAAGATGATCGACAGATTAAAACCTGTGATTGTAGACAGCTGGATTGTTACAGTGTGGTAGCCAAGTTTTTGGTTTTTTGTTTTTGTTTGTGGTCTTTTTTTTTTTTTTTTCAGCTCTCTGCTGCCCCCTAAACAGCCACCTCTGTGTGTGACCACACATCCTTAGGGAAGTCCTCTTGTACTCTACAAACACAACCCAAGCTTCCACCAGCCCAAAGGCTAAGAATGTCACCTGATGGCACCTGAGACTTCCAGCAAAGATTGCCCCACCCTGCTGTGACCCACTCACCTGCCTGATGTTTTTGCCAACATAATTGAAAGATAATATTGATTTATGACTTCTTTGTTCTGTTACTATAAACACTTCATGACTCTGTTACCAGGTTGGAATATGGAATCTGTTCAGGGTCATGGTCACTGCAGAATAAACTGTCTCTTCTACTCCTTGAGGGGACAGCTGTATTTTTTGTATGGACCTCCAGCTTGTCCTCAAGGGGCTCAAGGAAGAGAAAGGGGATAAACAGGGACACAAGTCAGTTCGTAGGAATGAGTCACGTGTCAAGGGAGAAGGATAAGCAGACACTAACGGGAAGCATGAACAAAAAGTTCCAGGAACGAAGTAGTCCCCGTTTTGTTATTTGGGTTGTTTTTATTTTTTTACTAAAAATTATTTGTGTGTATGGAGTAATGGGTATGGATGGAGGTGGAGATGCATGGCTTTCACAGCACCATGTAGAGAACAACTTGTGGGAGTTGGTTCTTTCATCCCACCAGGTGGGTCCCAGTGACTACACTCAGATCAGGATTGACAGCAGACACCCTTACCCACTGAGCCCTCTCCCCAGCCCTTCCTTTGACTATTACTTAAGTCAATAGCATGATAACATAATTAAGAATTCAAGTGAGATACTACCTCTGCTTTAAACCTTCTTTCTAAAAAGTCATTCTTTGCGATATACGTTTTATTTTTACCATGCCTTCCTCTGTGCACCATTCAGTTCGCTTCTGTAAACATGACCACCCCAGGCACTTGGGGTACCTGGAAGTGTGGGAAGAGGGGTGGAGGAGTTGTGGACATTAGGAATGTAAACATGAATAAGAAACTTTTAAAAAAATACTAAAACCTAGCATCTTTGTGTCTGTTCTTGAATGATTACCTACAGATAATTAATTTAACTTGTTTGTTGTTGTTTATTCTTGGCTTTGTCAGTCAAGGTCTTGTTATGTATCCCTGACTGACTAGGTACTGTATTCCTTTATGCTGATTTGAATGAGAATGGCCTCGTGTGCTCATAGGCTTGAATGCTTGGTCACCAAAGAGTGGCACTATTTCAAAGGATTAGGAGGTATGGCCTTGTTGGAGTGGGTCACTGGGGATGGGCTTTGAGATTTCAAAAAGCATCCCTTTCTCATCCTGCTGCCTACAGATCAGATATGGAACTCTCAGCTACTTCTCCAGCAACATGTGTACAGCCATGCTTCTGTCATGATGACAATAGACTAAACCTTTGAAACTAAAAGCCAGCTTTCTTTCATAAGAGTTGCTATGTCATGGTGTCTCTTCCCAGCAATAGAACACTGACCAAGATTAGAGCCCGGTCTGGTCTCCAACCTTCAGCAATCCTCCTGCCTCATTTTTCCCAAGTGCCGGCATTACAGGCATTCACCATCATGCTGGGTTTCCTTCTTTTTTATTGGGGTGCTGAGGATGAGAGCCAGGACCTTGTACATGTGAGGAAAGTGCTCTACCCCTGCCTTAGGATATCTAAAGGCAGAACTGTCTTCTTCACTGTGTGTTTCCCAATAGTCAAAATGGAATTGAGATCAGAAGAGCTGCACTCGGGCTCAAAAGCACTAGCTACTGTTGCTGCCCACGGAACCTTATCTAACCCCCACCCACCAAGGCTGCTCCACCTGCTTCCTTCTCTGTGGGAAAACTGGGTGATCATCCATTTCTTGGCGCCCCAAAACAGAAACATCTTCTGCTACTTCTGGAGATAAATCCGCAGAAAGATGGAATTAAAGTAACTAGCCAGAAGGCTTCAGACTGCTCACATTAGGCAGCCTGGAAGCCAGAGGAATAGCCAGCCATTTTGCTATTAAGCTAGTCCTTCACACAACTGATCAGAAAGAACAGATGCCTGAATGACAAGGACTAATAAGTTAGGAAAGGTGCAAAGTGAGCTGCAGGAAGCAGGGAATGCGAAAGAGATGGACACTTGGTTTGGAACAGAAGGAAGAGAGGGAAGTCTTAGGCAGTTTCATGTCTAAGGACATCAGTAACCTATATTTTTATGGACTCTTTCTGAAGATTATCTAAGTCTTTTCTGTTGATTTTTTCACATTTATGCATTCATCTGTGTGTGTGTGTGTGTGTGTGTGTGTGTATCTGTGTGTGCAAACACGTATATGTGTATCTGTGTGTCTGTATGCATGTGTGTCTGTGCACATGTGTAGAAATCAGGGAATGACTTAACAGGAATCAGTTCTCTCCTCCCTCCATGTGGATCCAAGGTAAGTCTTGGTGGCAAGTGCTGTTACCCACTGAGCCATGTCACAGACCTTAAGTTTACTATGTTACAAAAAGAGATTAGGCTTCTGGTAAAATGACACAGATAAGATTGTGCAGGTGAAGGGCTGGGGAGATTGTTCAGCTGGTAAAATGCTTACCATGCATGCATGAAGACTAGAAAGCATAAAGTTCAATCCAAAGCACCAGTATGAAAACAAACATAATCCCAGTGCTGGGGAGGTCGCGACAGGGTTCCTACAATGTGCCGTGCCTAGCCTAACCTAACCTGGGTGAGCCCCAGATCCCAGTGAGAGTTGCCTCAAAAACACAAGATACCTTCCCAATAATCCATCATGGGTGGGGGAAGGGTTCATAAGGGCCCACCATTTCCTAAGGGGCAGTAGGCAGTTATGGCTGCTGGTAGGGTGGGCTCACTTTCTCCAGTAATGTAGCCACTGGTAAGTTGCCCACGAGCCAGTAAATAACCTCCCACTCATGCTCATGCAAGCAACGCTAACTAACTAAATGTATACACGAAAGACATGAACAAAGTGGGAAGATTGGTGTGGAAGAGGACAATGGGGAGGGAATAGACATGTATGAAGGTGTCAAATATTACATTAAAATAAAACTGGATGGCTCCCTTAGCCACATTCCGCTCCATCTGTCTGAGACTCGTGAAAAATTTGAAAGAAATAGAAAATAAGAAAATATCACTTTGGGGGAGAGGATGCGGCTCAGTTGGTAGTGTGCTTGCCTGGTGTGTGCAGAGACCAGTGCCCAGCACACATAAATCCAGTGTGATGGTGCACACCTTTAAACTCTGCACTGGACAGGTGGAGGCATTAGGATCAAGAGTTCAGGGTCATTGGGCTAGAGCACACAACTGGGACCTAAACTATGGGCTGAAGAGATACTCAGTAGGTAAAGGACTTGCCACACATGAATGAGTTTGGAGTCCCAGGACCCAAGTAAGTCAGTAGTATGCATCCATAATCATAGAGTTCTTAGAATGAGATGGGAGGAAGAGAGAGACAGTGGGTCCCCAGGAACTAAGAGAGGGAGGGGTGGGGAGACACACCACTAGCCCAGTGTATGCATCTGAAAACAAGAGACCCTGTTGCAAACAAGGTGAAAGGCTAGAACCAACACTGAGCATGTGTCCTCTGGTCTCTACACACACTCCATGGTGCACACGTGTGTGTGTGTGTGTGTGTGTGTGTGTGTGTGTGTGTGTGTGTGTGTATGTGTGTATGTGTTTGTGTGTGTCTGAGTAGGTACGCAAACAGGATGGGGGTTGATTTTAAAGACCCTGACTTTCAGGAAGAAATTACAATCCCTTCCACCCCTATATGACCCGAGCAACACCCAAATCCTAAGCTAATGCTATTTTTTTAAGCCAATGTATTATGAAACAGTCTACACCTTAGATGTGTGTGCGGAGGAAAAAAAGACAGCTGGCAGGCCTGAGTACACACCGCCCAAGTATGTGGAGAGATTCACACCCAGCAGCAGAGGCCACCAGAGCAGAGCCACCAACACCATCATCTCCCTCCCCACGTGTCTACATTCCTCTGGTCCAAAGAGGATCAGATAGTTATCAGTTGTAGAAGTTCCCAGCCCAGGAGACAATTAACAAACTCATCTCCTCTGCAGCATCCTGCTTAATTTCACCTTGCCTGAAGCATACAATCTTTGTCCTGTCTGTGTAACCACAGAAGTTTTGTCATCTTGGGGCTTCCAGCCCTACAATTTTCCCTTATAAAAACACCCCTCAGTCAAAAGTGGGTACTCCATTTGTTCCCGAATGAATGGGGTCCTTGCTGCAGCTTGCATCCTTGAGTCAATAAAGAAACCTTTATCCTTGCATTCGGTGAGTCATCTCCTTGTTGGCGGGTTTTTTTGGGGTTCCAAAATCTGGGCACAACAAGCGTGGGTAATCTTTTGGTTTCTTCCTAAAATAGTTCAGGCATGACAGAGAGAAATTTAATGTAAGCATATACATATTTATGATTTCATATCTGGTGCCTGAGTCCCTGGGTGACTGTCAAATTGTCAAGGTCTACTTTGTATTAGGCTCTGAATCAACTGATAAGTCATCAGCAATTTGTGCCTCTGTGTTGTATAGTTAGTTGACAATTACAGTCTTCTTTATTCAAAATTCTCAGCAGGCAATGGTATATATTTCCTTATTTATCTCATCCTCTTACCTTTCATGTATTTTATGAGCTTCTTAAATATTGCATATTCTGATTTAACTCTCAGCAATTCAATATTGGCACAAACCCAAAAGGGACTCACTATTCTTCCATATTTCAGCATTATGGTATTCACATATATAAATAACAATAAATCTCACAGATTCATTTCAGATTTATAATTAGAAGCTATTGCATCTGGTAATTTTTTATATATCCCTTTGACTTTCCAAATGGTAACACCCACAAAAAGTGAAATATGGACTCTTTGACTCCACCCATAACTGTGTTTCTTCTCAACAACCATGAGAATCCTTAAGTGACAGCTTGTTTTCTCTTCAACTGTCTCTAAAGCTAAATTAAGCAATATTTTTTGATTTCCATAAATTTTAACATGGGCCAGCTTTGAGTCATTAGCTGTTTTCTCTACCTGATGTCATACAGAAGAGTGGTCACCAGGACTTGGTGGTCAGGGCTCATTGCACCCAGTGGAAGAACAGGGAACAGAAAATCACCTTCTATTCCCACCCTGGAGACTGTGGTGTTGACATAGAGAAGATGAAAGTTTAGTGAGGTGCCATGGCAGGTTAAGAATGGAATCTCTTATCGCGTAACAATTTGAAAAACACGGTCATCTCGCTTTTTTAAAAAATCATTTTTATTTGTGTGCGCATATGTGTGTGTGTACACAGGTGTGAGTGTATATACAGGTGGGAGCATGCAGGTGTGAATGTGTGTGCAGGTGGGATCCAGCAGGTGACAGTGTGTGTGCATGCACATATGTGGAGGCCAGAGGTCAAAGTTGGGTGTCATTCTTCAGTTGCCATCCATGTTGCTTTATGAGAAGAGTCTCTTGCTGACCCAGGACTCACTAATTAAGCTAGGCTGACTGGCCAGTGAGAACCAGAGATCTGCCAGCCTACATCTTCCCAGAACTGGAATTACACCGCACCTAGATTTGTTTGTTCAAGATTTATTTTATTTTTATTTATGTTCGTGTGTCTGTGTACATGAATGCCATGTGTGTACAGGTGTCCTTGGAAGCCAGCTGGAGTTACAGGCAATTGTAACCTGCTGGCCTTAGGTGCTGGGAACTGAACTCAGGTCCTCTGGAAGAGCAACAAGAGTTCTTAAATGCTGAGCCAACTTTGCAACTTCTTGTTGTCTTTTAATGTATGAACTGAGGGATCAAACTTGGGTCCTTGCACAGGCACAACAAGCATTTTACTGACTGAGACAACCCCTAAAGTATCATTTAAAAGTCACTCCAAGATCAGTTATTTACAACAAACAAAACAGTTATTTCCACAGTGATTTTTCCCAAGGGCATTGTCTCCATTCCCCTTCTTGGCCAAACTATACCACTCACAATGCCACACCCCTTTTCACAAGTGCACATAACCTAAGCCAGGACAAGCAAATCTTACCCTACACAGTTTCAACCAGGAGCTAGGAGGAAGAACCAGGTCCTGTTTGTGGCAGAGCCGTTGGGACCTCAGTCTGGTCCCACCAGAAGCCATAAGCTCTGGCTCAGAGATGGAGCCGGTTTGATGGAGAGGGACAAGAAGGGAGATCAGAGGACAGGACCCCGGGTGACCTGATGACATGGCTATTTGTGCTTCCTGTCAGCACTGGTGGATCCCAGCCTTCTCAAAGTTCAGATCTGAAGTCAATAAAGTGTCCGCCTATTTATGCAAGTTTGTAAATTCTTCATCTATGATCCAAAGGTTCCTGAATTTTACAACCCTGAGTCCAGTTTTAATTGCATCATTCCATATTCTCTTCTCGCTTTTCTGGGTCCCATCCAGAAGTGTTCACACTTCCCTTAAAGTCATCTGTGTTTTCTCTCTTATTTCTTATCATTCTGCTGGGAAGCAGTGGTTATAAATGAATAGACAGAGTCTAAAATCCCCTGTCAAATCCCAGTGCCAGCTGTCACTAGCTGGGTGATAAAAGCTGCCTGTAACACCTGGAGGAAGTGGCTTCTGTGGGTGAATCCTGAAGAGCCGTGTTTCTCTCTCTTGTGGGCTGTGAGAGGGTTGGCATATCACAGTTTATAAATGTCACCCATTATGGGATTCAAAAGCATTCCTGTTGTCAAGACCTCCGGGCTTTAATGTGTCCTTCCTTCCCCATCCTGCTTATACTGTCATTAAATAATGATCCAAGTTAAAACCTAAGGATAGAATAACGCAGAGGCAGCATCAACCAAAAGAAGCTACTTAGAGAGAGATGAAGGGGAGAAAATAGCCCAAGTGTGAGTCAGTGGTACAGTGCTTGCCTGGAAGGTTTCATAATCCAGTTCAGTCTCCAGGAAAGGCATGACCCGATGGAGGAAGCAAAGGCTGAAGGATTGCTGTGTTAACACAAGGACAAAACCCCAGCATTCAGGAAGATTAGCTTTGGGAATACCAAGTGCAAGGCTTGCATAGGACATAGCAAGTCCTTGTCTAGGAAGAGAGGGGAGGAGGAAATTCAAAGCTGGGCACAGTGGCACACACCTATAATCCCAGCTCTTGAGAGGCTGAGGCAGCAGGATGGCTGTCAGTTAGAGCTAGCCTGGGTAAGTCTCCAAACAGCAACAACTAGAAAATAGCTGATCTCCTTGAACTGACCAAAGTAGAGAAGTCATTCCTCTTTCTGTTTCCTGTTTGCTCCGATCCTGGCCCGGAAGCTTTGCGAGGTCATAACCAGTAATGACTCTACCTTCTCAATGACAGCATAGTCAACATAGTCCCATTGCTCTTGAGTTTTCCAGGATGGTCTAAAATGAAAAACATCACCATCCTAGGTTCTCCGGGATTTACCAAGTCATATTTATTCAGGCTGAGGACCGCCTGAGTCACTTTCAGGGAGGGGCCACCTTGGACCTAAAGGGAGGTAGGACCTGGAATGAGTTTTATTTTGTTTCACGGACAATGATCAGGAAGGAGTCAGATACAAAACCTCTTCATATAATCAGTAGAGTAAACCCCAAAAGAGCATGCCATACTAGAAATACCAGAAAAAGAAACACTTGTTTTTAAACCAGCAGCCAGCTGGGGTAGGAGCACTTGTAACACCAGAACTTGGGAGGCAGAGACAGGGAGAGGGTGAATTTGAGGCTAGCCTGGGCTATGTAGCAAGACCCTTTTTTAAAGCAAACAAACCAGGTAGCTAGCTAGCTAGCTCTACATGTTATCTAACCTGTGCATACTTGAAATACAAATTTGATACATGACGTACAAGTAGGATTTCTTACAACAACGCCTCTTCCCAGCTTAGTTGTCCTAGATGGCTATAGGAAATAAGTAATAAATTTAGTCATGTAAAACACCTTAAAAAAAACTAACAAGGAAGTATTGCCCCCTTCTTGCTTTTTCTTTTATGTCCATATGGGAATCTGGAGTCCCTAAGCCCTCAGAGTACTATGTGTACTAATATATGGGTGGGCAGGTAACAAGATATCCTGTGGGAACGGTCATCAGAATGGGGACGAAGTTTGCTGATTTTATAGCATTAATGTTCAACTTAGGTCTTAAGGAAGTCAAAGACTGTTATGTCCCCTGGGGAGATGAAAGCAAACTTATACCCCTTCCTTATAGGGCACCAACAATAAACCAAAGTCCAAGTCTACCAAAGTCCTGCCTGGAAAACCAATGAGTTTATTAGGCTCACTTACAGAGCACGAAAAGAGATTTATTTACAAGACCGAGGGGGACCCTATAGTGCCCACACCACTGGTAGGTCTCACCCCAGCACTCATGACCATCTCCTGGAGTTCTCCACTTCAGCTAACCCTCCACAACCCTTGTACTCCAGCAACTCCTGAGACCACAATGCCACATGGAAATAGGGCACCATTATGTACATATGGGTGGCAGGTGCAGGAGGGAACTTGTGAGTCACAGGTAAAGGTTCGATGACCCTTTCCACCCCTTTCTTCTGTGAGGGACTGTCTACAGTCAGAAAGCCTGATCTTGGAGATCTCTGCAAGTAGGCACTGCTATTATGATTAAGATGACATTCTACAATAGCCGTTAGAAGCAGAAACAAGGAAGGCCCTAGATTGAAGGCCTAGGCTTCCAATCGGCAGTTTAAGTGAGCCCCTTAGCAAAGCAAATGCCCTGCTAGAAGCTGTCCTTGTAGTTTCCACAGACAGCCAGGCAGGTGCTTCACCTCTCTTCCTATGTGGACATCACACCATCCCTTCCTGTTATCCTGGCTTGGCCCTGCTCGATAATTGACCATCACAAAACCTTCATGTAAGTTCCATACAAGTTGTACTGAAAAGACAGGCAAATGGTCCCATCTGCCGCCCTCAGTAGGGTGGCCTTCCCTGCCTGGGATACTACACACGTGATGGTGAAACTCAAGACAAGCTATGACCTACCACAAAAAGATCAAAGAAAATTCAATAACACCTAAGATTACTCACAGGGAGCCTAGACTTGAGCGGACAAGTGCCGCCTCTTGCCAACAGAGCATTAGCTCCCTAGGGATATTCCTCTGTGTCCCACAGTTAGCGCACTATCCATCTCATGTGGTCTGCTCCCACCTCTCAGGCTACAGTGGAATAAATCTCATGGCTGGTTAGTCAATGGTTAGTTAGATCTTTCTAAAACAGTTTTTGCCAATCGCCTGAGAGTTCTAAGCACAACTTCCTGTAACCTGTTGCTTTCCTGATAGCAAGTCTCACCTGTCCCATGTGTGATACATCTCCACACGTGTCCATGTTGATCATAATACACACATACATGCAGAATTATGTACATATATACAAAACAGGATATTTGTTTACACTGTGTGAAGATGTGTCATTGTTATTTGTTAAGAAAAAGCTGAGCAGGGTGGTGGTGGCACATGTCTTTAATCATAGCACTCGGGAGGCAGAAGCAGGCAGATCTCTGTGAGTTCAAGGCCAACCTGGTCTACAGAGAAAGTTCCAGAACAGACTCCAAAGCAGAGAGAGAGAGAGAGAGAGAGAGAGAGAGAGAGAAGCTAGGCAGGAGAGAATAGGCAGGAGAGAGGAACTCTGGAAAGGAGAGAGGTGGAGGGATGCCAGTGAGACACAGAAGAAGTCGAACATTCAAATGAAAGAGGGGCAAAAGCCACTTGATGGAACATAGACTAATAGAAACAGATTAGATTGAGGTATAAGAGCTACTTGGGAACAAATCTAAGCTAAGGTCAAGCTTTCATAATTAATAGTAAGTCTCCATGTCATTATTGGGGGGGCTGGTAGTCCCAGAAGAAAGTCTAGCTACATTTGGTATCTGACACGTGGCACGACCACATGGACAGAGGAGTGATGCCAGCTGGTGTTGCTGCAGCCACCACCAGGGCCTCTCCATGAGCAGTCACGACAGCTGGCTGCCACTCCTGGGGACTCCATCATGTCTATAGTTTTGGAAGTTGTTGGCTCTGCACCTCCTATATACTCTGGTAATACTATATCCTTCTGGGTCTCTGATGGGGTTGAAGACTAGATATAATTTCTTAGTTTTCCTTGTTACCAAATTCAGAAAAGGAACTTACATAAGAGGTGTAAAGTTTATAATATTGGGAAACATAAAAGCTTAAGTTGTTTATCTAAGAAAATGTCTTAAAGTCTAAAAAGATATTTTTAGGTTGGTAATACAACTTAAAATAGAAAGTGGCGTGTGTATAAAACTTCAAACTCATCAAGATAGAATAGATAATAGAGTATTTTGTCTGAATTTGCCAAATACTAATTGGCAATTAATTGAACTGCACATTGTGAATGCAATTCTTACCTGATAATTGTTCTTATTATATATAGGTTTACTGTGTTAGAGTTAAAACCTTTTCTTGTTATTTAGACAAAAACGGGGGAATTGTCATTCTTACCTGATCATTCTGTATGTTTGACTTCTGTGTCTCACTGACACCTCTCCACGTCTCTCCTTCCCAGTTTCTCTGTCTCCCTGAAAGTCCCATCTATTCTTTCCTGCCTAGCTATTGGCCATTCCACTTTTTATTAAACCATTCCCAACAACGCATCTTCACACAGTGTAAACAAATGTCCTTCAACATACATACACACATATATAGTGTTAACCTAATGGCCTTAGCAGTCAGACTTGACTTAGGTGGTAAAATTTAGTTTTATGTGAAAATTCAAGATGTCAACACCTGTTTTTCCTCTGTCCACATTCCACATTCTCATTTGAACATAGATTGGGGAGCTGAAATCATCCGAATGGAACCCCATTCTTTGCAGGGCCCACAGGCTGGTGATATTGTTAGAACAAACACAAGAATTTTAAGATTATCTTGAGCCTTGGATTGAATCATACTCAGTCTCTTCCTTACAAAAGCACACTAGCTTTGTTTCTGCAGGAGCTGGGAGACTTGGAAGAGGGACTGAAAGTGTGTGTGATTCCCTTGAATATCTAACTATAACAGAAGGATTTTGCCTGGGAAACATGTTGTGATTAAATCCTACGTAAAATGTAACCATTTTTAACTTGAAATAGCATAGTATTGAATACATCCATGAAGTACCCATGTGCAACATTTTAAATAATGTGCAATACCTTACATTTAAAATTCCTTAAGAATCGCATCATTTTAGTAATTCATACTAATTGAAAACTAAGGTTGTGCCATTCTCACAGAACAGTGTCACTTTGCCTGGCATGTCAGCTACATATTTTGTTGCTATGACCAAATATCTGATAAGAAGAACATAAGGGAGGAAAGTTTTTTTTTTTTTCTTTTTGGTGTAGTTGGAAGTGATACTGCCCATCGTGGCAAGAAAGGCATGGTAATGGGAGTGTGAGGTGGCCACCCACATTGCAGTCAGGCAACAGAATGGGGACAGGAAGTCACCAGCTGTGGTATATCTCCTAAGTTTCCATACCTTCCAAAACAGTGTCACCAGCTGGGGACCAAGAGTTTAAATATGTGAGCCTGTGGAGGATGTGGTGGCTACTTTTATGTCAGCTTGACACAAATTGGAGTCATTGAAGAGGAGAGGACCTCAACTGACAAAAGTCCTCCATAAGATCCAGCTATAAGCAAGCAAGAAATCAGCTGTCTTCTTTCTTTCTTTTTACTTATTCTATGCATCTTTTATATCATGTACCTTGATTCCATTTATTTCCCCATCTCTTCACATCTGACCTCTGCCCCTGAACCCCCCTCAAATAAAGCAAAATTTAAGAAAAAAAGGGAAAAATTTAAAAATCTCATCATGGAAGCTGCAGTGTGACAGTGTGATGCAGTAAACCCCTTTGTCCTGTCCATATATCTTTACTTGCAAGTGTTCATTGCAGAGAGTCATTGGTCTGGTTAGAGGCCTCTGGTTTCTGCTACACTATTGATGCTGGACCCTCAGTAGGACTCTTCCTGGATAGGTTGTTGTTGTCCTGTGTTTTGGGTCTGCAGGACCGGTCACTTCACATGCCCCAGCAGATCATAGATTGGTTGGATGTTGGGACCCTAGATCAGCTCTAGGGTTGGTCTTCCAGCCAGGTCTCACCTGTCCTCACCACCAACATGAGCTCTAGCTTTGCCCCAGTAAATTCACCTCTTGCAGCAATGAGCAAGGAGTGGGGCCAGTTCTCCTTCTTTCACACCCTCAGGGGCAGCTCTCCCTTACCTGCACCATTAGGGCCAGCTCTGTTTGGTTGCCCAGATGAGTTACAGGGGCCATTCTTCTGAGTGAGGGGTAAGGACAGCCCCCCTGCTCTATGACCCCACCTGTCCCAGGCATTGATGGGTGGCAGTGGAGGGGGTGTGGATGAGAGGGTATCTCTCTGATGCCCATGCTACCACATGTCAGATGAGTAATGGGGACAGCTCATCTTTGTTCATAGCATCAGGGCTAGCGGTCAGCACACTATCACCTCCAACAACCTTAGCTCAGTCTTGTTCCCAGCTAGCTCTTAAAATTTAAATTAACCAGTTTAATATTCATCTATGTTGTGCCGTCTTTCCTCAGTACTGTATGTCGGACTTCCTCCACTTTGGGCTGGTGAATATCCTACATCAGACTCTTTCCCAGTGTTCGTATCTCAGCCCAAAAGTCCCACCTATCCTCTCTTGCCTAGCTGTTGGCTCTTTATTAAACCAATCAGAAGGTGCCTTAGACAGGCAAGAAAGGACAGAGACACATCTTCACACAGTATATAAAAAGATTATCCCAACAGTAACCTGTAAGCTCCTGGCCCAAGGATGCATACTTCCTGAAATGCTGGAGGCTATTGCTTATAGGAGGTAACAAGCCACATGTTTTCATTTCCCTAAACAAATTTGTTTGATCAATAACCAGATACGTTTGATCACTTGTGGGTGGGAGGCACATCAGCAGGAAATACTTGTCAAGCTGTATGCTTGCCCATGATTGGATGTAGGCAGTGTATCAGGATATATGCTTGCCCTCGGTTGGACCTGAAGGAAAAAACAGAGGCTCTATGGTTTTTGCCTTTTTAAGCCTCTGCAAAATGTGACTTGTGGCCATTTCCTGGGAACTCAGAGATGGGCCTGGCCAGAGTCCATTATCCTAGCCAGTATTTAATTAAAGCATACTTCAAATTTGGCTCACAATTATGGAACAGTTTTTTGTCTCACAAGTCTCAGGTTTAACAATCCTTAGTAATGTTTAATAATGTAAAGCTCCCAAGGTTCCTCTGCCTCTAGATTATGAGCTAAAAGTTTTCCTAATGGCTTCAGTTTTACATTAAGGCAGGCTCAAGTCCCCCAAAGACCACAGGAGAAAACAAGGAAGGAGCCAGTTTGGAAGAACATGTGAGGGAAGCCAGGAAGGACATGCCAACTGTCCATCCCTACTTTGAGACAGGACAACACTGAAACAGCTGAGATGCTAGCCCGGGGTCATTCCCACAGTGTATTTTCTGTGATGATACTGGGTAATTGCTGTGAGGTCCAATATTTTGTCCCTGATTAGAAGGGACAATAATTTGGAAAGCTGCCTCTGTTTTCCTCCCTTTTAATGTCATTCTTATAAACCTAAAAAGTCCTGAACTGCTGAGAGAAGCAGGGAGGGAGAGAGATCACCAATTTGACTTTTGCCAAAATAATGATTTATTATAATTCAGCTATTTACAGATATTGTCTTTTTTTGGAAAGCTGTAAATGTCATACGGCTCAGGTGAAATATCCTTCCGTGATGAAGAGTCCCTTTCGTCTCACTTGCTGGCTGTCTGATTGAGTTGATGTTCAAAAAGCATGTTGCTGAAAGGAGAAAGAACAATTGATGACATAATTCCAAAATATGAAAGCTGCCACTTCAGTGGATCACAATGCAACAGTCCAGGTTTCAAATGAAGCCCTCATCACAGTCTCCCAGCATCCCTCCTGACTGGCATGCAGTGTCTGCTCTGTCCTCGGGAAGATGTCCTGGCCTTTGTGGCATGAGTTTCTCACTGGAGCCTTTTTTAAGGGAGACACTTTCCCAAACATACTTCCACCCACTTCCCGAACCCAGCCATGCAAAACCCTCAGAACAAAGACGTTGATAAACCATGTCCCCTTTGCTAGGGAGGTGGACACTTACAGGCAAAGTCAGCTGTGAGGTTGAGCTAAGTGGTTCACCCCAGAAAAGCATGAACAACCAGATATAACTCCCAGAGTATAATGAGGCCCCTCAAATAAGCCTCTGCAGACCCAAAATTCAGACTCTCAAATTCACAGTGGTGATAACAGGAGTGCAAAATAGTCTCAAGTCAGTTAACTTAGCTCAAGACACAAAAAGGTTAAAAATGAAGAAGTCTACTAAAATGTCATCTCTTCTTCATGTGGCTGCCTCTCAAAACTTTGAATGACCAAACATTACATTGGACTTACATTTTCTAGACTCAAGGCTGCCGTGTTTGAACTAGTCTTCTTACGATATTTCCTCCGGGTACAGTAGACACTGACAAGAGTGATGATCAACATCACCGCAAACACAGTGACAGTGGAAGCAACAGCAATGACTATGGTGTCTTGGGTGGACCCTCTCTTCTCACACCTTTTTCCCATGTACCACCAGTCTTCCCCTGCAGGACACCTACATGAAGAGAGATGGTGACATTTAACTGTGGACATGTTCATCATTAAAGGACCCGGTCACCTCTAGCATATTTGAACACTGGCTGAAGTTCATAACTATTTGACCCTAGACTACCTGAAGCTGTGAAAATAGCACCAGGTGGCAAGGTAGGGAGACCATGATAACTAATCTGATACCAAGACAGCAGCTCCAGGAGTAGGGAGAAAGCCAAGTGGGTATCTGGTCCACCATTGTGAGCACCACACCTTGGCTAAGGACTCAGCAATTCAGCATAGTCATCTAGAAAATGGGGACCAGCAGAGTCAAGGGACAGGACTGCTGTGAGGATTTAATAAGATATATAATATAATAAGATATATAATTTTGCAATTAGACTGTAGTACACTATTTCTTCACAAATAATTGTTATGGTGGCTAGCCAAAGACCCAGATGGAGTTCAAAAGAGTAATTGTGCTGCATAGTTCTGTATCAGATTGACACAAGCTAGTCATCTGAGAGGAGGGAGCCTCAATTAAGAAAATACCTCCGTAAGATTGGGCTGCACTCAAGCCTGTATCACATTTTCTTTATTGGTGACTGATGCTGGGGGGCCCAGCGCACTGTGGGAGGTGCCATCCTTGGGGTGGTGATCCTAGGTGCTATGAGAAAGTAGGCTGAGCAAGGCAGGGGAAGCAAGCCAGTAAGCGGCACCCTTCCATAGCCTCTGCATCAGCTCCAGGTTCCTGCCATGTTTGAGTTCCTGTCCTGACTTCCTTCAGTCAAATGGACTACGATGTGAAATCATAAGCCAAATATACCCTTAACTTCCCAATCTGCTTTTGGTCACAGTGTTTCATCATAGCAATAGAAACCCTAACAAGACTTGATCAATCTCATCCATGTGAATTATCAGCATCTAACTGCCAGCAGAACAAGAACATATCTAATGAGAGAGTAAGACAGTGGAAGATCCCAAGTGAGCCCTCACTTGCACTCAGCTCTATCATCATGGACAGTGCAGATGCCTCCATTCTGACACTCAACCTCAGAACAGGCATTTTGGACCGTTGAGGTGGGGACAGGATCTGGGACAATGCTGGTCGAGGGGGGGACAGGATCTGGGATGATCCCTGTAGAGTTGAGGTGAGATATGTCTGCAGAGGGAAAGAGAGAGCATGGTGGAAGTCAGATTTTGCATTACTTGCCATTGGAGGCAGATAATACTCAGAGTTCAGGCTTAAGACTAAAGCATGTATCTTGGTGCATGATGGAGCAGCATTCATGGGCAGTCAAATAACAATTGGACAAAGATGAGGAGATGGCTACCGGCTAAGAACTTGACTTCACTCTCCAGAACCTGTGTTTAAAAAAAAAAAAAAAGCCATATGAAGTGGTGCCTGCCTATAATCTCAGCACTGGAGAGCTGGAAAGACAGGCTGGTAACAGGCTCAGAGACCAGCCAGCCAGCCTACTAGGCAAAAGTGAGAGATTATCTCAAAAAACATAGCAGGTGGTGCCTAAGGCAGCCAGAGTTGTCCACTGGTTTACATACACACACACACACACACACACACACACACACACACACTCAAATATACATACACACACTCACACACAAATACACACTCAAATACACATACACACACTCACACACAAAACACACACTTGTATACTCACACACACGGTGGGGGCACTGGGTGACAATCACCATGCTTGACTGGCAGTTGGAGCTCTGAGGGCCACACCCACTAATCTCCTACCCAGGCTTGTGTTTCCTGGGTGATGAAGTAAGATAACAGATTTCCAGCCTCAAGGTTTCTGCTGTTGTCCCACAATAGACTAAATAAATGTTTAACTTTTATTTTATGTTATGTTAGCACTTTTGATGTTTCAAATTAAACTACTTTCATATTTCTAATCATTCATACAAAAAATTGCCATTTGTGTCCAGTTCCTCCCATATCCTATAACATATCTAAAAACAAAACCCAGAAGGACATGGCAGACAACCAATGGCCACAACAAGGAGCAAGCTCACATAAAACTACTATTTTTTCTATACCTTCAACAGTCAGTAGGATGTAAGCATCATCTCCTTTGATGAACTCCCTGCTGGTCAGCCTCTTGTGGGTTATGAAGGCACTGGTTCCATAGCCTCTGCCTCTTCTAAACTGAGTTCCATTAGGGAAAAGAGCCACATTTCCCACCTTGGAAGGCCTGTCCCAAAAATAACTTCCATCATCTGAAAAAGCAATTTATATTGATGGTCTGTGTTTAGCATCATTGTAGCTTTCAGTGGTAGGAAAACTCAGACAGTGAGACGCAATTAGGATGAAGCTGAAGAGGATTAATTGATGCTATTGATCTATGATGTATTCCTAGGCAAGTCGCTGGAGCTTGCTCACTCACACAGTCCTAAAGGAAATGAGATTGCTTGCCAGTGAGGCCCAAACTCCGGAGCAGTGGTTCTCAACCCTCCTAATGTAATACAGTTCTTCTTGTTAATCATAAAATCATTTTCATTGCTACTTCATAACTGTAATTTTCTGCTATTTGAATCATAATGTAAATATCTGTGTTTTCTGATGGTCTTAGGTGACCCCTGTGAAAGGGTCATTCGACCCCCCACACAAGGGTTGAGAGCCACAGATTGAGAACTATTGCTCTAGACAATGAATGGGGTGCTGCCAGGTAGGGATATCACCCCTATGAACACTGCCTTTTACAAAAACCCTTCTGTCTGGTGAGGTCAAGCCTCAACAGCCTTCTGAGTTGCAATTGGCCCTTTTAACTGAGCTAAGGCAGTAAGTTGCTGAGAGTTTTCAATACGAGCAAAGAACAATTTCTCTCATAAACTGAACTTAGTGATATTTCGATGTTACCCCAAGGAACATGGTGGAAAAGGATGAAGTATCTGAATGTTTAAACCCTCCAGTTTCTGTGATAGTTTTTTTCTCCATCAGATTCAGTCTCTATTTTTCCTATGTCACTTTGGTCCATCCTTGCCATTTATAAAATTCCTTTGGTGATATTCAGCTTCCCATAATTCTATTTTTCCCTCTAGTCAGTTTCCAGGGACAAAAGGCTATTGAAGCTCCCTGGGTGATGGCTCTTTTTGAGACTTGGAATGCTGTTTCCATGGGTAAACCCTCTAAGATTCATTAATAAGATGTCACATCCACTTCCATGCTGTTGCCACCAGTATCCCAGCATCTCCACTCTGACTGGAAGCCCTCATCTCAAAAGCTGATTGTTTCCCATAATGTCAGTAGTGTGACAGGGCAGCATGGGCAAAAGAAACTCAACATCAGAGGGGCTCTCCCTCTCCACAGGCTTCTGTATTGATCTCTTCTAATTCTTTTAACACATCTGTGGCATTATTGTTCCCTGCCTTGGTTTAACAGCCAAGGACAGTGGGGCTTGAAGAAGGTTTTTATACAGGATCACATAGCTAGTGAGAAGCAAATATTATATTTGAACCCAAGCATGCCAGCCTCCAAAGCCAACACTCTTTAGCCAATACCTAGAATTCGAAGTTGATTAATTCCCAGTGTCCCGGTCCTTGCTGACATGTCTAACAGCCTTCTGCTCAGGAACTGTGTCTTCCACAATTGAATCCTTTCCCTGAAGCTGACTATCTTCACTTCAAGGCTGAACATGCCCTAAGTAACCAACTGTGCAATCTCTCACTCCCAAATTACCATCCTCCTTGAAAAGTAATCCTGTCCCTAGCCATAAAGAAAACAAGCTACAAACCGTTGGTCATCGTTGGGTCTGTAGTTATACTCAGCTGGTTTGACATACGCTGTCTGATGTCAGGATTTTGATCCAAGAGTGTCATTGTAGCTTGTTGCCAGGGACACGGCCACTGTAATTGATCGTCATTGGCACCAGAGATCAGGTGGAAATAAATCCCTACATTAGGCAAGGAATTCAATTTCAAGTAAATCTGATAAGCATAGCCTTTGGGAGAATAATATGGAGGACTGTGTATTTCTGCATTCTGGCTGACAAGAAGCTGTGTGAAATTCTGTATATGCCAGATATGATGTGGACATCTGGTTTCTGACAGATTGATGTCATCGATAGACAGACCACCCGATGATGAACCAGGGCTTCTCAGTCCTTCAAATGCCACTCGGAATTTTTCAGTCACTTGCAGTGTTACGTAGTAAAGTTGCCATCTCCCAGTGGGTATTTCTGTAGAAAGAGTCACTGTTTCAAGGGTGATGAAGACTAGGAATGCTGTGCTGACATGGTCAGCATTAGAGTTCTGTCCTTCAAAGACAACAATAGTCCCTGATCCTTCTGGATGTGGGGTCTTTTCAGTTATTTATCCCAGGGCATTGCTGAAGTTGGACTGTTCGCAGGGATGTTTAATGTTTACATACCTGCTTCTCAGATAGCTCACCCTTTCTCAGAGATGGGTAAGCACCCAATCTCTTAGTGCTATGTTCTGCTTATGAGTTACCTGGCATTCTGTATTGGTTAACAGCAGAGCAATACTATCACCTTCCATTTGTTAGCACTCACAATAAGACTTCTTTATATATGTATAACATAACTGGAATACTTGAAGTTCAGTGGAATTTTAGCAGTATTAACCAGGAATCTACAAACCCAGGAAACCACATCGTGTCCACTCCCAGGAACTCAGTGTTCAAAGTACTTACCTGACAGTGGTACCCTCTCTCCTACAACCCACTTCCTTCCTGTCATTCACATCCAGCTCACTGCATATGGGAGACTTTTCAGCTCATTTAAGCTGGAAATGAGGGGAGAGTCTCTCTTTTAGTCTATGGTGTCTTTGGTAAGAGCTAAGCCGGGAAGGGAAAGTCAAACCACCATATACCCCCTACTCCAGTGAGAAACGGCATTGAAAATTCCTCTGGAGCCCCCATGACAACAAGGCAGAAAACAGTCAAACAGTCAGTTAACACTGACCAGAAATTTGACTATATCAGCACTTCATGGGAATTGAAATTGCCTGGGAATAAATGATAAATATTCAGATTATACAACATGCTACTGTCCGTGGGTAGGTTACACACTGAACAAAAACTTTCCATCTGCATTTGCAGATCTGACCTCATTATGGTCCTTCCTACCCATGAAACCCAGATGGACTCATAAGCGGGTTCCTGAGAATCTTGTGTTACTTACTGTCTATAATAGACTCACAGGTTGTTCATGGGGCAGATCTCCATCCCAAACATGGACAATGGCATATACATACTTTAATATTTGCATTAATATACGTATTGATGCATAATACATACTAACAAAGGTAAGATACAATTTAATATCTATCTTAGAGAATTATATGGAATATATATATACATACATATATATATATATATAATGCATGCAGATTTTTTCTGAGATTAAAAACCTCACTATGCATGGGTGCTCACAAACTCAAGCAGCACTTGTATTTCAGAGGCTGTCATGAATGAGGGGTGTGGTGACATATAGGGCAGTGTGTACTCAGTTCATAGTGTGTTTGTTTTTGTCCATTAAATTAAGGGGTCAGTGTGTACAACAAGAAAGAGTAGTCTGTTTGCTGATGCTAGTTAATCATGAGTGTCAACTTGGTGGGGTTTAGAACCACTATGGAGACCAGACCCTGTGCACATCTGTGAGAGATTTTCTAAATGAGGTCAATTAAAATAGAAAGATCATCCTAAACATGCATTTTCTTTTTTGGTGCAGTCCAGGACTCTAGCCATTGCTTGGGCTAGAGTCCTGGACTGCACCAAAAAAGAAAATGAGCCAACCACTTTTACTCTGGTCTCTATGCTTCCTGGCTACAGATGCCATGTGAGCAGCTACCTCACACTCTTGCTCCCATGCCTTCCCTGCCATGATGGACTGTGCCCTCAAACTGGTCCAAAATGAATCCCTCCTTAACTTGCTTTTGTCAGGTATTTTGTCCTAACACTGAGGAAAGTAACTAGTACAATGGCCCACATCCCTTCCTTTCCCATCTGCCTCAATATGTGGTCAGTTGGCTACCTCTCTAATACCTGCTGACGTGCAATGTGGAACCCCCCTCCCCACACACACACAAAAAAAGCTCTCTCAGTCGCATTTACTTCAAACCGTAGCAGACGCCTTCACAGGGATTTAAGCTGGAAGTTAGGTAGAGTTCCCTTTCCACTTGAATAGCACTTTGGTAAGATCAGGCCATAGTGAGATAAAATGAATGTCCCAACGGTGTTTATGTAGGGACAAGCCCACTCCTCCCTGATGCCGGTCCTTCCTTCATCTATCCCCTAGTTTAGTTTCTTTATGCATTAACCCTCCCTGTGCTGCCCATAGTTTACAGTGTACTTTTATTACTGAATACAAACTGAAATCCACAGTTCCAGAGACCAGCTATGTTTTCTAAGTAAGTATCACATAATAAAAGACCCTCATTTTAACTTCCTAATTGAATAAGACAGATCAAGTTCTATTTGGAAGTCATGTGTCATCGGCCCCTGCTCTACTGCCGGTTGCCACATTAATTGAAGAGAATGCCTCACCTGCATTCAAACTGTAAGAATTTAGATACCATACCTTTTATTTCTCTCTGAAGGGTTAAAACACCATCTGGATTGCCTGCGGTGTACACCCGGGTATAGATGTTCACTTGGTCACTTTCATTTCCACTGTTGTACAGATAAAATTCCAAACACTGGAATCCTCTCTTGGGGTACAGCATTCTGCTCTCCAGCATTGCTGTGTCCCCCTCATTTACAGAGCTGGTGTTGAAATACATGAAGAAGCCGGAATCTGTTCAGGGCACAGAAGCAGAACCAAGAGACAGCAGAGCTCTGATCATATGGCTGCTTTCTTTAGTGTTTGCTTAGTTCCCACCATACACAAATGCTATAGTCTAGTTGTGGCCCCCAAAGTTCATGCATTGGAAATAACTTCTAAATTTATATGTTAAGACCCTTGGAGGTGATTAGGAAAACATGAAGTCATGAGTGTGAAGCCCTCATCTAAGTATTTGTGGCCTTTTTAGAAGAGATGAGACAGTAGAAAGTTCTATGTGACCATGTGGTGATTCTTGCCCTGTGATGAAGAGAATGTCACTCTGCAGATGACAAGCAGACCAGGTACCCCGCTCTTAAACTTCCAAGTGTCAGTAATATTAAAAAACAAAGTGCCAAGTTATAGCAACAGAAAAAAAAAGCCAAGCATGATATTGCACTGGGCATTAAGACACAGTTCTATAACCAGGGAGTTCATAAATGAGACATACTTAGGCACCCTTTCTCTTACTACAGTTTCCAAAATTAGGAAGAACTTGGAAATGCCTAGGCGGGAACTTCCTGTCTTCATTGTAGGTATTTTGGTACCAGGAACACACAATTATATCCAGCTACGATTCCAGAATAAAGTAACTAACAGCCCAGAGATGCTCACTAGTTTCCTACATTCTGTGAAGTGCTAGGAAAGACAAATGGCCCCTCAAATCTAAGTCCTTCTGAGAGGTTCATTCTATCCTGCTCTGCAAACATACTGATGGAGTTCTCACAGAACCAAGCTGTGATCTGTAGAAGAAAAAACATTGAGTGAAGAAAAACAAGGAAATGGCACTCCTTTATTGTGTGTAAGTCTCATTCCTTTGAAAAACTGAATGGGCTATCATTAATAATTCTGATAAAGGAGATGGAGAGGTTGCTCAGTGATTAACACACCTAATGTTCTTGCAAAGGATCAGAGTTCATTCCCAGAACCCATGTCAGGCAGCTCACAATTGCTTGTAACTCCAAAGGATCTAAGGCCTCTGAGAACATGTCTACTCACATGTGCATGCCCCCACCCAAGGGCATCCATATACACGTGTACATACCCCCACCCCTACATATACATAATTTGGAATAATAAAACTAGATTATTTTTAAACCAATAATAATTATGAGAGAGAGAGAGAGAGAGAGAGAGAGAGAGAGAGAGAGAGAGAGAGAGAGAGAGAGAGAGAGAGAGAAAAACACTGGTCTTTCAGACCAAACAAGAGGGCTGGAGCCACTGATCATAAAACTTGTTACCTTTGCACTGGCCCATATTGGAGTGATCATTCTCTGGACCCCCCAGAACCTGTGAAACCCGTTGCCAGTCAGCAGAATCCCCTGGACTTTGGATCATGCCACAGATATTTTCCAACTCAAAATCGCAGGAGTCCATAAAACTAAAGGAAGAAGCTACGAAAGCAGAGATGAAAAAGACATGAGCACTCATACAACAGGATGGCATAAGGGAGAAACCTGTGATCACAGAGCTCTGGGGAGCATCGCTGGAAAGGCAACATCTGTCTGGCTGTGTCACTGGCTGATGGGAAGACACTTACTTCTCTGTCTGCAGAAGCCCAATATAAACTTAGCGTTGTGCGTGCGAATTCACAGTCTACACCAACTCCTTTTTTCTCATATATTTGTGGAAACCTGAGTCAATATTCCTCCTGTTAGTTAAACCTTAATGCCACAGCAAAGGTTATTTTGTCTCACAGTTCAACTGCACATTTCATTATACCCTAAGAGATGTTTGAATATAGAAATGGTCTACATTGCAATTAGTAAAGCCTTCAAAAATCTGTACGGGGCACATTTCTGCAAGAACTCGGATTGCTTTACTAAATCTCAAGGCAAACTTTGTAAGAAGAAAAGTGCTCCAAGTGGCTAGTAGATTGGGACCTGGGTGCTACTCTGCTCTTTTTTTTTTAAATCAAACTTCCATAATCTCAGAAACCCCAAAGGTGTCCAGAGCATCCCTTTTCCTGCAAGGCAAAGGGAAATACAGGTCATCAAGGTACCCATCACATACAACAGTTGTACAGCCGGTTCAGCTTCATCAGGTCATAGTCACTGAAGTCCATTCTTTGGCCAATCACATCTTCAAAGTCGGAGATCCTTGTGACGATGGTGGGCTCTGTTCCATTTTGAAAAGCTGTCTTACTGTAGTGCATGACCGAGGTGTAGTCATAGGGAACATTCAGGGAATCTGAACTACTGTCATCGTAGATGTTGAAATTGTGTTCCCTGCCTAGATAAATTTTAAAACTTTAATTATTTTATCTTCACAAAATTAAGTTGTTCTTACTAAACACTGTTAAATGAAAAATACAAAGTGTAATAGAGCAAACTTTGTATGAGTTCTCTACTGAATGTCACGTGTTCCAGATACGTGTTCCAGTCTTTGAACCTGCTGGTGCCATTCATAACTATGATAACAACAATCAAACTAGCACATCGGCACTTCCAGTACTGCCACAAGTCTAAGGTTCCACCAACTGCTAAAGGAAAGTTCTACAAAGCAATGTGGAAACATTCAGAGTCACCGACCAACAATGGTAAAGGTTTCACAAACTCAGAAAATCAGGTAAAAAGCGGGACTTTAGGGAGTTCGCTAAAATGGGACCCTGCGTTGATAACATGAACAAGAGTCATTGGAAAAGGACATAGTTGAGGACCCAAAGGTTACTGGGATTCTTGTACATGCATTTAAATCACATTGACTATATTTTATGGTAGTGTATTCTGTATTTTAAAATTACAAATAAGATTGTGTCTTATTAACAATGTCTTATCACAAAAAAAGCTGCATAAGGTGACAGGTATGCTGATCGAGTTTATTTTAAATGAGGTGATAAATGTGCTAGTTTATTAATGTGCACATAGAAAAATATCACCTTGTTGCCCATAAATATGTATCATTACAATTGTAAATTTAAAATGTTATTTTTTGAGCCATCATGAGCCCCAACGACAATCATTTTAAAACATTAAATTGAGTGTATTTAGAGAAGACACCAGGCTGCTTAGTACCCTGCTACTGGACAACTGATAGCAACTTGATATCAGATGAATTTGTAGACACAAACAAGTATATCTGGTCTCAAAGTACAGACACCCATTACCAGGCTGGTACTGATGCAAGGCTCCTCCATAATTTGACCTGTAATTAAGGATGTAAGAGAAACATACCTGACAGAATCCTGTCCCAAACTATAGTGACATAGTCATCCCGGTCAGAACGTGACTGCTCATGCCAGAATCCCAGGGCATGGAGGAATTCATGTTGAACTGTCGCTATTCTATCACAGTTTGCCCCAATGGACAGCTCTTGCTTCCCAACATGCCTGTTTCCCACTGAAGACCAGCACCTGATGGAGAGTTTGCAGACCAGGAACAGGACATTTGCATGAGGAATGTCAAGGTCATAAGACAGAGACCTTGCTGCTTAGCCCACTTGTTTAACTGCATATGTCCTTCTGTTGTGCCTGGACACGAAACTGCTCTCAGCATAAAAACCATGCAGGACAGAGAATTTTTAGAGAACTTACCTTGGCACCATAAAATGCACAGTGACAAGTCACCCATGCTCATCCCTGGGAATCACAACCTTTTTTAAATAGTCATTGATATGCCCATCACCAGGAGTTGTTTTGTTTTGTGATTTCATTGTTTATCTCTGTGTGTCTGTCTGGGTACAAGCATGTGTTTGGATATCCCAGAAGTCAGAAGAGGGATCTGAACCCCTGGAATTGGAATCACAGGTGGTTGTGAGTCATCCAACTTGGATGCTGGGAACAGTATGGTTCCTCTACAAGACCAGCTTGTGCCTTAACAGTTGAGTTATCTCTCAATTACCAAACAAGAGTTTTATAGGGACAGCAATCACTCAGAATCACTGTGTTAAGGTCAATGACACTGCCACCTTTCGAGTAATAAGACTTACTGAGTTAAAAATGAATTCACACACAATCTACAATACATTTTACTTGAAGGGAGAATAAAGAGTATTCAGTTGTAAACAAGATGAAATTCACAAGGCTATAGCATAAATGACATCCATTCATGCTTACTATATGTTGACATTGGTAGTCTGGTTGTGTATGAAATATGTGTAAGAAAACAATTTTTTCTTTTTTTGGTTTTTTGAGACAGGGTTTCTCTGTGTAGCTTTGGAATCTGTCCTGGCACTCACTCTGTAGATCAGGCTGGCTGGCCTCCAACTCACAGAGATCTGCTGGCCTCTGCCTCCTGAGTGCTGGAATTAAAGGCATGCAGCACCATTGCAAGCATGAAAACATTTTCTATTTTCTTATTTATTTTAGTGTATTTGCATTTGTGTATACATGTTTATGTAGGTGTGCACACATGTGGAGGCCAGAAAAGTGTCTTCCTCAGTTGCCCTCTGCCTTACCTTTTGAGACAGAGTCTCTTAACAAAGCCTGAAGCTTAGCAATTTGGTTAGGCAAGCTGTTCAGTAACATCCAAGAATCTTCCCCTACCTCCCTGAGTGAAAATCGGTCTCACCAATTTTTTTCTCAAATGGTGCTGGGGATGTGAACTCAGGTGGTCTTCGTATTTATACAGCAAGAATCTCAGCGACTGAGCCATCTTTCCAGCACCAAGTTGGCTGCCCCTTCCTTCCTTCCTCCTTCCCTCCCTCTCTCCCTCCCTTCCTTCCTTCCTTTTTTCTTTCTCCCCTTCCTCCTCCCTCTCCTCCTTCCTTCTCCTTTTCTTTATTCCTTCCCACTCTCTCCTTTTCATAGTACAGTGGACCTAACCAGGGACTTGCACATACCAGACAGACCCTCTACTACTGTGAAAACATTATTTTATGGCCAGAGAAACCAGGTCTAAAGGTCATGATCTGCACAAATAGCAAAGGACAGAGCATGGACCATTGCTGTGGTGTGATGCCCTGGGGAACAATAGTCTCCTCTGAACCTTATCAGATAACCCTTGAACTTACCCACTGCCCTTGAACACTGATATATAGTTAGCTTCTCCAGACCACGGCTTGAAGTCAATGCATGTTTTAAGACGGTAGCGTTCGAACGCGTTGAGGATAACTCCCTTAGCATTCAGCTCTGACAGAAGACAAAAGTGTGCATTGAGATCTCTGTTTCAAGCCTAACACATCCTTAGTTAGGCAAGACACTGTGGCCACCACATGACTGCCTTAGAGTGGGATGGATTGGGACCTGTTTGTAAAGTCTTGAGAGGAGACTTTTCATCCTTCTGAGGAGAAGCAGACTATGAGTAAAAGTATCACAAATGGTAGAGACCTCTGCCGAGTTAAGCTATCTGTTTACCATGTGCCTTTACTACCACAGGCCTTACTACCACAGGGTCGTTTGTAGAAATCTTGGCCTGGCTCATGCGAGTCATCCTTGTCACCTTAAGGATGAGGGAAGTGGCTGAAAATGCCAGGATCTCAGCCAACAGTGGTACAGTTCCTGGGACCTACATGTGGAGAGGTCCTCTGACTGCACCTTCACACCATGGCACATGTGCAAACACACAATAAATTATTAATGTAGTTTAAAGACACAACCTGAAAATGCAATCCATTAAATGAAAGAAACAGAAAAATTTAGAACACCATAATTACAATTATATAAAAATCTGATAATCTGAATTGGAGAATATAGGCTGAATTCTTAGCCTATCATGTTCTCAAAACAGTTGTTCCTCAAACCTGAGCTGCATCCTTGGCCATCTCCTCACTCAATACCTTCTTCTTGATGACTCACTAAGAGCCAGTTGTCTATGGAGAGCCATGATGTGTGTGACGTGGAGGGCTGCATGCATGCCAGACAAGCGCTCTACCAAATGAGGCACATCCCCAGCCCAAGATATGCTTGATTCTTAAGGAGACATTATTTTTCATATTTCCCCCAAAGGATATTTTTCAAACTGATGCTTGTCAGAGGCACTGCTTCACCAGTCCACAGAGAAATGAGCTCTTCCCAAATGAGCCAGGCTGGCTTGTATTCTCTGTCTCTGTCTCTGTGTGTGTGTGTGTCTGTGTCTCTGTGTCTTTCTCTGTCTCTGTCTCTCTGTCTTTGTCTCTCCCTCCCTCTCTCTGTCTCTCTCCCCTTCTCTCTGTCTTTGTCTTTCTCTGTCTCTCTCTCCCTCTTCCTCCCTCTCTCTCATAGCTTGGTCAGGCCCAGGGCTCAGGGTCATGCTGCCTTTCTTTCCAGAGGACTGCTGGGATAAGACATGTGCACCACTATACCTAGCTCATAACTAAATTTCTTTTTTTTTTTTTTTTTTTGGTTTTTCGACACAGGGTTTCTCTGTGGCTTTGGAGGCTGTTCTGGACCTGGAGGATGGTCTCGAACTCACAGAGGTCTGCCTGCCTCTGCCTCCCAAGTGTTGGGATTAAAGGTGTGTACTACCAACAAACACCCAGTCTAAATTTGTTCTACATGAGGAGCTTTTCTTAGTTTTTTATTAGGTTATTTTGACTACTCCCACCCTTTTCCTTTGTGTGTGTGCACGTGTGTGTGCATGTGGCATGTGTGTGTGCATGTGGCATGTGTGTGTGTGCATGTGGCATGTGTGTGTGCATGTGGCACATGTGTGTGCATATGGCATGTGTGTGTGCATGTGACACATGTGTGTGCATATGGCATGTGTGTGTGCATGTGACACATGTGTGTGCATGTGGCATGTGTGTGTGCTGTGTGTCGCATGTGGCATATGTGTGCATGAGGGTGCACTTTCACTGGTACACATGCACATATGTGCACAACATGTGGAATCTGGGGATGATATCAGGTCTCGTCCTCCCTGGCTCTTCTACCTTACTCATTAAGGGAAGGTCTCTCGAACACTCCGAGTTTTCCGATATGGCTAGTCTCCATAGCCAGCTTGCTCTGGGGATCCTTATCACCAAGGAGGATGGAATTACAGCTGCCTCCCACACCAGACAGCATTTATGTGGGTCCTAAAGATCTGAATTTCATCCTAATGCTCGCAGTCTCCACAACTCTCTTCTGAATTCTTAATGATTTAATACTAAACTAGGAATTTTATTTGTTTCCTGAAAAAATAAAAGATAGAGGACTCTTGTTAGCATCTGGACCTGGCAAAATAAAATCTTGGCAAAGCAATGCCATTTTCTATAAATCGGTTTGATTGGTTATTTTGTGGGATTTGTTCCTATTTACACCCTGTGCTGGGGCTAGGGTTGTGGAGATGTTTCAGTAGTTAAGTTATTATATTGCTCTTCTGGAGGACTGGAATTCAGTTCCTAGAACCCACATGCAATGACTCCAAACAGCTCCAGGGCACTCTATGTCTCATGTGGCCTCTGCAGGCATTGCACACATGTAGTACTCACTCATCAGACATGCACACATACACAAAGCTAAAAATAATAAAAATGAATCCTTTTTTGTTTAATCACAGACTGTTTACAGTCTGTAAATGATCAGAGGTGCTCCATGTCCTAGCATGCCCAAGGCCCTGGATTCCATCATCAGCTCTGCAAGAAATAAATAAGTAACTAAACATGAAGAAATGCTACTTTAAAATAAAGACTATTGGAGCTGGAGAGATGACCAGCCCCAATAGTCTGCTGGTCTCCCAGAGGACCCAACCTGAGCTCCCAGCACCATGTCAGGTGGCTCACAACTGACTGTAACTCCAACTCCAGAGGATCCAGCACTCTTCTCTGTCTACCACAGGCACTGCTCTCACAGACACATGGGGGTGGGGATAATGAGAGGGAAGGGGAAGTGAAGGAGAAAGAGACTATGGATTAAAAATAAGCAATAAAGTCTAGAACAAACCTTATTAGAACCAAGAGTGTCTCCCTAACGTTTATGCCCTGAGAATTCCACACCAAGCAAGCTCTCCATCAAGGTTGACGGAATTGACCTTATATTGGTCAAAACCCAACATATATTCAGGCTGAATTATATAAGATCTTTAATTCTTCATTTTGCTTTTTTTAAGTAAACATACATAGCCACACAGAGGAACAACAACAAAAATCCTTAACACGGCACAAGGCCATTCTGGTACACGTTAATCTATCATCTCAGGAACACACAGTAGCTGTGGACACTCCAAAGTGTGTACTAACCCAAGCTATCTTCTAGAACATATGGAATGGTATGTGGCCATCTATAGTTGTCTCCAATGATGGAATTCTTCCCTTGTGTCTGTCAAAAATAAATGTGAAAAGGACCAGTTAAGTGAACTCGTCAAAACCAATCAATAGTCAATCTGGAAATAAGTGAAGTTTACAGTTATTCTTGCTAGCTCAAACCAATGTGGCATGGGTCTGAATTTTGACCATAAATTAATAAAGTTTACAGAAATAAATAATTAATTTCTATAGTTAACATGAAGTAAAAGAAGAAATGATACTAAAAAAAAAAGATTTCTGGAAACAACACTATAAATACTGGTAGATGTCTAAGTATTAAAAACACGAAAAGCAGGTGCTTTATCCCCAAGGCCATCTCTCAGCCCACAGTCACCTCTCGACAGGATGACTTTGCTATGGGAAATGGGCTTCTGGGTAGAAAGATTCTGGAGAAAGAAATGCAATATTTGAAGGACGAATTAGAAACATACAAAGAACCAAGTGACAGGGCTTGAATTATGATGCTGGGGAGAAGTGTATGACTCAGGACTGCTGGAGAGAGGATGGCAGGTACATTAATGGGTTGGCAAAGGGTGGGGACAGGTTAGGAGCAAAGGTGACACCTGACATTTTTATGCATTTCCTTGAGATGAAATAAGTGAAGCAACAATGAACAGCTGGAGAGGACGGCTCTAGGGGAGGGCTCTGGTGGGGAGGGCTAGTGGGAAGAGTCAGAGGATGCCTCAGATTTGCAGTGTCTTGTAGACACTTACATGCAGTGTACAAATGGAGCCTGTGGTTTGGGGACAAGGCAGGACTAGAGGCACCCACTGGCAGTCCTTGGTACAGAGGAGGTGTCTCACCCTGGCTCAGGTGAGACGGGGAGGCAGAGAGAAAGAAGGCTCCGGGACCAGGAGAAGCCTTCGATGGTAACTCCTCCCCCTCTTCCCTTTCTTCTCTCCTTCCTACCCTTGTATCCCTCTCCCTACCTCTCCCCATCCTCTTCATCCCTTCCTTCAATTACTCCTTTTCTCTTTCCTCCCCCTTCTCCCTCTCTCCTCCTTCCTTCATCCGTCTGGGTCCCGAACCTCTCCCTCTCTTTTCTTCTTCTCTTCCTTCCTTTTTCTCTCCCTTTCCCTACACTTTCTCTGCCTTCCCCCCCTTCTCCTCTTCCCCTCTCCTTGTCCTATTCTGCCTTTCCCCTCCCCTTGTCTTTGTGCTATTAGGATAAGACCCAACAAGACCCTCATTATTACACTGCATTCCCAGCTTCTCTTTGAGTTTTCATCTTGAGATTGGGGCTTCCTCTGTAGCCCAGGCAGGCTTTGAACCTGTAGCTCTCTTGCTTCAGCCACATAGCAGACCACAAGTCCTATCTCACAGCTCTGCTTCTTCAAGGAGGGTTTGAGAGGTGAGCCTCTGACGTGTAGAGTGTAAGGAAGTAAGTGTGGTAGGGAAATTGTGGAATTGTGGAATTCTGTAGATCAAAAAGTTCTACTGGATAATGTCCTTTTCCAAGGGCATTATCCAATTCATCTTAAATTATGAGTGATCTTGTTAATTTCTCTGTTTTTTAAGTTTACATAAACTTCTCAACATAAGAATCACAAACATCTTATTGAGTATCTCTGTTTGTCTCTAACACCTACAAAAAGATGGTAAGTTCTTAAATTTTTAAAAATATGGTAAACAAAAAAGAAACCATATCTTGATTTTCTTTTAAAAAGTGCCTAGGATACTTCACTTCACTTTTGTTTGTCTGTTTTTTTGCTTTTTTTTTTTTTTGAGACAGGGTCTCACTGAGGAGCCCTGGCTGTCCTGGAACTTACCATGTAGACCATGCTGGCCCTGACATCAGAGATCCACTTGCCTCTGCCTGCTGAGTGCTGGGATCAAAGGTGTGTAACAAGACACCATGTCCAGTAAGACAGTGACATTTTATACCTCCTTAATCCACATATACACCTACACATATGTTCATCTGTATGTCATGACAGCTAGGTCAGGATCTGCACTCTAAAAACTGGTTTGGGAGAACACCTCCTTGACATTACTATTTATAGCTGATGTGGGGGTGGGGCAAAATAATAATAACATTATTATGATGATGATAAAAAATTGGTGAGCTTTACAAATTCAGTTTTATTTTACTTCAACTAGATTAAACCAGTGAAGCTGCCCCCAACACACACACTTTGGGCTGGGTGGTGGGACAGTGAGGCTGTTTTTAAATGAACATTTTCCTTATTGCTGCAATCATAGAATCAGTTAGAGCACCACACATATGTTAAGTGATGGTGGACTTTACCACACAGAAACCTGAGCGATGCAAGATGAAGATGCAGATACATGAGTCCTTCAGGACAGCATGCTCACTGAATGAGTTCAGAGACAGTGTCTCAACAAGAAGCCTTTGCCCATTCATCCTCAGCTACTCACCACTGAACTTGTGATTCATCACGCAAGCCTCATTGCAACTCACCTCTAGTCTGATGTCTCCCTCAAAAAGGTCCAGTCCCAAAGCTAAAAGAAGAATTAAATGCCTGTTATTACATTGGGTTCCCATGCCACATAATGGAGGATGCTTTGAAAATTCCAAAGGAAGAGGGGCTCACGAGGTCCCACCCCCAAAGATCTATGGGCAGTTTAATGATTGCTTAGGGTGGGGGAGACATTTTCTTCAGTGGATTAGCCACTGTTAAGTTGCCCGTGCTCTTGACCCCCCACCCAGGCTTTGTAAGCAACCCTAACAACACTCATCTATTCACAGGAGGCAAAACCAAACATGAGAGTAGAGATGGGACTAGTTGAGAAGAGGTAGAGATGGATGGGAGTCTAGGGAAATTGGAGGGGGGTAAAGAGGGCAGTGGGACAATATGACCCATTACATTATGACCAAATACATTACATACATGCGGGAAATGCCATAATGAAAGTCATCATCATATATAAGTAAAACATGATAATAAAACAAATTAAGAAGTGTCCTGCAAGATAGCTCAGGTAGTAAAAGTCGCCTGCCACCAAGCCCTGACAACCCAAGTTTGGCCTCTTCTGACCTCCACAATCACTCTCTCTCTCTCTCTCTCTCTCTCTCTCTCTCTCTCTCTCCCTCTCTCTCTCCTGCTCCCTCTCCCTCTCCTTCTCCCTCTCCCTCTTTTTCTCCCCCCCCCTCACACACACACATACAAATACTAAAATTATCTAAATATGGTAATAAAAAAGAATGAAGAAAAATCCACAAACCTTCATTGATATCAAATATGTCTCGTTCAATTCCCTCATCTATATCTTTGACTGAAATAACAAAAAAAAACCAACATTGACCATTATGTTCATGAGAGGAAAAATAATCTCATTAATCAAACAATCAGAAGGAAACAAGTTGTTGCCTCAGATTCTAATTTAATTTGCATAGATTAATTGATTGGGACTCTAATCAATTGAGAGCCTCCTGTGAGCCAGACTAAGGACTAGACAGAGGACTTCTGATGTGCACTCTGTCCTCTCCACACCTTGAGTGTCAGTTGACTTTGGGAATAAGACATTGGTCACTCAGTATGTCAGTAAATATAGCTTGGAAGGTGGGACTAGGTGACTAAATAGGAAATGAATGTCTAAAATTGTTCAACCCAGAAAGCCACCATATTAGCCTTTCTTGTATTTCTATTTTTCAGATGGGCAGATGGGTTCTGGAATGTTCCCTGGTGAACAAAGCAGCCAGTGTTTGATCAAAGTTCATTGCGCTGGTTGCCTTCCACTCACCATCAGTATACCCTCAGTGCTTCTATCCTTTTGATTTACCACATAAATTCTTTGGCCTGAAATCTAGAGTAAAACTCAAAATAGACTCACCCAACATTTCTGGAGCTGGCTGTAAAACAAAAACACACACAAAAGATATTATTATGATGCCCATAGTATAAATAGCATTTTTGTTGCAATTTTGGATTCCTTTGATAATCATTTTTAAGGTTTTTTTCTTTGTTTATTTACTTATTTATATGGTGTCCATGTGTAGTGGACAGAGAACTTGTGGTCAGTCTCTCTGTGTCCTGTGTGAGTTCCTAGGACTGACCTGAGGTCATCAAGCCTGGTAGCCAGTGCTGAGTCGCCTGCTGAGCCATCTCACTGGCCCCAATTTTGTGTTTATTTTTGAACACAAGGTCTCTCCCTTGTTTAAGCTGGAACTCACATTGTAGACTAAGTCTAACCTTGAACTTGCTACAATCCTCCTGCCTCAGCATGAATCATAGTGGTTCTAATTCACAACCAGGCAGTTCTTTTTATTAATGATATATCATTTTCTTCCATGTGTTCCAGACAAGGAAGCTGGAGCTTACATGACATCTTGACCATACAGATTATTCTTATTTCATATAGAACCTTCCTGTTCAATGAGTTTAAAGGTAGAGACCAAAAATAATCTACTTCAAAGCTTGAAAAGAAGGCAGTGCACGAGACTCCAGCCCTCGTATGAGCTCTCACTTTATACACAAGCTCCTATAAGACTCGTGGAGCAATGCTTGGAAAAGCTAAAATTTTATTTCCAATTAATAACATAAACTTTCCCCAATACCTCATTATAACCATGTTTACTTTATGTCTCTCCCAGAACTCTACATTCAAATTGCAATACCAAATATCCAAGCAAATGACCAATGAGTAGATTTTGTGATTTTTTAAAAATATATACATTTCTCTTTTCCTTTTATGTTTTTTGTTTGCTTGCTTGCTTTCTTGCTTTTGAGACAAGGTCTCTCTGTGTAGCTCTGGCTGTCCTGTACACCAGGCTGCCCTTGAACTCAGATCCACCTACCTCTGCCTCCCAAGTGCTGGTATTAAAGGCATGTGCCACTACCACCTGGTTAAACTACATATATATTTCAAGTGGGTAGTAAAAAAAAAAAACTGAGTTACATACCCAATGCCTAAATCAAAACGTGAAATCAACATCATAAATTTATTTTGGGGTGGGTTATGCACAGGTACATGTGTGTTTGAGGATATGCTTAAAGAGGTCAGAAATCAACCATAAGTGTCATTCTTCAGGAGTCATCTACCTACTTTTTGACAGAGTCTCTCACTGGAACCCATTGCTCACCAATTAGGCTACGAGGGCTGAGCAACGAGCCTCAAGAAGCCCTGTGTTTCTGTCCTCCCCAGCACTGGCATTACAGGCACAGGCGATCATACCTGGCTTCTTACATGTATTCTAGGAGTGAAACTCAAGTCCTCTTGCCTGCAGTGGCAAGAGCTTTACTGAAGGCTGTCTCCCCCAGGCCTTCTGAGAAATTCCTTAATCACTTATTCCTTAATCTTAATCTAGAAAGAAATCAGCAGGACTGGTAGACAGTCTGTGTGGGTTATACGTGGGTTCTCTAAGTCAATTTAGTTCACCGTCCTGGGTCTCGAATGATCTGTGTGACATGGTCACCACCTGAATTGATGAATATCATGAGTTTATATGAGGCCATGGAAAAAACGTGTTGTAAAAATGAAATCTGTGTCACACTGGTGTAAAGTAGAATTTCATTCAACGACAAGCTAAGAGCTGAAATAAAGAATACTCTGAAATGTTTGACAAGACATGGGGATGAACTGGTCAGGTGGCTCTTGTTACGGCAAGCACCCTAGTTTCTTCACACAGTAATCACACAGCACACATTCACAGATGATCCCGGCATGCATGGAAGAAGAGATTTACGAGCTACTCTAAGCCACAGTTGAACATGGTGAAGCAGCACCTCACATCTTAATTCAGTAGTTCTTATCTGTTCACCATCAGCTCAATATAATGTATTTTAAGTTCCAATTAAAGGTTTCCTTGGCCATTAGACATTTTGTATAAGACCTTGAATTAGCTTGGGGTACAAACTACCCATCACTGCTGGAAGAATAGTTTAGATTGACAAAGATGCAGGAGAGAAACCCCATATTGTTTAAGCTTTGTAAGTGCGGACATTGCATCTGACAGTTGTCAGTCTTGACCCCTGTCAAGTTACTCTAGTAGCAATCAATATGTCACTCAGCAACAAAAATGGCTTTCAAAGCTCACATTCTCTGTCTTTTGAAAAGAAAACCTGTCACACAACAGAGAAACTGAAAGGAAAATATAATTTTCAGTCACAATCTTCTGACCTCTCTGGCAGAGTGACTTCTGCCCAATATCTTGCTGACTCCTGTCCACCAGAAAGAAATGCTCATTTAAGATGAACATTTAGAAATACATAAAACAAAACATGATTGATATCAGTGGGCCCCCAATTTTCCTAATTTTCTTACCAAGCCAGAAACCAGGAGGAATGTGGCAAAAACCAGGAACCAAGGCCGATGCCAGGCATCCATTCTGTGGCTTTCAGCTGAAAGTTGCAAGCTACGACAGTCATGGCAGAGCTGACTTTTAAAAGCTAAACATCATAACTTCCGGCCTTTGATCCTAGTGTTAATGATCCATCTCTCAAGCCATCTTGCTACTATAGTAACTTCCAATCAAGGAGGTAAAGTCCAGGGCCACTAACACGCCTCTTTTTTCTCTCTCTTTACTGTGCCAACATTGAATTGCCAAAACCTGTCACTGGGATATATTCGCTAATGTATAAATACTGCATTGCTGAACACCACTTGAGCAAAAAGAAACATATATGTGTACACATACACACACACACACACACACACACACACACTAGGTTGGAGGTGTGAGTCAGTTGGTAGCATGCTTGTCTGGCATGCATGAGACATAGGGTCAATCCCCACCCCCACATAAACCAGGCATGGTAGTGTATACTTGTAACCTCAAGACTCAGTAGGTAAAGGCAGGAAGATCTGAAGTTCAAGACCAGCCTGGAATATATGAAAATAAATAACTACATATACCAAATGAATATCTTTGTTGCAATAATGAACATTTATCAAGTTCCTTCCATCCAGAGAGCCTATGTTGATATAGCCAGTTCTCTCTACTGACTCTTACCAGTTACTGATTTAATAAAACTTTATTGACAGTCTGCAACTAGATCTATTGATTTACACAGAAATGGACATATTTGGCATTCAGATATGAAATAGCAAAATAGTGAAGTGTCTTACTCCTGAAGGTTCTCAAAGACAAACTCAGATGGGAGTTGAACTAAAAGGACAGTTTTATGCTATGCTCAACGGTCTTCTAATACAATGTTTCTAACCCTTCTCTCCAGTCTATCTAATATTTTCTTTTGTTCCTGGAATAACTTCTACTCTTTGGAGACAACATTTGGAGTCCCCAGGGTTTCATCTGATTAATACAGAATAATTTTTAAGCATTTTTTTCTTTTTTTAATTTCCCTTTTCTAATTTAGTCTTTTTGTCCATTCCGCATTGATTGAAAGGCTACAAAATGATATGTGGCCTAGACAAAGGACTCAGGATGATGCTTCTGTTGTGCGTGTGTGTGTGTGTGTGTGTGTGTGTGTGTGTGTGTGTGTGTGTGATGCACATGTTCATGTGAGTGTATGAGTGAAGCCAGAGGTTGACATCAAGTATTGATGCTTTTCATCTTATTTTTGTGAGACAGGGTCTCTCACTGAACCCAGAGCTCATCAATTCAGCTAGCTTGGTTAGTCAGTGATCTCTAAGAACCTGCCTATCCTGTTCCCTCAGTGCTGTGGTTACAGATGTGTACCACCATACCTGGCAGGTACTGTGCATTCGGATTCAAACCCCCGTGTTTTCACAATGAGCACTTTACTGACTGAGCCATTTCCCCAGTCCAGGAGGATCCTTTTTGAATATGAGCAGACCATCCCTACTCTCTAAGATTAAGACAAGGCTTAAATGGAAGACTTTAAAAACAGTAGATGTAGGCTGAGAACCATGTGCATTCCTATAATCCCAGCCCTCAGGATGCTCAGACAGGAGGATAATGAGTTCAAAGCCCACCTGAGCTACATATGTAGTGACAATAAATCATAAGCTGGGGTGACTCAGCAACACAGTACTTGCCCACCATACACAAACCCTAGATTCAGTCCTAGTACCATAAAACAAAACCAAAAGGTAGGTATGAAGATAGATGGAGCTTGGTGGTGGGGTGCTTGCCTAGAATGCACAAGAGTTTGATCGTAAGTGTGCGCGCCCACACACACACACACACACACACACACACACACACACACACACACACACACACGTGACTCAATCTCTCACTGTCTTCCTGAGATGCTAACGATGGTTTATTAAGGCCTGAATTAAATAACCTGTTTCCTGGTTAAAGACACAAGGAGTCACAATACAGAAGGAAGCAGGAATGAAGGGAATAACTCCTGTGAGGCCAGAAGCTGTACCCACCCTGAAGGGTCACATACATGGAAATAAGGATGTTTCCATAGCAAGACTACATAGGATGATAACTGGAGGAACAATTTTCCAAGAATAGATGATATCAGAGATCATATGTGGCCTTGCCAACACCTCTGACTTGAAGCTTGAACACAAAATTATCTCTTTGGGGTAGGACATGTGCTTCAGCAGCAGAGCCCTTGCCTAGCATTTACGAGGCCCTGAGTTTGATCCCCAACTCTACATACACAAACATAGTTTACCCTGCCTTGGCTACACTGACATTTCTATCACCTCCGTGGACTAATAATGACTCTTCAAGGAAAAATAAAGTGGGGAGGCTGGAGAGATGCCTTGGCAGTTAAGAGGACTGGTTCCTCCTCAAAGAGCCCAGGTGTCTCACGTGTGGAATCACAATTGTCTGTAATTCCAGTTCCAGGCCTGTGATGCCCTCTCCTGGCCTCTGCAGGCACCAGGTACACACATGTGGTGCATGGCCATCTATGCAGGCAAACAGTCATATACATAGAAATCAATTATTTTTTTGTTTTTTGTTTTTTTATTTCAATGGGTTGTTTATTAAAATTTTTAGAATATTTTAGTGCATACAAGATTACAAAACATTTATTTGCAAAAACATTTCAGAAATATTTTTTCCATTTTTATTTGAATTAGAAATGAGATTTGTTTTACATGTCAATCCCAGTTCCCTCTCCCTCCCCCGCCACCCCCAACTAAAACCCTACCTTTCCCATACCCTTTCTGCTTCCCAGGGAGGGTGAGGCCTTCCATAGGAGGTCTTCAGAAATATTTTAACAAAAACTATAAAAAAAACAAAAAATTCCATAGCTAATTCTAATTTTGTAATAAATGATAATGAAGCAATAAGTTGCCATGTGTTTTCTTGAAATTAACCTAAATATACAAAAGCAAAGACTAAATAATCCCCTACTATTATAAGTCTCAAATTTAGCTTCAAAACTCATCATGCAGCAGGATGTTTTCTGTTAGTGCCTCAACTATTTTTTTAAGGAAAGAAAGATAAAGTGAGAACCTTTAGAGTATGACCAAAGTATGAACATCTGGCTTTCCAAGCTGCCATGTGGGCCTGAAACACTTAACTGCACTCTATGCATCAGGACAGACAGCTGTCATTTGGAAATAGGAGAAGAGCAGCAGGAAGAGCAGGAAGCAGCCATCCCTGGGACAGGGGAGTCTGTTTTCCACTCTAATCACAGGGTTTGACCCAGTTCCGAGGAGGTGTCTCGTAGAAAGTCAACAAGGCACTGCTGGATCCAACTGCAAAAGCTGTATTCTACCTGCACTAGATGGATGGTTTCTGTATTCTCTTCCATCCTGGGGTTTCAATCAAACTCTACTGCATAGCATTACTTATGTACATGGGTGGGGAGGGGATACAGCTTCCCTCCAAATACCATCATCTTGTACATCCTGTCCCCAGAGAGCCTTCCCAAGCTTCATCCGGCATTTGAAGCTGGTTCTGCCCCTGCTGCTGGTCCAAGTGTGGTCTTCATTTCTCCTGAGGCAACATCATCAACTGGGACCCTGGTGTTAGGATCATAAAATTTATAGGTCACTGGGAAATCCCCTGAAGCCACCAGGAAAACAGGTTTCTCTCAGAAACATGATTCACACAGCAATGGAAGAGGGCGACATTCTAGACCTGAATGTTGCAAACCACGAGGGCAGAAAGGATTCTGCAGGAGCTACTACAAAAGTGCAACAACAGGACTCAAAATATTTCCGTGACTTTCTTTATCTGATTCTCCCTTTTAAAAAAGTGCAAGTTGGCCAGGCGATAGTGGTGCACACCTTTAATCCCAGCACTTGGGAGGCAGAGGAAGGCAGATCTCTGTGAGTTCTAGACCAGCCTGGTCTACAAGAGCTAGTTCCAGGACAACTTCCAAAAGCCACAGAGAAACCCTGTCTCTAAAACAAAACAAAACCAAAAGAAAGTGCAAGTTGTAGGCTGGGTCTCTAGTTCAGTTGGTAGAACCCAGACATGAAGCCCTGGGTTCAATCCCCAGTGCTACATAAAACCAGGGGGCTGTGGTATAACCTGTGATCCCTGAACTCAGGTAGAAATGGAAGGATCAGAAGTTCAATGTCATGCACTACTACATAGCGGGCTTGGGGTCAACCTGGGCTATGTGATTCTCAATCAAAAACAAGGATAGCAAGTTATGACATGAATTTCCTAATACCAGCTCTTCATGAAATTCTATTGAGGGGCTCCCTCCATCCCTCTCTATATATACATTTGTGAATGCACATATACATGTATATATGCACTTAGACTTCATAGATATGGAGAAAAGGCAAAGAATGGGTGATTATAGAAGTCCTTGTGTTGAGAACACAAATGCACAATCAACTAGACAGCAAAAGCATGCATGAGAGAGAGGCCCAGTCTGTCTATACTGCCTGATGCTGATCAGTCAGGCACATTTTTCATGAAGGTTTTTCTGAGCCTCTCCCTTCGAGTACCATCTTTTACAAAATTCTCAAAACATGGCTTGTTTCTAATTTGCCAGGGTGCTTCAGAAGGGTAGAACCACCAGAGTATATAAATACCCAGAGGGCAACAGACTTACTTTGAGGAGTTGACCCCACGTGCCCACAGAGATTGCCAGCTTATCCAAAGTCTGCATCAGCAGGACCCAGCAGGCTGGACAGCCAGGCCAGAGCTGGCATTGCAGCCATCTGACAAGTTAACTAGAGAAATTCTTCTTCCTTTAATGACCTCTATCTTTGATTCTCAGAAACATCCAAGGACCAGGAGTAGCTCATCAAGAAGTCAGCTGACTGAGATTGAGAGGCAAAATTCTAGCCCTACACAGGTGACCCCACTTCTAACATCTGTGCTTCTGCAGACAGAAAGCCTACAAAACAAATGATTCATGCCTCCATCAGACCAGGTTGCAGTTTCCTCCAACCAGCACAATAGGATTCCTGGGACAATAGGATTCCTGGGAGACTCTGGTCTAGCTCAGCTGATGTCTTGTTACTGTGAACATCTACAGTCTGGAGTGCTGTTGGTTACTGGTCCAAAAGAGTAACAGTACAGCCTGCTTCTTTGTTGGTTGTCTACTTCACAGAACTGCTAGGGGGATTTGGGGACTGGAAGGATTGTTCAGTGGTTAAAAACTGGATGTTTTTAACTGGACTCTTGTAGACGACCAGAATTCAGTTCCCAGCTTAACACGGCCTGCAACTTCAGCTCCCTAGGATCCGATGCTATTGTCTGAACTCCATGGGCACTTGCACTCATGTGAACAAATACCACACAGAAAACATACAAATACACATAATATTTCAGGTAATAGAATAAATCTTTTTTTTAAATAGAAATTGACTCCTCAAAGGCAAGTTCAGCTAAATGCCCCTGCAGTTCAAGCTTGCAAATGTCTGGAAGAAGCATCACTCGGTTTTATTTTTAGATTTACTTATTATAGTTTACAGGTATGAGTATTTTCCTGCATGTTTGTCTCTGCACCACAGGTGTCCCTTGCAGAGGCAAGAAGAGGGTACCAGGTCCCCTGGGACTAGAGTTACAGATGGTTGTTGGCCAGCATATAGGGCTGGGATTGCAACAGTGTCCTCTGGAAGAGTAACCAATGCTTTTAACCATGAAACCATCTCTCCATCCCCATTCCTGTGTTTTGATAAAGTATTTGCTTGTTTGTTTGCACATCTATGAAGGCACACATGAGGGGGAAGGTGTGTATGCCTCTGCTCACACAAGCCCAGAAGGGGACACAGATGTCCTCCTCTATTACTTTTGGTCTATTCATTCTAGGCAGGTCCTATGGGGCAGTCACCAGAGAAGATTGTTCGGATGTAGATTTAAGTCAAAAGAAAAGCATTATTTGCCAGATGGACTAATAGTGGGCAGATAGTCTGATTAGTTCCTATCCGTATATAGTACAGGGGCCAGGTGTCTAAGCATACCCAGCAATCCTGGCTGATTTTTGGTAGGGAATGATTAACTCTATGCCCAGGGTCCCTTCCTGTGGCATAGAGTCTGATTCCTTAGGTTTTTGTGTTTTGGTTTATTTGTATTTTTTAGTTTTTGTTTTGTTTTGTTTGTTGTTTGTTTCTGGGTTTCAAAGGCCAGAATATTTTAAAGGAATTTTTCAGGAAGCCTCAGTTTTACAACACCAGTTTTTGCAATGGAAACTTCCTTGTTTCTGGCAACTAGGGGGCCCAGTCACAGGGCATGCATAGAATTATAAACTTTATATTCTTATCTCTAAAGATAAACTTTTATAGCTTTTTTTCCCATACAACCAGACACTCAAAGAGGGCACCAGTAAGTAAAGATCAAGATGGATATGGTTTGATGGCCTGTAGTCACACTAGCTAATACCTTCCCTGTGTCTGTCTTTCTCAGGTTCCTGACCATTCCTGAGGGTAGTAGGGACTGGACCAAAACCTTGTATTCATATCCACAGTACAAAACACAAGAGTCAGGGGGAGCAAGAGGGCCAGGGAGTGGAAGAACCCTGGGTCCAATGAAACCTTAATTTCAATGTGTCCATAATCCAGAAACAGCCTTTTGGCATCAGTGTCTGTGGCTTCCACTTTCATGACCTGGGTATGGTGGAACCATGGTATATCTTCACCACTGTAGGAGTAGAGAGAATCACCTTGTTGGGTTCTTTCCAGGTTAGTTCCAGCATCCTTTTAGCTATTCTCTTGACCCAGATTATATCACTTAATAAGTGGAAACTGGTGGTGAGTCTCTCAGATAGTTTAATGAATAGACTGTGTGGATAACTGGAGGGTCTGTAGTTACTTGAAAAAGGAATAGCTAGAAAGTTTTTCCAACTACATATCTCTGAGCCAGGGAAGCAATTTTGGTCTTTCACACATAATCTCATAGTAGAGCAAATCCCTCCCTATATGGGTGAAGTGGGCCCATAGCAAAGGAGGGAGGCCTTTTCATCTTTTGTAGACACTATTGAGAATTTTGTTGAAGTTTTTTTTAATGTCTTATTTATTTTTTTAACCTGGCCAGATCTCTGAGGTCTAAATGCAAAAAATGAAGTTGTTAATCTAAATCTAAAAGCTTTAGCTATTAATTGAGAGGTGTGGTGGTTTAAAAGAAAGTGGTCCCCAAAGGGAGTGGCACTATTAGGAGGTGCGGCCTTGTAGGAGTAGGTGTAGCCTTGTTGGAGGAAGTGTGTCACTATGGAGGTGGGCTTTGAGGTCTCATATATGCTCAAGCCACACCCAGTATCTCAGCCCACTTTCTGCTGCCTGTGAGTCAAGATGTAAGAAGTCTCAGATACTTCTCCAGGACCATGTCTGCTGGGTGCTGGCTTGCTTCCTGCCATAACAATAATAAACTAAACCTCTGAACTGTAAGCCACCACAATTAAATGTTTTCTGTAGGGAGACACCTGAACCACACCTCCTAAGGGCTGGCTACAGGTGTCCCCAACCATGCCAGTCAGGGTGTGGTCAAGGTGATGTCAGGATGATGTGGGAAAGGTTTAAAGGGCTAGGGAATGCACATGGTAGCTCTCTTTTTCCCTGCTGTTTTGGATTGTTCTGCTTGCCTGCTGGTTGGCTACCTAATAAATATATATCCTGACCATCACAGGCTATATATTAGTTATTAATCCTAATAGTTTTCTTCTATAAGAGTTTTTATGGTCATGGTGTCTCTTCACAGCAATAAAAACCCCTAACTAAGTCAGAAGTTAGTACCAGGAGTGAGGTATTGCTGTGATAGGCCTGACCATGTTTTTGTTTGAAGGAATATGGACCTTGGAATTATGGATTAGAAAAGCAGTTGAACATTTTAAATGCTGCTTAATGGGCCATCCTAGGAGGAGCATGGAAGACAGTGGTGCTGAGTGTGATTTGAACAGTGGATGGCTGGTTCAAGAGGTTTCAGAGGAGAAGAATGTTAGTATGAGACTGGTCTTATGATATTTTGTTGAAAAATGTGTCTGCCTTTTGGCCTTGTCCAAACAGTCTGCCTGAGGCCAAAGTGAAGAGTTTTGAATTAATTCCCTTGACAGAGGAAATCTCAAAACATCCTGATAGACTCTGTCATGTGGTTATTAGTGGTAACTCTAATGATGATTTACAATGAAAAGGAGCAAGCAGATCAGGGTAAATTACAAAATGTAAGATTTGAGGAGAAAAGAAGCACCTGGGAATGGAATGGAATCCTGTGTTCAAGGAGATAAATAGATTAAGAAAAGGAATAAAGGAAGTGGTGGCCTCAAGGCAAGATCCTACCCAGCTAAATTTCCAACTTGTGAAAAGGAATCCAGACTAACAGCTAGGGAGCCTGAATAAGACTGAACTAGGCCTCCTGAACGTGGGTGTCAGTTGAGAGGCTTGGGAAGTCTATGGGGCCTCTGGCAGTGGAGCCAGTATTTAACCTTAGCGCATTAACTAGCTTTTTGGAGCCCATTACCTATGGAGGGATACTTTGCTCAGTCTAGATACAGGGGGGAAGGCCTCAGTTCTGCCCCAATGATGTGACAGACTTTGATGAATCCCCATGGAAGGCCTTACCCTCTGTGAGGAGTGGATGGGGAGATGGTGGCAAGAATGAGAGGGAGGTAGGGATGGTGGGAGGGAGGAAGAGAGGGAGAGGGAACTGGAATTGGTATGTAAAATAAGATTGTTTCAAAAAAAGAAAATCTTAGAGCCCCTGTGCATGCCTTTAATCCCAGCACTCAGAAGGCAGATGCTAATGCATCTCTGAGTTTGAGGCCAACCCAGTCTACAGAGCAAGTTCCAAAACAGTTAAGCTTAGCCAGTGGAGGAAAAAAAATCATCAAAAACAGAACTTTGGTGAAGATGCAATTGAACAAGGGGGCCATGTTCCAGCCTCAGGAAGCAGAACTTGGCAACTTTAGACACATCGTTCTACAGTAAAGGAGAGATGAAAGGAGCTATGGAATTTGCCTCCACAACTAAGGAAAGCTGCCGAGGCCAGGCATGTGACAGGTGTTCTTCTGAATGGAGGCCTAGAGAGGTCATTGTGTAAATCTGTGAAGTTGAAGCCTGGATTGCCTTGGAGAACCCAAAATGTTGGAGATGCCAGAGTGGTATACCTGCTGAGGAAAGCTGCTAATGGCAAGTGGAACCAGCCCAAGAGAAAGAAGCGTGTTGCAGTCAACAAAGATGAAAGGAATTGGAAATCTGAAGACTGTTTTGACATCAGACATAGAGATGCAGAGTTTGGAGTTAGCCCAGCTAGTTTTGGGTTTTGCTTTGGTCCAGTATTTCGTCACTAAACTCTCTTCTCTAAGTTGTGGAATATTAATGTATATCCTGTGCTATTATATGTTGGAAGTATGTGATTTGCTTTTTGATTTTGATTTTACAGGGAATTACAGTTAACAGATTGAATGAATCTCAGACGAGACTTTGAACTTTAGACTTTAAATAAGTTTGAGACTGTTATAGACTATGGGGACTTTTGAAGATGGACTGAATGCATTTTTACCTTATGATATGGTTACAAGCCTTTGGAGGCCAGGGAATGAAATGTGGTGGTTTGAAAGAAAATGTCCACAAAAGGGAATGGCACTATTAGGAAGTATGGCCTTGTTCCAGTTGGAAGAAGTGTGTCACTGTGAATCTACCAGGGCTATGTGGGGGATCACTTTCAGACAATGTAGCCTGGACAGAATGGATTTTCTCTTCTGTCCAACACTGACTGAAGATGTTTTAAACATCTCTGCTAGTACTTTTTAAAGGATTAAAGACAGCTGCTATAAAGATTTCCTTTGTTACGCAGTCAGTCCCAGAAAGAAAACAAAAAGAAAGAAAGAGAGAGAAAAGAAAGGAAGGAAAGAAAGAAGGAAGGAAAGAAGGAAGGAAGGAAGGAAGGAAGGAAGGAAGGAAGGAAGGAAGGAAGGAAGGGAAGAAAGTTAGGAAAGTTTAAAAAACAAAAAGGTATAAATAGGTCCCAGGTGCTGCAGGTAGATTGAGGGGGCTTAACAACACAGAACTGATTGAGAGACGAGAACTTTTGCATAAACTGAAAGCCTCCATCTCCTTCTCCGATGATGCAATGTAGTTAGAATTACAGGTACCCCCCCCCCAAAAAAAAAAGAATTACAGATACCCAACAAGGCATTCACCCTCTGTCAGAAGAAACCAATGCCTCAGGACTGTCCCAATAGCAAGCTCCTGTAATTACTCAACTAACAAGTTCAGCCACCTCTTTTCCTTCTGACTAAGCCCAGGCCAAACCACCCCCTTCCCTGGGACCCCTTAGAGCAGGCATGGAGCAGAGCAGAGTGAATGCTGTCCTGGGGAAACTATTTCCACCTCCTGGTGTACATTCCACTTAGATGGCTGGGCTAAGAATGAGAGAGGTCCGGCTCCTCTGCACCTCTACACAGGGACCAACCCTGACTATGAGCAGGAGTCAAGCAACAAACCAAAAACATGTCTCTGCCCTGGAGTGGGACAGATGGAGGATTTGGGGTTTCTCTGGGCAACCTGGTAAAGCCAAAAGGATTTGGATCCCCATCATGAAGGAGCATAGGTCTTAAGCCAAGTGGGGGGAAAGACTTACACCAGAGAAAGCCATTGGTCAATACAGGTAAATAAAACTGACAGAGACACATAGAAAGTCACAGAGAGAGAGAGAGAGAGAGAGAGAAAGAGAGAGAGAGAGAGAGAGAGAGAGAGAGAGAGAGAGAGAGAGAGAGAGAGAAACACCGCATGTTTTACATGCGGTAAAACAACCAGGGGTGGCCACTACACATTCATACACCTGAACAGAGTGATCCAGTGATGTCTCACATGGATCCCGAACACTGGATCTGCAGCTACATTCAACCTCTCCTATGTGTCCAAATAGAAGGCACCTTAACCAGATTCACCTCTGGAGGTGACAGACCAGGCAACATTCTAATTTGTTTCCTTTGAGTGGAGGAATTCTTCAGACCCTTCTGAAGAATTAGGCAGTGGTTGATAAAAAGGGGCCCTGGGGACCAATAACATCAAATATTTTACATCCCCCAGGAGTTCCCTGCCCACTGCATTCTTCCTCCCTCCAAGGGGCTCTGAGACCTCCAATGCCTCAAGGTCTGGTCTCTGGGATCTCACTGGGGCCTCCAGAAATGTGACATATTCAGTAGAGAAGACTGCTCAGACACAAGTTTAAGCCAATAGGAAGTCTTTGTTAGGTAGCCAGTGACTACACTAGGTGTTTAGGATCTCAGTGTAGCCCCAAGCCTTTCTTGGGGTGAGCTTCTAAGCAGAAAAACCATATCCTCAGTTGACATACTTCAGTTAACAAGAACAGCTAGCCAGAAGCAGAACTATAAAAATAAAAAAGCAAAATTGGTACATTTAAAAACTTTCCCATAATTAAGCCGGGTGGTGGTGCTCGTCTTTAATCCCAGCACTTGGGAGGCAGAAGCAGGCAGATCTCTGTGAGTTCAAGACCAGCCTGGTCTACAAGAGCTAGTTCCAGGACAACTTCCAAAAGCCACAGAGAAACCCTGTCTCTAAACCCTCCCCCAAAAAATCCCATAATTATAGACTTTGGTAGATTAGGTCATTTAGTTTTGACAGATAGTACTATCTATGTGCTGCGTTTTAAAGCTTAAATGCCACTTGCACATGGAGTCGGTTGTGCTAAGGTCTCAAGGCCTACTAAGGTCTGGGGCCCTGTTACAGCAGGATCTCTCCCTAAACACATCTTCCTAAGTTCCTGTATTCAGTTCTCAGTACTACCACTACAGGTATACACAATCACACCCAGGTTCCTTCACCTGTTGCCTGTGGCTTCAAAATGATACATCTAGATATTGATTTGGGCTTTTTTTTTCTTGTGTCCAGCTCAAGGGTAAGAACTCCAAGGAAATCCATTTCTGTTTTATTAAAATTCCCATCTCTCTTCTCATGTCACCCTCTGCTTTTCTAGGTTGTGCGTGTTATCTATTATAGTGTTTAGTATATTCATTGTGGTTATTTTAAATTACTGCTCTAATAATTCCAATATTCTTGTCATGTCTGAGTCCAATTCTGATGTTTCTTTCAACTGTTCATTGCTTGTGTTAAGGTTTTTGAGACAGTGCCTCTTGTAGTCTATATTGCCCTCAATCTTGTTACATAAATAGAATGACCTTACACTCGTGATCCTTCTGCCTTCACCTCCTAGATTCTGGGATTAGAGAAGTTTGTCACACGAGGCTCCATAGATTGTTTCTTGAAACTAAAAGTAAAACTACTGTATGATCTAGCTATGCCAACTTGGGAATAAACCCACAATACTGTATACTGTTAGCATACAGTAGAAACCCCTTCACATTCATGTTTATTGTGTCTCCACGCAATAGCAAGCTCATGGAATCAGACCACATGCCCATCAACAGATTAATCTACAAAGAAAATATGATATATATGGACAATAACTTTTTATAGAGTTTTAAGGAACAAAAATTGGCCTGTTTGTCTGTCTTTGTTGCAGTTCTTCTGCCTTTTAATTTTTTAATTACAGTTTTTGTGCATATGTATATATTTAAACAGACCTATAACCCCTAAGGAAATAGAAACAGTCATTAAAAGTCTCCCAACTACCCGTCCCTGCCAAAAAAAAAGTGTCTAGGGCCAGATGGTTTCAGTGTAGAATTCTATCCAAATTTCAAAGAAGTGCTAATACCAATACTCCTCAAATTGTTCCACACAATAGAAACAGAAGGAACATTGCCAAATTCTTTTTATGAGGCAACAATTATCCTGATACCCAAACCAAACAAAGATGAGAGAGAGAGAGAGAGAGAGAGAGAGAGAGAGAGAGAGAGAGCAATCTCCCTCCTGAACATTGATACAAAAATACTCAATAAAATACTGGCAAACCAAATCCAAGAACACATCAGAAAAACCATCCACCATGATCAAGTAGGTTTCATCCCAGAGATGCAGGGATGGTTCAACATAAGAAAATCTGTTAATGTAATCCTCCATATAAACAAACTGAAGGAAAAAGACCACATATTAGATGCTGGAAAGCCTTTGACAAAAATCCCAAGACCACTTCATGATAAAGGTTCTGGAGAGAATGGGAATACAAGGAACATACCTAAACACAATAAAGGCAATATACAGCAAGCCGACAGTCAACATCAAATTAAAATAAAAAGAAACTCAAAAGTGATTTCACTAAAATCAGGGACAAGACAAGGCTGTCCACTCTCTCCATACCTACTCAATATAGTACTTGAGGTTCTAGCTAGAGCAATAAGACAACAAAAGGAGATCAAGAGGATACAAATTGGAAAGGAGGAAGTCAGACTTTCATTATTTGCAGATGATATGATAGTATACATAACTGACCCCAAAAATTCTAGCAGGGAACTCCTACAACTGAAAAACACCTTCAGTAATGTGGCTGAATACAAGATTAACTCAAAAAAAATTCAGTTGCCCTCCTATATACAAAGATAAATGGGCTGAGAAAGAAATCAGAGAAACAACACCCTTTATAGTAGCCACAAATAATATAAAATATCTTGGGGTAACTGTAACCAAACAAGTGAAAGACCTATATAACAAGAATTTTAAGTCTTTGAAGAAAGAAACTGGAGAAGAGATCAGAAAATGGAAAGATCTCCCATGCTCATGGATAGGTAGGATTAACATAGTAAAAGAAAAAAATGACAATCTTACAAAAAGCAATCTACAGATTCAATGAAATCCCCATAAAAATTCCAACACAATTCTTGACAGACCTCTAAAGTACAATACTCAACTTCATATTGAAAAACAAAAAATTGAGGATACCTAAAGCAATCATGTACAATAAAGGAACACCATCCCTGACTTCAAGCTCTACTATAGAGATATAGTAATAAAAACAGTTTGGTATGGGCATAAAAACAGACACATGGATCAATGGAATCGAATCAAAGACCTTGACATAAACCCATACACCTATGAACATCTGATTTTTGACAAAGAAGCCAGAGTGCCATGATAGGCTCTAAAGCTACACAGAGAAACCCTGTCTCAAAAAACCCAAAAAATAAAAAATAAAAAGAAGAAGAAGAAGAAGCCAAAGATATACTATGGAGAAAAGAAAGCATCTTCAACATTCACAGAGAAAGTGGGAAATAACCTTGACCACATTGGCACAGGAGACAACTTCCTGAACATGACACTAATAGCATAGACACAAGAACAACACTTAATAAATGGGACCTCAGGAAACTATGACATTTCTGTAAGGCAAAGGACACTGTCAATAGGACAAAATGGCAGCCTACAAAATGGGAAAAAATCTTCACCAATCCTGCATCTGACAGAGGGCTGATTTCCAAAATATACAAAGAACTCAAATACTAGACATCAACAAACCAAATAATCAGATTAAAAATGGGGTATAGGACTGGAGAGATGGCTCAGCAGTTAGGAGCACTGACTGCTCTTCCAGAGGTCTTGAGTTCAATTCCCGGCAACCACATGGTGGCTCACAACCAACTTGAATGAGATCTGGTACCCTCTGCTGGCATGCGGGCAGAAGACTGTATACATAATAAATAAATAAAATCTTTTTTTAAAAAATGGGGTATAGATCTAAACAGAATTTTCAACAGAAGAATCTCAAATGGCCAAGAAATGCTTAATGAAATGCACAGCATCCTTAGCTATCAAGGAAATGCAAATCAAAATGACTCTGAGATTCTATCTTACACCTGTCAGAATGTGGAACAAGGGGAACACTTCTCCACTGCTGGTGGGGGTGCAAACTTGTACAGCCACTTTGGAAATCAATATGGTGGTTCTCAAAAAACTGGGAATCAATCTATAACACCCAGCTATACCACTCTTGGGCACACACCCAAAGGATGCTCAATCGTACCACAAGGACATTTGCTCATCTATGTTCATAGTGGCATTATTAGTAATAGCCAGAACCTGGAAGCAACCTAGATGTGCCTCAGCCAAGGAGTGTATAAAAGAATGTGGTACATTTACACAACGGAGTATTACTTAGCTGTTAAAAACAATAACATCATGAAATTTGAAGGCAAATGGAACTAGAAAAAAAATCATCCTGTGTGAGATAACCCATACTGAGAAAGACTAATATGGTATGTACTTACTCATAAGTGGATATTAGCTGTAAAATAAAGGATAACTACACTACAATCTATATATTCAGAGAGACTGAAACAAGGAGGGTTCATGGGAAGATGCCCAGATCTCCCTGGGAAGGGGAAATAGAAGAGATTGCATGTGGACTGGTGGTGGGTGGGGATAGAGACATGAGAGAGCATGTTAAGGGCAGAGGAGGAGAGTACTAAAAGAGACTACTGGAAAGGGGGGCGTTTGGGGCCCAGGTAAAAAAAACCTGGTGCAAGGGAATCTCCCAAGAATCTACAAAGGTGACCCCAGCTAAGACTCCTAGCAACAGCAGATAGTCTGAACTGGCAGTCTCCTGTGACTTCAAGGGGAGAGAGTGAGAGGCCAACCCAGCCACATGACTTTCCACCTACAGTCTGTCCTGCTTGTGGGATGGACTGGGATTGGTGCCTAGCCCAATTATCATCAGAGAGGCATCACCCAGCAACTGATGGGATCAGATGCAGACCCACAGCCAAACTTTAGGTGGAGCTGGGGAAATCCTGCAGAAGAGGGGGAGAAAGGCAAGGGCACCACAAGAAAACCCACAAAATCAACTAATCTGTGCTCATAGGGCTTCACAGAGACTGAACCAACAACCTCGGAGCCTGCATGGATCTGACCTAGGCACTCTGCATATATGTGACAATTGTATAACTTGGTCTTCTTGTGGGACTTCTAACAATGGGGGCAGGGGCTGTGTCTGATTTTTTTCCTAGCTTTTGAGACCCTATTCCTCATACTGGGTTGCTTTGCCAAGTCTTAATACACAGGGAGGTGCTTGGTCTTACTGCAACTTGATATGCCTTGTTTCGTTGATATCCATGGGAGGCCTGTCCTTTCCGAAACAGAAACAGAGAAGGAGTAAATTGGGACAGGAGTGGGAGGGGGCACGGGGAAGACAGGAGGGAGGAAGATAGATAGATAGATAGATAGATAGATAGATAGATAGATAGATAGATAGATAGACAGACAGACAGACAGACAGACAGGTTAAAAATGAGCAACAGTAAAATGTTTCTGAACATACACCGACCAACATTTTTTTCTAAATCAGGTGTATAATGAAGTTGAGATATTTTCTGGAAGCACTTATCCATACTGCCTTGTGTCTTCACTGCAGGTTTCATTCTGAACACACAGTACAGGCACTTTGCACTGCTCAGGTCACACCAGTGAACTCTGCCGGAACACCTCCACTCAAATTTGAACCTAATGCTCATTACTTTTTAACTGTATGTAGAGGTCAAAGCACAACTTGCAGGAATTAGTTCTCTCTGGGGATCAAACTCAGGTCATCAGGCTTAACAGCAAAAACAGTACTGTTTTTTGCTCATACAGAAACATGAAGGTTTTATTATGAAATATGTTGAATATTTTCTCACTATTATTCTTCAATGTAAAAGCATCAAACTAGTACCTCTATATATTGGATGGTGTTATTCAAACAAATGCATCCATCTCATTAGGATGCAAATTTGTTTTAGTCTTCAATAAATGGTAACATCTTACGCATACCTAATAGTTTTTCCAAAACAGTTTTTGTGGTAATGGAGATTCAGCCCAGGGCTTCGTGTATGCTAGGTGAGCTGTCACTACCGAGTGCACCCCAGGCTCTTCACTTTTTTGTTTTAAGATAAGGATCTCACTGAGTTTCCCAAGCTGTCCTCAGTTTGCTCTGAGGTACAGACTGGCCCAGAATCTGTGATCCTCCTGACTCAGCCTCCCAAGCAGCTGGGATTACAAAGCCTGGTCTAAAAGCAAGTTCTAGGACAAATAAGGTTACACAGAGAAACCTTGTCTCAGGAAACAATCAAAGACAGTGCCACTACAACCAGCTTAAAATAAATTCATCACTTAATATCAGTGACTATTTAATTTGTATGCTTATTTCACATGCCTATCTAGCCAGGGTCAGGTAAAATTTTCTCAGGCACAAATAACTTTCTAGATAAAACAGTTTAAGAAACCCTGACCTAGATGTGCTGCAGAGACAAATACATTTCCAAGTATGTGGAAGTGACATTATGACAGTGCCACAACAGAAAGAAAACAGGCGACACACAACACCTGACTAGGCTGTCATGTGAGGATGTGAAGGCAGGCACTAATGTATGTTTCTACAGTGGGGCAACCGAGGCCATTATTGTCACAGCAGCTATTCTCACACAAGGAAGCCCACTAGATGACAGCATACAGAGTTTGGAAGAAGCGCAGTGTTTCTTCCTCCTGGGTCTTGACTCTGCTATTAACTCACAATGATTTGCCTGGGTCACCTGAACCACAGAGATTATTGAAAAGGAAAAAAAAAATCCAGAATCCAAATAGACCCACTAACCATTGTGCTTCTTTCTTGATGGTGGGAGGGGCCAGGTGTGATAACTCAGCCATCATCTTAGAAGGAATATCCCTGCATGCCCCACCCCACTGGACTCCTAAGAATTTCATTGAGGTAGAAGGATCTTGAATTTTGGTTGGATTTATTTCCCATCCTTTGATATGCATATGTGTCACCAGTGAGTTTAAAGTGGTCAATACCTCCTGGTCATTTGGTCCAGTCAGCATAATGTCATCCATATAGCACACTGATGTGGTACCTTATGAAAGAGACATTTCAAACTAAGTTATGACCCCAGGATGGGGAGTTAATACATCCCTAAGACAAAACTGTAAAGGTATACGCTAGCCTTGCCAACTGAAAGCAAATAGCTTCTGGTGATCCTTATGGACAGGTACTGAGAAAAAAGCATTTGCTAGATCAATAGCTGCATACCATGTACCTGGAGATTCATTAATCTGCTCAAGTAAGGATACCACATCTGGTACAACAGCTGTAATTGGAGACATTACTTGACTGAGTTTTTGATAGTCAACTGTCATTCTCCATGAGCCATCTGTCTTCTGCACTGGCCGGATAGGAGAGCTAAAGGGAGATGTGGTGGGAACCACCACTACTGCATCTTTCAAGTCCTTGATGGTAGCACTCACTTCTGCAATTCCTCCAGGACTGAGACACTGTTTTTTACTCTCTATTTTCTTTGGCATAGGCATCTCTAAAGGCTTTCATAATATGGCCCATTAAGCAGTGCTTAAAGCATTCCATTGCTTTCCTAACCCAAAGTACCAAAGTCCAAATTCCTGCAAACAAAAACATGGTCCAGCCTATCACAGCAATACCAGTCCCTAGTACCAACATCTGTCTTAATTAAGGTTTCTATTGTTGCAAAGAGACACCATGACCACGGCAGCTCTTACAAATGAAAACATTTCACTGAGGTGGCTGCTTACAATTTCAGAGGTTCCATCCATTATCATCATGGCAGGGAGCATGGCAGCATGCAAGCAGACATAACGCTGGCTACATCTTGATCAGTAGACAACAGGAAATGAACTGAGGTATTCTGAGCATCTGAGAACTCAAAGCCTGCCCCCACAGTAATGCGCTTCCTCCAACAAGGACGTAACTCCTCCAACAAAGCCAAACCTCCTAGTAGTGCCACTCCTTAAGAGTTTATGGGGCCAACTTCATTCAAACTACAACGCATAGGCTCTTGAGATGAAACTCAGGTTCTCAGACTTACAAGGCTTTGTTCACTGAGCTATGTCCCCAGCCCCAGACAACCTAGTTTTCTCAAGATTTCCCAGGAGCTCCTGGAGTGAGGAGAGCCCACCATTCTGAGCTGCACACTGTGCCCACACCAAGAAATCAGGCACTGGAGATTATGTCATGAACTCTCAACTTTTCGGGCCCTCACCATGATGATACACAGGAATCAAAGCCCCTAGGAGGACACCATGGATCCCTGAGGAGTCAGTAACTCCGTGTCTGTGATTCTTGCACTGTGGCAAGTTCCAAGTTGGATGCTGGGTCCTGAAGGTAATGGCTTTATTGAGGGGCCACAAGGCAAAGGGGTGCAGGATTTGAAATGTGTTTCAAAGCAGGTATTATACAAAGAGAAAGAGAAAGAACAACACTTCCTCCAAGTTCTAATGTCCTCATTTAAGCCCAGAACTGGCCACTCAGAAGTACATTGCAAAACGTTATACCCGGGCCTAGAACACAATAGAGGAATCCCACATCAGACACAAATGATTCCACCTTCATGTTTTTCAGAAGGAATAGGAAATATAGATCATGACTCTTATCTATATCTGAAAGGGAAGAAAAGGAATGAGACACAAGCAGCCATGTGAACTGTGCCCACAGTTACACATGGGAGAAGAAACTGGTTAGAATTAAACATTCTCCATCTAAGAGACACAAACCAAATACAACCTGACCGTTTCTCAAGTTAGCCCCAAAACAAATTCTTCTGCACAGGGAAATGACTTGATGTGCTCCAATTGTGCTAGAAATTCCCAAGACTAGCTTGGCCATCAGTGATCCTTTACAATGGCATGACTGTTCCCCCTCTGAGGAGAATGGTAAATGGCTGATTCTCCCTTCTGGGAGAAGGGTAAGTGAGTGGTAAGCACTGTGTTCCACCCTTACCTTCACTCCACGGCCTCTTTATTAAGTGTGTAGCTACATGCTTGTGTGGTGGACAAAAAGGAAGTCCACTGGTGGTTTAGTATGAACAAAATAATGAAATAAGCTAAGCCAAATGTAATGGTGCATGCCTTTTATCCCAGCACTCAGGAAGCAGAGGCAGGAGGATCTTTGAGTTTGAAGCCAGCCTGGTCTCCAGAGCAAGTTCCAGGAGAGCCAGAGCAACACAGAGAATCCCTGTCTCAAAAAACAACAAAAATTATTCTGAGAAGGAACCAAAATTTTGAGGTCTGAGGCTGGTGAGATGGCTCAGCAGGGTAAAGGTTCTCACTGCCAACTTGACCAACCTGAGATGGGTCCCTGGGTCCCACATGGTAGAAGAACAGAGTGGACTCCCACAAGTTGTTCTATGACCTCCACACGCATGATGTGCTGCACATGGAAATATATATACACAAAAAATACATAAATGTTATCAAAAAGTCAGTTTTACTGGTTTTTATTTTACATGTATGTATGCATGTGCACTACATTCATGCAATGCCCACAGAGGACAGACCAAGGCGTCAGAATGGAATTACAGATGGCTTTGAGTTGCCATGTAGGTGCCAGGAACCAAACCCGGGTCCTCTGTAAGAGCAGCAAGTGCTCTTAAACATTGAACCCTTTCTTCAGCCTTCCCATTTTACATTTTACTTAGGAGTTTTGTAGACTAATGAAAATGTCCATAGCCCAAGAATGATGGAAAGAAAGCTGCCTCCTCCCACCATATTGTCTTTCCTGGATGGACACTGCCCTGAATTCTCACAAAGGCGTAGGAAGCATTTGCTTGACAGTTCCAGGGAGCAGCCCAGCCATCAAGTCAGCGGTCTGTGAGAAAGCTGCTTCATCCACTAGGTACCATAGGAACAGGGCCCAGAGCCAAAGAGGCAGGACCACGGTATCTGGAAAAAAAACACTTAAAATAGACCCAGGCATGGAAAATGCTTAGCTTTAAACTAAAAATAAAATTATGGATATGAAGTCAATAAATGTCTAATTAAATGTTCTACCAAATATCTTATGCTGGGCTCATCTGTTACCAAATTTAATATTCATAAATATTTTTGCATCTGAAAAAAACCACAGATCAGATATTTTTCTCACTTTGCAGGCAGTTGCAAACAGGCATTCTTTTTTTTATTCTTTTATTAGTTCAAATTAGGAACAAGCTTGTTTCACATGTCAATCCCTTCTTCCTCTCCCTCCCCTCCCCCCCAACATCCCACCTGCCCCTAGCCATCCCCCCTCCACTCCCCAGGCAGGGTAAGGCCCTCAAAAGGGGCTCCCCAAAGTCTACCACATCATCCTGGGCCAGGCCTAGGCCCTTCCGCATGTGTCCAGGTCAAGAGAGCATCCCTTCACATAGGATGGGCTCTCAAAATCCCTTCTTTTTTTTTTAAGACCTTACATATTTAATACAGTGCGTTACCCCTGTACAAATGAAAAAAAAATTAAGTTCAACATTTCTAGACCAATATGGCAGTTAATTGCCAACTCAACACAGTAAACTGGAATACTTTTTTCCAAAGTTGACAGCACATCTAAAGTTTCCAAAAATTCAAATTATATATATATATATATATATATATATATATATATATATACCAATAATGGCAGTATGTTATGCATCAATAGCAGCAATAGCTTTTCCAGGTTCTGCAGTCATTTGAACAAAATTGTAGAGACATCCAGCACTCTCCATTTAAAAAAAAAAAAAGTAAAAAACAAAATCCTAGAAAATAGCACAGTTCTATTACTCTTGTGGTACCTGGCACCATTTTTTTTAATTAGCTTCTCAATTATCATCTGGAAGGAAACCATTCTGAGCAGCATCATTAAAAACAGCTCTGATAAAGCACGGTCACTACTATGTGTCATAAAGCAGGTCCACATATGAGTGAGTACATATCATCTTTGTCTTTTTGTGATTGGGTTACCTTGCTCAGAATGGTTTCTTCGAATTCCATCCATTTTCCTGCAAATTTCAAGATTCCATTTTTTTTTCTGCTGAGTAGTACTCCATTGTGTAAATGTACCACATTTTCTCCATCCATTCTTTGGTTGAGTTGTATCTAGGCTGCTTCCAGTTTCTGGCTGTTACAAATAATGCTGCTATGAACATGGTTGAACAGATGTCTTTGTTTTATGAATGTGCTTCTTTTGGGAGTGGAATTGCTGCAAACAAGCATTCTTATGAAGAAAGGCAGCAACAGATTTTTTTAATTGCAGCTAGAAAGCAAATTATGAAATCACATCAAATATTTTATGAAGGGAAAAGCTAGACTCTCATATGTGGCATTTTAAGATTTTTGAAAATAGTTGAGAGGGCATGAGAGGGGAATAGAAATTAAGGGTGAGCCAGGTCTCCAAAAGTGCCAAGCCCTGTTTGCAAAAACTATAACTTGTCCTCTTGCCTCCCACAAGCAGCAGTGCTGTCAGACAAAGGTACCCAATGTTTTGACATTGTGACATGATGTCATTGTCTATAAATTCTGGGATAGCTTCCTTTCTGCTGCTGTGATAAAATATCCTACAAAAGCAAAACTTGTGGGGTAGCGATCAAAGCAGACTGCGTGACACAAGTTTAAGCCAATAGAAAGTCTTTACTAGCTGATCCTTTCTCATTGTGAGCTTTTAAGCACAAAAACCATGTTTTAGGTTGGCACAGTTCAGTTAATAAGAACAATTAGCCAGAAGTCGGACTACAGAAGTAAAAAAGCAAGGTTAGTACATTTAGAGACTTTCCAAGAACTATAGACTTTTATGGGTTAGGTGTTTGATTTTGTTTTAGCAGCTGAGTTTTTGCTGAGTTTTATGAACTGAATTTCCATCATGGAGTCAGTTGTGCTAAGGTCTCAGGCCCTGTTACATTCCCCACTGGTGTTAGTGAATGAGTCAAATCATGATTCATCCTTCACACAATTGGCCAAATAGTTTAAGATGTAGGGCCCTCCGTTAATCAATCAGAATGAGAATTAAAGGCCCAGTCAGTGTTGATCTCAGAGTAGTCAGCCAGGGGGACCTAGAGAACAGAGATTGGTATCAGTTATCTGATTTACCTCTTTGTCTCTTTCTCTTTTTGAGGTTTTGCCCAACCATGGCAAGATTTTCTCTAATTAATTCCTGGTTAATTAGCATAGAAGCAACAGGTTTTCCCCAAAGCCATTCACAGCCCTCCTTATTTCCTGAGAGGTAATTAGAAGGCTCTCTGATTTTGTAGGACCACTTTCTGTGAGGGAATCTAACTGTCCTTTTAATTTAGGAATGAAAATTTTTAATGCCTCTAGGTTTCAATCAAGCTGCCTACTTAGTTTCTAAAGTTTGTATGTCTCATGATAAAGGCTAGAGTGACTGTGACTGTTACCAGTTCAAACAAGGAATGGGATAAGAACAGGAATAGCAAAGACTGTTGTACCCAAATTCTGAACCCCCAAAACCACCAAGATACCCATCCGATGCGAAAGCAAAGAGTCTTTTATTGTTGTTTAACAAGTTAACCCCATTAGCTCAGGCCCTTCGTCCATTCATGGCAGCGGATGCTTAGAGAAGGACCCCAAGGGGCCGCAAGGTGGGAAATATATTGGGTAGAGTACGGGGAGTGTCTAGGGGTCCACAACAGTCTCAGGATTGGTGCGTTTCAGGGTTTAGACAACCTGTTCTGTGTTGATTGGTCAACTGGTTGTTATGGCCTATAGGCCCTCCCAGGGTGGTTGCTATGCTCTGCATATCACTGTTGTGCACTTCTACTATAAAGCACACCCAGAGCTGTAAAGTGAAGGGACCAGCTCCCCATTTCGGCAGCCTTGACAGTAACACATGCTCGCTATGACCTTGTCTTAGTCACTAGAGGTTAGGTGTCTGCCTCGTGACAAGGAACCAATCAGTAGTTAGCTGGTGGCGCTATGTTTTACGACCCTGGGTATACTTTACAGACAAGCGCACAACAATGACACACAGAGCATAGCAACCACCCTGGGAGGGCCTATGGGCCATAACAACCAGTTGACCAATCGACACAGGGCAAGCCCTCCAAGCCTGGAGGCACACAAATCGTGAGCCTGTGCGTACCCCTAGACACTCCACTTACGCTGCCCTACAAGATCTCTAGGCAGCCAGTTAAAACTGTCTTATGTAGCCAACTGCCATGGTGGGTGGACAAAAGACCCGAGCTAATATGGGGTTAGCTCGTTAAATTACAATAAAGCCTCATGCAGTTTGCAGCAAGCTCTCGAATCTGCCTGGTAATTGGGGTGACCACGGTAGTGGCCTGGGACCCTGGATACCTGAGTTTTCCGGGGGTCTAACAAAAGCACAGCCCTGCCAGCTAACTTCTGATTGGTTCCTTGCCATGGGGAAGGTATCTGATCTCCTAGTGACTGGGGCAGGCCCAGCAAGATCAGGCAAGCACATGCTGAGTCTTTTCTATAGCCTGTCATTGTTAGACCCCCGGAAAACTCAGGTATCTGGGGTCCCAGGCCACGACCACGGTCACCCCAATCACCAGGCAGATTCGAGAGCTTGATGCAAACTACATGATGCTTTATTTTAATTTAACGAGTTAACCCCATGTTAGCTCGGGTCTTTCACCCACCCGCCATGGCGGATGGCTCGCAAAAGACAGCTCGAACCCGCTTCGTACCAATCTTGTAGGGCAGCATAAGGGGAGTGTCTAGGGGTAAGCACAGGCTCACTATTGGTGTGCCTCCAGCCTTGGAAGGCTTGCCCTGTGTTAATTGGTCAACTGGTTGTTATGGTCCATAGGTCCTCCCAGGGTGGTTGCTATGCTTTGCGTCATTGCTGTGTGCTTGTCCGTAAAGTACACCCAGGGGCGTAAAGCATAGTGCCACCAGCTAACTTCTGATTGGTTCCTTGTCATGAGGCAGGCATCTGACTTTCTAGTGTCCAGGACAAGGTCATACAAGCATGTGTTCTGCCGCTACGACTGCAGAAAGGGGAGCTGGTCCCTTCGTCATGGCTGCTAAAGCAGGAGGCTGGTCCCTTCAAGATCTAATCCATCAAAGCACATAGTTCTTGGAAAGTTTCTAAAGATACCAATCTTGCTTTTTTGCTTCTATAGTTCTGCTTCTGGCTAACTGTCCTTGTTAACTGAAGTATAACAAGCCAGAACATGGTTTTTGTGCTTAAATCTCACCCTGACAAAGGCTTGTGGTAATTGAAGGAAAATAGCCCCCATAGGCTCATAGGGAGTGGCACTATTAGGAGGTGTGGCCTTCTTATAGTAGGTGTGGTCTTACTAGAGGAAGTATGTCCCTGGGGAGAGGTGGGCTTTGAGGTTTCAGAATCTCAAGTCAGGCCTAGTGGCTCACTATCTCTTCTTGGTGTCCTTGGATACAGATGTAAAACTCTCAGCTATCTCTCCAGCACCGTGTCTACCTGCATGCCGCCATGCTTCCCGTCTATCTTGGACTAAACCTCTGAACTGCAAGCAAGTTCCCAATTAAAGACTTTCCTTTATAAGAGTTGCCATGTTCATGGTGTCTGTTCACAGCAGTAAAAACTTCAACTAAAACAGTGCTATCCTGGGATCCTGAATACCCAGTGTAGTCCCCAGGCCACTAATAAAGACTTTCTATTGGCTTGAACATGTGCCTGAGAAATCTCCTGTGGTGGATACCCCACAAGAGTAGGTCAGCTAAGACTTCACTGCCCAGACTTCTAACCCTTCCGTGGAGAACACCTTGCCCTCTGCAAGTTGGGATTCTTCTGTGTCCTCCCTCTGGGCCTTTTTCTATCAGAAATTCTCCTTGTTTGTTCCTGAACAACTCCAAACAAATCCACTTTTGCCACCTCCCCCTGTGACAAGTTCTGGTGATGGGAGAAATGGCTATGCCTTCTCTACTTGCTTGTTTCTGGCTCTCTCCATGCTCTCACATTCTCTGTGTGCAGCATTAGTAAAATGCCCCTGTTGTGACTGAGATAGAATATGGCCCCACTTGTGTGTTGAAGACTTCGTTCTTAGCTGTTGGCACTACTGAGAGACGACTGGATCACAAGTGTGCTACCTATAAGGATGAATGAGTCCACTAGTGAGTTCATAGCTCCACTGGGCCTGGATGGAGGAATGTTGAGCATGATAGAACTGATAAGGGGAAGAAAGAAGAAGACCTGGGAAGAACAGGGGAAGGAAGGGAAAGGTGAGATGTCACTTCAACATCAACTTCTTTCTTTTTAAATTTTGTGTGTACATGTGTGTATTCGTAGATATCCGTGTGTGTGTGTGTGTGTGTGTGTGTGTGTGTGTGTGTGTGTGTGTGTGTGTGTGTAGGTGCCCACAGAGGCCAGAACAGGGTGTCAAACTCTTGGAGCTGAAGTTAGAGGCATTTATGATCCACCTGACATGGGTGCTAGAATCAAATCTTCAGTTCTCATAACACCATAGCAAGGGCTCTTTGCCACTGAGTCTCTCTTCAGTGCCAGCATCCATTTCTATGTATAGAAAGAGTGGAAGCCGTTCATGAAGAGGACAGCAGATGCCCTGCCTCACAATGCTCGACCTCAGCTCCTGTGTTCCTGTCTTTAACAGTTTCCGAAAACTCATTCCCTGTTTTTTTTTTCTTTTAGGGGTGCAGTGGGGTATTAAGATAGAGGCTTACTCTGTAGCTCAGACTGTCCTAGAACTCACTATGTAGTCCAAGATGGCCCTAAACTTCCAATGACCTTCTGGCCTCTGCCTCCCAAATGCAGGGATTACACAGGTGTGAGCCACCACACTGGGCTTCTGGAAATTTTTTCTAAAAAGAGACTAGGCATGGTAACACGCACCTATGATCCCAACATGAGAGAGGGAAAGGCAGGCAGATTTCTAGATTTAAAGCCAGCCAGGGCTATGTAGAGTGACTCAGATCACTTAACTGCTCTACAAGGCTCATAACCAGCCAGTCTTGGTGGCACACACCTTTAATTCCAGCACTCAGGAGACAGGGGCAGGTGGATCCCTATGAGTTCTACAGCCCTAGTTCCAGGTCAGCTAGGGACCCACAGTAAGACCCTGTCAAAAAAACAAAAACAAAAACAAAAAACAAAAACAAAAAAACAAAAACAAAAACAAAAAAAACAGTCAAAGGCTGTCCAACTTACTTACTTCCTACAGCTTCTTTATGCTGAGACTGTTCTCAGGGCTGGACAGAGGGCAGGGATGTAAACAGCTAAGAGTCCCTGCCCTCAGGCAGAAAGGTGATCAGTACTAAATAACCATGAGCACAATGTCAGGACAAGTCCCACTTTGAAATAAAACTCTAGGCAAGGAGCCCAAGAGACTCAAGGGAGTGTGACTGAGTAGACAGGATGGCTTAAATGGTAAAAACATCTGCCACCAAGCCTGATGCTGAGTTTAGTACCCAGACCCATATGGAAGTTGTCCACAAAACAGTAAATAAATAAACACATTTTAAAGTGTTCACTTTATAGGATGATAGAGGCAGAAATCTGTAGTTAGGTGGCTTTTCCTTGTGCTCATAGGAAGCCAATGAGAGGTAGAGATGATGCAGACCATCAAAGGCTCAGGATTGGAGACTCCATAACAGAAAAACCAGTTCAGAAAACACATGAGTGGAGGAAGCAGCCTACTGAAGTTTGTTGATCAGTCATGCTGCCTTGCACTTTACTCTCTGCTTTTAAAAGTAGATTTTCTAGCCAGGCAGTGGTGGCACACGCCTCTAATCCCAGCACTCGGGAAGCAGAGGCAGGCAGATCTCTGTGAGTTCAAGACCAGTGTGGTTGAAGGGACCAGCTCCCCTTTCGGCAGCCATAACAGCCGAACATGTGCTTGCCATAAACTTGCTTTGGTCACTTAGAGGTCAGATGCCTGCCTTGTGACAAGGAACCAATCAGAAGTTAGCTGGTGGTGCTATGCTTTATGACTCTGGGTGTGCTTTACGGACAAGCGCACAGCAATGACACACAAAGCATAGCAACCACCCTGGGAGGGCCTATGGGCCATAACAACCAGTTGACCAATCAACACAGGGCAAGCCCTCCAAGCCTGGAGGCACACCAATCGTGAGACTGTGTGTACCCCTAGACACTCCCCTTACGCTGTCCTATAAGATCTCTCGGGAGCCCCTAGGAGCTGTCTTTTGCTAGCCATCCGCCATGGCGGGTGGGTGAATGACCCGAGCTAACATGGGGTTAGCTCGTTAAATTACAATAAAGCCTCATGCAGTTTGCAGCAAGCTCTCGAATCTGCCTGATGATTGGGTGACTGCGAACATGGCCTGGGACCCCGGATACCTGAGTTTTCCGGGGGTCTAACATGGTCTACAAGAACAAGTTCCAGGACAGCTTCCAAAGCCACAGAGAAACCCTGTCTCAATAAATAAATAAATAAATAAATAAATAAATAAATGTTTAGATTTTTTTATGTCCCACACATGAAGTGAAATTGGTGGTATTTGTAATTCCTTTAAGTTCACATAGGATATTTTAAATACTATAATTTCATTTTGGGGGTTTTGTTTTGTTTTTCAAGGCAATCTTACTATGTATCCCTGACTGGCCTGGAACTCACATGTACACCAGGCTGGCTTTGAACTTGAAGGGACTAGCTCCCTGTTTTGGCAGCCATAACTGCATAACACGTTCTTGCCTGACCTTGCCTTGGTCACTAGGAGGTCAGAACCTGCCTCATGGCAAAGAACCAATCAGAAGTTAGCTGGTGGTGCTATGCTTTACAGCTCTGGGTGTGCTTTATGGACAAGCACACAGCAATGATGCGCAGAGCATAGCAACCGCCCTGGGAGGGCCTATGGGCCATAACAACCAGTTGACCAATCAACACAGGGCAACTCCTCCAAGCCTGGAAGCACACCAATCCTGAGCCTGTGTGTACCCCTAGACACTCTCCTTACGCTGCCCTATAAGATCTTTGTCCCCTGGTTTCTCAGGGTCTTTTTCCCCAGCCATCCACCATGGTGGGTGGATGAAAGGCCTGAGCTAATGGCATTAGCTCATTAAACAACTGCAATAAAGCCTCTTGCTGTTTGCATCAAGCTTTCACCTCCACCTATTGATTGGGGTTGCCACAGTCCTAGGCCGAGATCCTGGGGGCCTGAGCATCTAAGGGGTCTTTCAAACTCACAGAGATTTCGCTTGCCTCTGTCTCTGCCTCCCCAATGCCAGGATTAAAGGTGTATGTCCCTATGCCCTGCTTTGATTTCCTTCTTTTTAAAAGCTGACTAGTATTCCATTATTACAGTGTGCCCAGCAGGCTGCTCAGGCTCCTGCTGCCTTGGCTTTGCCACCAAGAGAGACTATAACTTCATAAGAGAGCAATAACTTCTTTTAAACAATGTCTACCAGAGCCTTCATCCATCTTTAGGCTATTTTCTTACTACCAAGTCGCTCAAGATCCTTCTATATCTTTATATCAACCCTTTTCATGTAAATGGGATGCAAATATTTTCTTCAGGGAAAAAGGGTACCAACAACAGCCCTGTCCTCTAGGTTTCCAACAGAATGACTGCTGCCAGGTGTGGTAGCCCACCTGGCAAGGGGCACCTGAGACAGGAAGATGGTGAAATTAAAGTTACCCTGAACTACATACAGAGACCTATCTCAAAAAAAGTAGGTGGAAGGGGTCACTGTAATGAAAACAAATGAATTAGATTGTATGGCTCCAAAAAACATGACCAATGGCCAACATGCTTTGGCAGTGTAGCAACCAGCAAAGTTATTGGGGGGTGGGGATTTTCCTATAATCAAACTGTCCAGTAAAGAGGGCAGAGGGTTTTTTGTTTTGTTTTGTTTGTTTTGTTTTGTTTCTTTTTGTTTTTTGTACACACAAATTGTTCTGGCTTTGTAGCAAACTGGGATGTTTCCCCAGTCTTGAAAATCTTTGCTACCCTTGGTTTTCCTGAAAGTGATTTTCCTTATATCTTGCTGCATTCTGCCAGATTAACAAACAAGCCTTGTTCTTTTCATGTACCATAGAAGCTAACACAATATCTAGCCTATGATAAGCACTCTACGAGCACTTGTTCAGCACAACCAGCCACAGGTATTCTCTGCTTACTGCTTCATTGTGTTGGTCAGCTCTCAAGTGCCAGGACTAAGATAGGCAAGCACCCTTGCCACGAAAGGGTTGACATTCTAAGGGCGAGAGACCGATTACTAAAATGCTTAGTGCATTTAAAACAAGTCCATGGGTGGCGGGGTGTGGGGGGGAGTTCTAGAGAGATGGCTCAATGTTAAGAGCACTGGCTGCTCTTCCAGGGGTCCTGAGTTCCATTCCCAGAAACAACATGGTGGCTCACAAACCATCTTTAATGAGATCTGGTGCCCTCTTCAGGCATGCAGGCAAACATGCAGATAGAACACTGTATACATAGTAAGTGAATCTAAAAAAAAAAAGGAAAAGAAAAGAAAAAGAAAAAGAAAAAGAAAGAAAAGAAAAAAGCCTGCCATTGTAGCATGCACCTTTAATTCCAGCATTTGGGAGGCAGAAGCAAGCAGATCTCTGAGTTTGAGGCCAGCCTGGTCAACAAGGCTACATAGAGAACCCTGTCTTAAAAAGTAGAAACAAACAAGCAAAAAAAGAGAAAGAAAAACCAAGCTCCTGGGTAGGTTGTGCAGGGCTGTGCTGGAGCCAGTTTACAGCAGCTGAAGAAGCTCATTCAACATTTCTCTCTTCTCCCTCCTCAGTGATGTCTTATAAATGGTTCAAAATTGACTGTGGTGGGAACATCTGTACCAGAAAAACGAGCAAAGATTATCAATCAGGGCTCCTCTTCATCCAAAAGCTGCATCTTACACATGTATGTTGTGTCCCCCCCCCCCCCACCTTCCTATCCATTGCCCAGCCCACCCAGGAATTCATGGGATTCTAGAGAGTAGATAAGCAGTGTGCCTGAGGCTATTTCTTTGGTGCACATTGTTAGTGCCTCAAGTAGCAAGGGCAGTAATCAGGGCGAGATTAAGGAGAGCAGGGTGGAACTGATGGTGCAAACTTGTAACTATCACCTCAGATAGGATAAGGGAGAATTTATTCTGGAGCTAAATAGGAATGACCATGGCCCAGGAACACAGGTTCCTTCGTGGTAACAATGTCATAAAGTTCTTAAAGTAACAGAACAAAGACAGTCATAACTCAAGGCACCTTGAATATATGTTGGTAGAAACATCAGGCAGGTGTGGAAGCTGGGTTGTTTTTTGTTTGTTTGGTTTTGGTTTTTTTTTTTTCCACACTCGAAAATGATTTATGTAAAAGTCAGGTAGGTGTTAGCGCAAACACAGAAGAGGACAATGAGAATGGCTATTTAGGGAACACACAGCCAAATAATTCAGCTCTCTCCTGCGTGCTGTGGCTCCACAACCACGAAAGTTAGTAATAGTCACTCTTTATACAGGTTGTCCGCCCCCAACTTCACGTCTGAGAAACCACTCAGGGGAGCTGAAGATCAAGAGGTCTAGGTGAGACACTGTGTGATGCCCCAGTCTCCAAGCCTCCACGCTGAGGACAGGTAGAGAGCCCCACAGGGGAAGCCTCTTCATTATAGAGCAGAGTGCACCCTGTGGGAGGGGTCAGCTACAGGAAGGAGTTGTGGATCCAGACACCGAGCAGGTGATCCAAGAAGTGAGATGTGAGCCCACAGGTAACTATGTACATTCGTAGGCACTCCGCCACGTTCTGCCCTGTTTGAGTCTTCCGTGTGAAAGACAGTAAGTCCCCTCACTCCTGCCTTCCGTGGCTGAGCAGTATGCTCTGTGCCCTGCCTGTGAGACCTTGGAACTCTGGGAACAGAATCTGGCAAACGTGACTCTAGCTGAGTTCAGCTGACACGGTATATATACACAGTGGTTAAGGAAGGGAATAAGGAGTGTCTGGGGAGTACAATTAATTTTCAACCGGATAGTCAAGAAAACATTTACTATTCTTATGACATTTTAGCCAGGCAAGGTAGCCTGCACCTGGAATCCCAGACTTTGGGAGGCAGCAGCAGGATAATAAAGTTCAAGGTCTTGCTTGGCGTCACAGTGAGCTCAAAGCCAGACTGCACTGCATGAAGTGTAGCTCTGTCTTAATTGGAGGGTGGCTGTCCCCCAGTGCCACCCAAACAGCCCCAGTTTACCACGGTAGTGGCAGTTTCTCTGGGGTTTACCAATGCCCCTTCAGAGACACCAGCATCAATCAGACACCCTTTAAATGTTACTTACTTTTTTAAATTTTTTAATATTTATTTTATGTGCATTGGTGTTTTGCCTGCATGCATGTCTCTGTGAGGTTATAGACAGTTGTGAGCTGCCATGTGGGTGCTGGGAATTGAACCCAAGACCTCTGGAAGAGCAGCCAATGCTCTTAACCACTGAGCCATCTCTCCAGCCCCATTACTTAAATTTCTAAAATCCTAGCCTCTCCTTGCTTCACCCGGCCCAGAGATGACCACTGCATGTGTTGCTTCCTCTGTGATAACTTCCAGTCAACAACTCGATGTTTAGTTGGAAAATTATTTTTATTAAACTCTGTCCTTGTAAACATCAACAACAAAGATGATGTTTGGATAGTGAGAGGAAGGTGAAATGCAAACACAGGGAACTTTATAGGAAGAGAGTTCTGAAGAGAGGGAGGAGTGAGTACATGACAGAAGACATGTCAAAAGACAACCCAGAGAGTGACAAATATGACGAGTAGCTGTGGAGCATGAGATAACAAACAGCGGGAGGGGCCAAGCATTGGGGAGAGGAGGACAGTGTCCTAGCTTTGGCTTCTACTCAGTAGGATAAAGGTCCACTGGACCATCTTGTACAAGGGGGCAACAAGTTTCATAGGGATTGTTCCAGATGCTGTACTGGAAACTATCCTGAAAGATTTACAGATGGGGATAATGCAGTTATTGTAAAAATCTGCAGTAGGGGGGCTGGTTCTCACCAGGGGAGTAGACATGGGGAGATATAAGGAGGATCCTGAGAGTATTATAGAAGTGGAGTCAATGGGGCTCGGACAGGACATGAGATATGAGGGGAAAAGAGAGAGAAATCAGGGGTGAGGATTGATTTTGGAGCATTGAATTGTTTTTGGCAAAATTTGAAAAACTAATGGAAAAATGGTTTAGATGGGGTGGGAGGAAATAGGGGTTCAGTTTAGACCAAGTAAGGCTAAGTTACTATGTAGATGCTGTGAGGTTTCCTCTTCACTGTGAATTTAACTTGATTTGAAATCACCTAGGAGACACACCTTTGGGCATGACAGTGGGATTGTTTCTGTAGGGGATACTCACCCTGAATGAGATGGTGTCTCCCTGGCTGGGATCCAGACTGAATAAAAATGGGAATAAAGTGGAAAGCAAGCTGAGCGTTCAATTCTCTGCTTCCTGATTGTAGATAAGATGTGTGGAGATATGATGGGTGGTAGCTAGGTTGCTCCAGCTGCCAGCTTTCCCTTATCAGCACTACCGAGCAAGCTCTCCAGCACACCTCAGCTAGCTCACTCAGTGCAGCCTGCAGCAAGGAGCAGGGCCAGTTTTCTTGTTCTCAGGTCTTCAGATCCAGGTCCCCTACATTCACATCACCAGGGCCAGCTCTACTGTTTTGCTCAGGCAAGACGCCAGGGCCCTAGCTCCTGATTGCTATAAGGAGGATACAAGGGGTGGGGGTTAGTTCTCCTGGTCTCATGCCCTCAAGGTTGTCTCACCTGTGTCCCAGACAACAGGGTCAGCTCTAGTGTGCTGCCCAGGTGAGGTGTGTGCCTGTGGTGAGGGGTGGGGCCATCTTTCCCGAGTGCTTGACTATCTCTCTCCTGAAAGGTAGGGCCAGCTCACCTGCTGCAGTGTCCAGAGAGAGACAGAGCCAGCCATCCCAGGGCCAGTAAAGGACAGGACCAGCTCAGCAAAGCATGGTTCCTATGACTCCTGTTCTAACATGGGCCTTGGCTCCTATGACCCCTGTGCTGACACAGGCCATGGACATCACCACTGACCCCAGCTGCAGCAGTACCACTGACCCAGACATGGCCCTCAGCTGCAGCTCCAGTCCAAATGCCACAACCCCAGTGGCAGCACAGGCCGCCCAGATCAGCATGGGCAACGTGGGCCCTGTTGTAGAATATTATTTTATGCTGTGTTACATTTGTTTATGCTCTGGAACATTCGTTAATGATGTAAAGATGTATGACTTTTGTTTTTGCTGCATTTATTTAACTCTGAAGCTGTGATTCTTTGCCTGTCTAAAACACCTGATGGTCAATAAAGAGTTGAGTGGCCAATAACGAGGCAAGAAAAAGGATAGGCGGGGCTGGCAGGCAGAGAGAATAAATAGGGGATCTACGAGTGAGAGGAGGAAAGGAGGACATTAGGGCCAGCCATCCAGCCATCAGTAAGAGTAAAAGTAAGATCTACAGAATTAAGAGAAATGCAAAAGCCCAGAGGCAAAAGGTAGCTGGGGATAATTAAAGAAAAGCTGGCTAAAAACAAGTCAAGCTAAGGCTGGGCATTCATAAGAAAGATAAATCTCCATGTGTATTTATTTGGGAGCTGGGTAGCGGGCCCCCAAAAGAGTAAAAAGGTCAAAAGACTAAAGAAAAAAAAAAAAAAAAAACAACTACAGGTCCCCTGGCACCAACATGGTTCCAGGTGCCTGACAAAACCCCGGGCATCTGCAGAACCCTCGGTGGCAACAGGAGCCATAGACACCACCCCAGGCCCCAGTCTCCACAAGGCCATGTACCCAGTCATGGCCCTAGGCAGTGGCCCATTCCTGGACATCCCTAAATTATACCATGGCCCCAGGTGACAGCACTGGCCACCCAAATTGGCCAGGCCTGGGTAGCAGCACAGCCCTCAGACAACAACATGGTCACAGGATGCAGCCCAGACCCTGGGCATCTGAGTAGCCCTGGTGGCCGCATGGGCCAGGAACATCAACCAGAACCCCAGACATGACAGGACTACAGACCCAGACTTGGTCCTTCTCAGCAGCCTGGGCCAGGATGTCACCATGGACCCAGGTGTCTGTGCATGCCACCCAGATTTGCATGGCCCCAAAGGCAATGCAGCCCTTGGACACCAATGTGGCCCCAGGTGACAGCCCAGACACAGGCCCCTGTTTAGTCCTCAGCAGCGACAGGAGAAACAGATATCCACACAGGCCCCCTAGGCTACACCAGTGCACCAGGACCAAGACCTGGCCCTTGTCCAAGCCCAGGTCCATTCATCTCCCTGGACTCCCAGGTGGCATCACCACCCTCACCATTGCTCACCACTCTCACTTCTCCAGTTCCTCCTCTCTCCAGCCCGCAAACCATCCTACCTCTCTCTCTCTCTTCCTCCTCCCAACCCTGCAGTTTCTCACCACAATGGTGAGAAAACCTCCCAGCACCATGGCTCTTGGTTGGGTCACAGGTGGCCTGGTTGAGTACTGCCTGCCTTGGCCATAAGGGATGGCATGGAGCTATTGCCTTTCATCTCTCCAGTGCCCGGGGCCTAGAGACTTCAGCCAACAGTTGCAATGATGGTACCCAACCAGGTTGCTAGTCCCCTCCCCTCCCCCAGAACAAAAAGTCTGGGAGGGCACCATCTATGCCCTCCCATTCAGGCCTCGATCTTAATATCTTCGTGTTACCCATACAATCTTCATCTCTTGGCTTAAGCACCACCTTTTCCAAGGAGCACTCCTGACTTCCAGTGTGAGCCAAGTGCCTTCACCAAGGGCTGCCAACATAGGTCTCAGTACTCGGCCTATAACAGTGCTAGAGGAGACTCTGCTCTGGGCATGCGTGGAACCTCAGTGTGCATGCACAATCTTCCCTTTAAAAGCTCCAACTTTCCTACTTCACCCTCTCTGCTTTCTCTCTCTATTCTCTACTCTCTCACACACATATGCGCTCTCTCTGCCTCTGTATGGCGACCGGCCATGACGGTCAGCCATTTACCCTGTTCCCCTCTTCTTAGTCTCCCTACCCTGCCGGGCCTTATAATAAACTTATAGTCAACATGTCTCATGTCTCAGCATTTCTCTTTTCTTCTTTTTAAACAAAAGAATAACAATTGGCACCCGACTTGGATTAGGCTCTCTCTGTAAACTCTCTCCTGAAGCTTGCTGTTGGCATAGGTTCCTCTCTAACCTCTCCTTCCAGGGGCACGGGAAATTTCGGGGATCCTAAAATCTGAACTCATAACCCACTTCCATCTCGGCTTTTCCTGGCACTTCCTCCTGCCTACAGCAGCCTAAAATGGCCAGAACTCAACTCGCCGCTTTTCCAACTAAGGATCTCTGGAACTCACTCATCTGCCTGTTCGAGCAATCCGATAAGACACCCATAACTTTTCCCATGGGGCAGACCCAGCACTGCATTTTGGAGTTCACTCTGGGTACATTTTTTTGGTTTCCGACTGCTGAGCCTCTTTCGGGCTTTCTGCCGGGTGCTCTCAGACAGGGCAATCTGTGCCATTTTTTGCCTCGCCCATGGGAAATACATTTTACAGGATCTTTTGGTTACTGCCAGCGAGTAGGTAAATGAGCGGAGTTCTGCCTCCCAGTGGGAACTTTCTTTCACCTAGGAATGTCCCTCATTGTTCTGTTCTATCTCTGACCGTGTTTCTTCTTGGTTGGCAATGTCTACTTGAGACGCTCTGAGAGTTTTTTGTTTGTTTGCTAGTTTTCATTTTTCCACACAAATGAGGTTTGACTCATGGAGAAAAATTCTTCCGGCAATTGAGAATGTGCTTATGGGGGCCGCCATCTTGGCCATGTGGGCTAACCTGGGGGCCGCCATCTTGGTCATGTGCCATCCTAACCAGGTGACCTAGCTTAGGCCTGCCCACTCAGTTCAGTGACTTACACGGGCAAGCACTGCCACCAGACATTTTGCTTTTTATTTCTTCTTTCACTTGTTGGGTGCATTTCCTGAAGGTCAGGCATGGGATCCCGCTCCAGGAGCAGTGCTTTTTTTGCTTTTTCAGTTCGGACCGCTGGGTCCTTTTTCGGTTTCGGGACAGCTGTGTCCCCTTCGGGGCCAGGCCCCTGGCAACTCCCACGGGCAGACATGCATCCGGAGAGGAGCTTTTGCCGGTTTTCCACTTGCCTCACCGATGGGGAATGCATAGAGGAACCTTTCTGGTTATAGGCAACAAGCAGGGAAACAGACAAAAAAGTGGCTTGTGGTCACCGCCATCTTGGTCATATGACCTACCTGTAGGCACGCCCACTCCAGCAGCCTGTGCCAGCAAACCTGTTTGCCGGATTTTTTATTTCTGCCAGATCTTTTTGCTTTTTATTTTATTTTTTGTCTGTGATTTCTTCTTTCACTGGCTCTGTTGTTCATGGCTTATTTAAAACATACTGTGCCTTTCCAGGGCCCTCTATTTAAGTCTACTCTGTCCCTTTAAATCTCCTGTCTGTTTGCTACAATGTACGGATCAGAGATTACATTCTGGTTCCCCCTTTTACTGTTATCTAGTCCTGCTTGTCTCTGTACCTGTAATTTAACTTTATACTTATCTAGCTCTATATGCAACTTAAATTAAACTGTGCTAAGTCTCATATTTCTAAATTGCTATATATCTTTAAATGATGGTAAACATTTAAAATCATAAAGGTCTATTTCAAACTAACAAAATATTTATACCACTCGGTCTATCCTGTAAGCCGTTTACAAAGGTACAGCTTTTATTACAAAAAGGGATTTTTCTCTAACTAAAGGCAAACTTTTAACTGCTAAGATACTAAACAGACAGCCCTCAAATGCTCAGAGATCTAGAGAATATGGCATTTAAAATGTTTTGTTAAAAAGCTTTTTATAACAGAGAGATAGGCCAGCTGCTGGCCCCACCCCATTTCCTCCAAGAAGACTGATGGCACTGAAGAAACTTCATCTTGAGTCAGTGACAACGCTAGTCACTGAGCAACCCTGCCCTTCACCTCATCTGCTACAAAGTACTCCAGACCGTGGACAAGAGGACAGTGGAATCAACTTTCCCAGAGTTGCTTGGGCCAACGGTAGGCGAGTCTTCCTATAGTTTGTAATCCACAGGTCACATGCTATCAGCAAGAAGGCAGGTGTCCTGCAGCCCGCTACTATGGATGGAGGACCTTGGGGGTGGCTGTCCATACAGCCTGCTGGCAAGTCTCTGTTATTCTTTAATCATTGATTCAGGTAAAATCTTATCCTTCTCAAGAACTCTGATGCTTTTGACGACTGGTAGTCTTGCCAGCTTAAAGCAAAACAGATTCCAGGAACAGGTATTTTAGGGTTTATCTATGTGAAGATAGGAAAGTCTAAGATGTATGAAGGTCTGAGAATGTAGTTACGAAGGTCTGAGGATGGAAATGTCTAAAACGATAGATAAATGCAAGTTATGAAGGTCTGAGAATGGAAGGTCTAAGATGGTAATGTAAAGTGTATGAATTAAAGTTATGAAGGTCTGAGGATAAAAAGGCTTAAGTGATGATAAAGTGAGTTGAGACATTAAAAAGAATGAAATATGTTCTGGATTTCTCTATTTCTCATGCTACTGTTCATAGTAAAGTTCTACAATACCACTATAGTATCATAACTACAAAGTCAAGACTAAGATGCTTTTCATTGTCCTAAAAAAAATCTGTCAATTTTAAAATGTTAATGCTTTCAGCCAAGTTGCTTCTAACATGAATATGCTGCTAATGTGCCTAATACTTACGTTTCCACAAACTCTAAGGATTCTTGTAAGTTCCAGGGAGCCGAATTGGATCCAAACAAACCGGTCAGATTCACTCCAGTTATTCAATCTTCCCCTGGTCCCAGGACTCCCTTCCCTCATGTTGGGACTCCTCGGGAACCCCTCCCTCAAACTTCCCCTCAAGTGACAGGACCTAAGAAAAAAATTTTTTCCCAAACTTAACCTTGTCCTCTGCTCTGTCAACATCTTGCCAGGTCTAAGAGGCGTCAGGGAGTTCCGTACAGCCTGGACTGCTATGAAACAACCAGCTACCCCAGGATGTGGCAGCACCCCAACCTTCTCGGGTTCCCCAAAGAAGTCCCCCACGTCAGCAGGAAGCAGTCTTGAGAATTCGATGCCCTTATTCCTTAACCTGCCATGTCTAACACCCCACCTTTTTAAATAATAAGTAGAGATGGGAATGAAAGGTTCAGGCATTATGCTGGCCTGCCCCTGTTACCTGGTGGAACAGGCAGTACCCTGGTCAGCCCAAGGTTCCATGGCAACTAAGTCTGCATGCAGGTGCAGAGGACCCCTTTAAAAAGACAGATCCCTGCCCATTAACTCTCTCTGCTTCCTCTCTGCTCTCTCTCTACTCGCTTTCACCTATGTGCTCTCTCTGTCTCTCTATGGCGACCAGCCATGGTGGTCAGCCATTTACCCTGTTCCTCTTCTCTTAGTCTCCCTACTCTGTCGGGCCCGTATAATAAACTTATAGTCAACTTATATGTAAAAAAAAAAAAAAGTGCTAGAGGATTTGGTTGACATTAGTTAGATGAACTATACTTGATTAAACTACATTTGACGCTACCTTGAAGCCCTTTCTAGTACTGATACCCATGGCAGGTGAGGTTTTATTTCTGATAACTGTTATTAAGATTTAACTTATAATCCAGGTGGTGGTGGCCTATGCCTTTATTCCCAGCACTCAGGAGGCAGAGGTAGGCAGATCTCTGTGAGTTTGAGGCCAGAATGGTCTACAAAGCTATACAGAGAAACCCTGTCTCTAAAAACCAAGTCCCCCCCCACAAAAAAGATTTAATTTATATACCATGTAATTCACTCAGTGTATGACTAGCATAGTGATGATTTTGCAACCATAGCCCAAATACATTTTAGGATTTTCATTGTCCACAATCCCCAAGAAGCCCTATATCACTGGACTGTCAACATTCAATTTTCTCACAATATCCCCAGCCCCATGTAGCCCAAATCTCCTGTCTGCCTCTGTGGAGCTCTTATTGCGAGCATGGTGTATAAATGGAATCATGTAATGTAAGACCTCCCCCCCCCCCAGAAGCTCAGGCCTCCAGGATCTCAGCCCAGGACAGCAGTCACCCCAATCAACTGCACGAGGCTTTATTGTTGTTTAATGAGCTAACTCCATGTTAGCTCAAGTCTCATGCACCCACCATGGCAGATGGCTAGGAAAGACAGCTCGAAGCGTCTGCATAGAGATCATATAGGGCAGCATAAGGGGAGGGTCTATGGGTACGCACAGGCTCAAGATTGGTGTGCCTCCAGGCTTGGAGGGTTTGCCCTGTGTTGATTGGTCAACTGGTTGTTATGGCCCATAGGCCCTCCCAGAGTGGTTGCTGTGCTCTGCATGTCATTGCTGTGCACTTGTTTGTAAAGCATACCCAGAGCCATAAAGCATAGCACCACCAGCTAACTTCTGATTGGTTCCTTGCCATGAGGCATTTGACCTCCTAGTGACCAAGGCAAAGTCAGACAAGCACGTGTTTGGCTGTTATGGCTGCCGAAATGGAGAGCTGGTTCCTTCAGTAAGATGTACTATCTTGTTTCTGGATTGTTTCCATTATTGTGTTTTCAACACCCATCCGTGCTGTTGGATGTACCAATACTTCATTTCTTTTTATTGCCAAATAACATTACTTTATACAGACAGGCCAAGGTTTCTGAATTGCTTAATCAGTTGATGGGCATTTGGATAATGCTGTTGAGTTTTGTTCTTTTTAATTTTTGTTTGTTGAGACAGAGCCTGTGTAGCCCAGATGGCCTTGAACTTACTTACAATCATCCCATCTCCACCTCCTGAATGCTGGGGTTACAGGCATTTAACACCTTGCCTAGCTTTTTTTTGGTACAAATTTTTGTGTGGATACTTGTTTTTATTTCTCAGAATCTGATTTCTACATGACATCATTATCATTTTCAACTTCTCTCATCATCTACTCCACAACTACAACTAAATTTTTTAAATTGTGCATTTAAAATATGATTTAATATAATTTTCAAATTTGTTTAGCCATTCGATCTTATGTGATCAATTTACTATATATATTTGAATATTTATATACACATGGTAGCTACAGGTAGTATTTTATGGTGTTTAGAGGATTTGTAAGGTAATTTTCTACATATTTATTTATTTAGAATGTGTATGTGGAGAGCACAGCCGCACTTGTGCCACAGCATGGATGTGGAGGTCAGAGGAAAGCTTGTGGGTGTCAGTTCTCTCCGTCCTCCATGGGTGTCTAGAGGACTGAACTTGGGTCATCAGGCTGTTTTGCTGACCCTTTTTTCTTTTGCTTCCTTCCTTCCTTCCTTCCTTCCTTCCTTCCTTTCTTCCCTTCTTTTTTCTTCCTTCTCTTCCTTTATTTCTTTATTCCTATCTTTCCTCTTCCTCTTCTTGTCTTCATGTAACCTGCAGCTGGCCTCAAACTCTAGCTGAATTTCTGATCCTACCTCTACTTTCTTCGTGCTGGGACTGACTATAGGCTTGTACCATTATCCCCAGTTTTAGTGACACTTGGGATTGAACCTAGGGCTTTGCACATAGCAGGGGAACTACCAACTCAGCTATATCCCTATTAGTGTTAACTGTCAACTTGACAAAGCATAGAATTATTAGAGAGAGTAACCAGTAGTCATGCCTTGGGGGACTATCTTGATTATATTAAGTGAGGTGGGAGGAACTGCCTACTATGGGTGGCATCATTCCCTGGCTAGGATCCTATGCTATATAAATGGAGAAAGAGAACTGAGTGACAGCATGCCTTCATCCCTTTCTGTTTCCTGTGGATGTGATGTGACAAGCTCCTTCATTCTCAGGCTTCCTTGACTCCCCTAGCATAACGGACTGTACCCTTCAACTGTGAGCCAGGATAAACCTGTTCTCCCTTAAATTGCTTTTGTCAGGGTGTCTTATCACAGCAACAGCCCTAGATGATTTTTTAAAACAAAATATTGTTTCTACTCTTATGCAGACCAATATACCCTGCATATTTTCTAGTTTATGCTATCCAGGTCACCGCCTCAAAGACCTTCTTTTCTACTAAGAAAAAGGACACACGCTTTGGGCTTGCCTCCTAGGAGTCTACCGATTGCACAGCGTGCATCTTCTAATTGCCCTCTGTTGTGGCATTCAAATCCATGGGAAAGACCAAAGACTTAGATTCAATTCAAATTTAGATTAAATGAATTATTCTTACTGCTAGCAGAAGAGCCAAACACCATGCTGTGTGGAAGGGGTAGGTTGGGATTTTAAGGTGGACATCAGAAAGGTGTATATTACAACTATCTGTGGAACCCACAGCTAGGCAGGGAAATTATTTTACTTCCTTCGTTTCATTCTTTCTCGATATACAGTAATAAAAATACTTCATCCCTTTCCCATAGCAGTAAGCAAATTTTGCAGAAGCAAAGGCAGCTGTTAATACCTCACAGCCCACTATTCTATTCTAGCCTGACCTGCAGGCACTAAGATCTCCCAGGCATTCCAAAGCAAAAGGTCAACAGCCCTTAAGAGATACCTGGCTCTATATTAAGTTTCTTTAGCTAACTCAGGAGAACTGTGTAAATTATTACTCAGGTCAGAGCAATCTAATAACTGGGATAGAGTGGATCTTTTCTGGGAAGACAGTAACATAGTGCCATCAGGTCAGGGTTGGCTGTCATGTCCCCACCCCTCCACACCCCCTATGGACATCTGCCCTGCTCACCCTCTTCTTGAATGTGTCTCCTGGCCCCAGATAGCAGGATACTTCTCCCTCCTATTGTCATCTGCATAAGCTCCTCTGACCAGGCCAGGCCAGTGACAATCCCTTCTATGAAGGCTTCCTCCTTCTGAGGGTCCATAGCATTTATTTTTGCCATTCAAGTTGGATGTGTAGTTGGAGACTTGTCTATCTACTTGCTAACATAAAAGCCTCGAAGTGCATGCCTGTAATCCCAGCACTGGGGAAGTAGAGGCAGGAGGATCTGATCGAGAGTTCGAGGTCATTCTTGACTACATAGAGAATTTGTGACCAGCCTTTATGAGACCATAATCAAATTGTTAATGAAAAGCTGGCAAAGGAGCTGGAATTTCATGGATGTAGCGTGTTTGTTCTGAGAAGAGGACAGGGGACAGGCATGTTCTTTTCCCTTCCCTTACCCCTCTCTGACCCTCCACACTGTGTTGAATTTTCACTCTGCTACCAGTTCCTCATCTCCCATTTCTGACACCTTTTCTCCATTTCCCTTCAATTCGGTCAGCTAATGTCTATTGCACACCTACTCAAAAGTACTCGTTTGCTGACTTATCAATGAAAGGTTATATTGTTAGGAATTACAGATACATCTCCAAAACTATGCACCTCTATAAACAGCTCTGGAGTCTGACAGCAACTCTCCTAGGTGGAAACTGAAAGGTTAAATAGCCTGTAAAAGCATATCAGGCTGTGGTGCATATCTTTAATCCCAGCACTTGGGATGCAGAGGCAGAGGCAGAGGCAGAGGCAGAGGCAGAGGCAGAGGCAGAGGCAGAGGCAGAGGCAGAGGCAGAGGCAGGCAGATCTCTGGGAGTTCGAGACCAGCCTGGTCTACAAGAGCTAGTTCCAGGACAGACTCCAAAGCCACAGAGAAACCCTGTCTTGAAAAACCAAGAAAAAATCTCAAAGTTCTTATTGTACAGGTCTTTCACTTTTTTGGTTAGTGTTACCCCAAGATATTTTATGTTGCTTGTGGATATTGTGAAAGGTGATGTTTCCCTGATTTCTTTCTCATTGGATTTATCATCTGTATATAGTAGGGCTACTTACTTTTTTGAGTTAATTTTGTATCCTGCTACCTTGCTGAAGGTGTTTATCAGCCATAGGAGTTCCCTGGTAGAGTTTTTCGGGTCACTAATGTAGACTATCATGTCATCTGCAAATAGTGAGAGTTTGACTTCTTCCTTTCCAATTTGTATCCCTTTGATCCCCTTTTCTTGTCTTATTTCTCTAGCCAGAACTTCAAGTACAATATTGAAGAGATATGGAGAGAGTGGACAGCCTTGTCTTGTTCCTGATTTTAGAGGAAACGCTTTGAGTTTCTCTCCATTTAGTTTGATGTTGGCTATTGGTTTGGTGTATATTGCATTTATCATGTTTAGATATGTTCCTGTTATTGCTGTTCTCTCCAAGATCTTTATCATGAAGGGATGTTGGATTTTGTCAAAGGCTTTTTCAGTGTCTAGTGAGATGATCATGTGGTTTTTCTTTTTCAGTTTGTTTATAGGGTGGATAACATTGTTGGATTTCCATATGTTGAACCATCCTTGCATCCCTGGGATGAAGTCTACTTGATCATGGTGGATGATTTTTCTGATATGTTCTTGGATTCAGTTTGCCAATATTTTATTGAGTATTTTAACATCAATGTTCATGAGGGATATCGGTCTGTAGTTCTCTTTCTTAGTCATATCTTTATGTGGCTTGGGTATCAAAGTGATTTGGCAATATCCCATCTGCTTCTATTGTGCGGAACAGTTTGAGGAGTACTGGAATTAGCTCTTGTTTGAATTTCTGGTAGAATTCTGCAGTGAAGCCATCTGGCCCTGGGCTTTTTTTGTTTGGGAGGCTTTTGATGACTGCTTCTATTACATTAGGGGTTATAGGTCGATTTAAACTGAAAATGGAAAGATCTCCCATGCTCTTGGATAGGTAGAATTAACATAGTAAAAATGGCAATCCTGCCAAAAGCAATCTACAGATTCATTGCAATCCCCATCAAAATCCCAACAGTTTTTCACAGACATTGAAAGAACAATACTCAACTTTATATGGAAAAACAAAAAGCCCAGGATAGCCAAAACAACTCTTTACAATAAAGGATCTTCTGGAGGCTTCATCATCCCCGACTTCAAGCTCTACTATAGAGCCATAGCTCTGAAAACAGCTTGGTATTGGCACAAAAATAGACAGATAGAACAATGGAATCGAATTGAAAACCCTGATATTAACCCACGCACCTATGAATACCTTATTTTTGACAAAGGTGCTAAATCTATACAATGGAAAAAAGATAGCATCTTCAACAAATGGTGCTGGTACAAATGGATTTGTACATGCAGAAGATTGCAGATAGATCCATATCTGTCACCATGCACAAAACTTAAGTGCAAATGGATCAAAGATCTCAACATAAATCCAGCCACACTGAATCTTCTAGAAGAGAAAGTGGGAATTACCCTTGAACAAATTGGCACAGGAGACCACTTCCTGAACATTAGGCCAGTAGCACAGACATTGAGGTCTGCAATTAATAAATGAGACCTCCTGAAACTGAGAAACTTCTGCAAGGCAAAGGAAACAGTCAGTAGGACAAAACGACCACCCACAGAATGGGAAAAGATCTTCACCAATCCCACATCTGACAGAGGACTGATTTCCAAAATATATAAGGAGCTCAAGAAGCTAGCCACCAAAACACCAAACAATGAAATTAAAAAGTGGGGTGCAGAACTAAATAGAGAATTCTCAACAGAGGAATCTGAAATGGCAGAAAGACACTTAAGAAAGTGCTCAAAATCTTTGGCCATCAGAGAAATGCAACTCAAAACAACTCTGAGATACCACCTCACACCTGTCAGAATGCTAAAATCAAAAATACCAATGACAATCTATGCTGAAGAGGATGTGGAGAAAAAGGAACACTCCTCCATTGCTGGTGGGAGTGCGAACTTGTAAGACCACTCTGGAAATCAGTATGGCAGTTGCTCAGAAAAATGGGAATCAGTCTACCTCAAGATCCAGCCATTCCTCTATTGGGTATATACGCAAATAGTGCATGTTCATACAACAAGGACATATGTTTAACCATGTCCATAGCAGCATTGTTTGTAATAGCCAGAACCTGGAAGCAACCTAGATGCCCCTCAACTGAAGAATGGATAGAGAAAATGTGGTACATTTATACAATGAAGTACTACTCAGCAGAAAAAAGCAACGGAATCTTGAAATTCGCAGGCAAATGGATGGAACTAGTGTTAGACCCCCGAAAACTCAAGTATCCGGGGTCCCAGGCCATGTTCGTGGTCACCCCAATCACCAGGCAGATTCGAGAGCTTGCTGCAAACTGCACGAGGCTTTATTGTAATTTAACGAGCTAACCCCATGTTAGCTCGGGTCTTTCACCCACCCGCCATGGCGGATGGCTAGGGTCTCCCAAGAAATCTTATAGGACAGCGTAAGGGGTGTGTCTAGGGGTACGTACAGACTCAGGATTGGTGTGCCTCCAGGCTTGGAGGGCTTGCCCTGTATTGATTGGTCAACTGGTTGTTATGGCCCATAGGCCCTCCCAGGGTGGTTGCTATGCCCTCTACGTCATTGCTGTGCGCTTGTCCGTAAAGCACACCCAGAGTCATAAAGCATAGCGCCACCAGCTAACTTCTGATTGGTTCCTTGTCACGAGACAGGCATCTGACTTTCTAGTGTCTAGAACAAGGTCATAGAAGCATGTGTTTGACCATTATGGCTGCCAAAAGGGAAGCTAGTCCCTTCACTAGAAGAAACCATCCTGAGTGAGGTAACCCAGTCACAAAAAGACAAACATGCTATTACTCACTCATATATGAATTTTAGACATAGAGCAAAGGATTACCAGCCTATAATCCTCTTCACCAAAGAAACTAGGAAACATGAAGGACTCTAAGGAATAAATGGTCCCCAGGAATGGGAAGTGGCATGAACTCCTGAGCTAATTGGGAGCATGAGGGTAGGGGAGAGGGAGCTGCTACAATAAGAGCAAGAGAAGAGGAGTAGAGGAGAGGAAATGGAGGGGCAGAAATATTGAGTTGGGGGAAGAATAGAGGAGAGAGAACAGGATGAGAGCTACCACATCAGAGAGAGCCACTATAGGTCCGAGAAGAGATCTGGGACCAGGGAGATCTCCAGAGACCTACAAGGATGACACGATCTGACAATCCAGGCAATGGTGGAGAGGATAACCTAAAAGCCCTTCCCCTAAAATGAGATTGATGACTACTCTTTATGCCATCCTAGAGCCCTCATCCAGTGGCTGATGGAAGTGTTAGACCCTCAGAAAGCTGAGGCTTCCAGAATCTTAGCCCAGGACGGCGGCCACCCCAAACACAGAATGGAGGCGAAAGCTTGATGCAAACTGCATGAGGCTTTATTGTAATTTAACGAGCTAACCCCATGTTAGCTCGGGTCTTTCACCCACCCGCCATGGTGGATGGCCAGAAAGACGGCTCCTTGGGTCTCCCAAAAGATCTTATAGGGCAGCATAAGGGGAGTGTCTAGGGGTACGCACAGGCTTACGCACAGGCTCACGATTGGTGTGCTTCCAGGCTTGGAGGGCTTGCCCTGTGTTGATTGGTCAACTGGTTGTTATGGCCCATAGGCCCTCCCAGGGTGGTTGCTATGCTCTCTATGTCATTGTCGTGCGCTTGTCCGTAAAGCACACCCAGGGTCGTAAAGCATAGCGCCATCAGCTAACTTCTGATTGGTTCCTTGTCACAAGACAGGCATCTGACCTCTAAGTGACTAAGGTTCCTTGTCACGAGACAGGCATCTGACCTCTAAGTGACCAAGGCAGGTTTATAGCAAGCACGTGTTCCGCTGTTATGGCTGCCAAAAGGGAAGCCGGTTCCTTCAGAAGCAGAGACAGACATCCACAGATATACACTGAGCTGAAATTGGGAATTTACTTGAAGAGAGGGAGGAATGAAGAGTGAAGGGGTCTGTACCAGGTTGGAGAAACCCACAGGAATAGTTGGCTTGAACTAGGGAGAGCACATCGACCCCAGATGCTGTCTGGGAGGCCAGTACAAGACTGATCCAGACCCCTGAACATGGATGTCAATAAGGAGGCCTCTGCACTCCAGGGAGCCTCTGGTGGTGGATTAGTATTTTTCCCTGGTGCAAGAAGGGACTTTGAGAGCCCATCCCACGTGAAGGGTTACACTCTGGCCCTGGACACATGGGGAAGGGCCCAGGCCCAGCACAGGAAGATTTGGTGGACTTTGCAGAGCCCCTGTTGAGGGCCCTACCCTGCCTGGGGAGTGGTGGGTGGATGGGTGGGGGTGGTTGGGGATGGGGGAGGAGGGATGGGGGTGAGGGGAGGGAGAGGGAGAAGGGGCTTACATGTGAAACAAGCTTGTTCCCTAACTAGAACTAATAAATTTTTTAAAAAAAAAAAATGCATATCAGATAGGTGTGCATGGAGGCTTTGGGTAAGTGGGTGTGTGTAGACCATACTATTTCACAGGCAACACGAAATGAGAGATGGGTGCAAGGGCATAAACTGTAGTCTTTGCTCCCTTCTCCATTGACTCCAAAACTAGTGGGTCTTTGACCGCCCGCCCTGCCATGTCATAGTTCTGAGCTGCCATCTAGTGGCTCCTACATGTATGTTATAATCAGTCTGAGGTGGGAAGTTTGGCTTCAGTCTGATGTCACATTCCTTTTGCCTTCCACAGTGGGCTCCTTCCACACACCCTCGAATCTAGGAAAAAAGCATCTCACATGACAGGAGAAGAATTGGAATACATGCTTCCTCCTACGACATCCTCAGTTTTCCTGTAACAATTATGGAAATAAGTTACAGTACTCCATATTTTTGAAGAAAACAAGTGTCCCAAGACCTCCAAAACAGCAGGAGTGCACAGTATGTACAACTTCCCATTCACCTTGAAATTTGCATTTTAAAGACTCATTATTCTACAGGCAATTCCAGATTCCTTTCACAAGTACTTACTGGGCAGCTGTGAGCCAACCCCATGTGAGACCATGTGATAATTAAAATCACAAAGGAGACCTGAGACAAAAGGCTCATGTCTCTCTGAAAGAGTGAGTTTCTTCTAGAAACATCCAGACTGAGACTCAAACAAGAGAGTCAACATGCTTGACTCCTAATAATGGGAATAGGGTAGATCTTCAGAGATAGGGGAAAGCTGGGCTATTTGGTGAGAAAGTACACACACACACACACACACACACACACACACACACACACACGAACACAATTCTGGAACTCTGTCCCAAGTTCCACAAATCCAAATAGCCATGCTTTCAAGAATGTATTTAAATGTTCTTAGGGGAACCACCTCCTTTTTTATTTTCTCCCAAACAAATTCTTGTAATGGGACTGGGGAGACGGTTCAGTGGTTAAGAGTACTTGCTGGGCACTAGGTAAATATCTGGAGATCTACAAAGATAAATCAGCTAACTATCTAAGCAACAGAGGAGAGGCTACCTTCAATTCCCTCCCCTGATAATGAGATTGATGACTGACTTATATGCCATCCTATAGCCGTCATCCAGCAGCTGGTGGAAGTAGAAGCAGGCACCCACAACTAATCATTGAACTGAACTGGAATCCAGTTGCAGAGAAGGACGAGTGATGAGCAAAGGGGTCCAGACCAGGCTGATGAAACCCACAGAAACAGCTGATCTGAACATCGGGGAGCTCTTGTCGCCAGACTGATAGCTGGAAAACCAGCATGGGACTGATCTAGACCCCAGGAACGTGGGTTTCAGTGAGGAGACCTCGGAAATCTATGGGGCCTCCTGTAGTAGATCATTACTTATACCTAGCATAGGTGTGGACTTTGGGAGCCAATTCCACATAGAGGGATACTCCCTGAGCCAAGACACACGGGGGTGGGCCTAGGCCCTATCCCAAAGAATATGATAGACTCTGATGATCCCCTGTGGAAGGCCTCACCCTCCCTGGGGAGCAGAAAGGATATGTGATAGGTAGGGTTTTAGTTGGGGGAGGGGGTAAGGGAGGAGAGGGAGAGGGAACTGGGATTGACATGTAAAACAATCTTGTTTCTAATTCAAATTTTAAAAATCTGCAAAAAAAAAAAAAAAAGTACTTGCTGCTCTTTCAGCACCTACATCATATGGCTTACAACCATCTATATATAACTCCAGCTCTAGTGACATCTAATGTCTTCTTCTGGCTTCCTTGGGCACCTGCACTCATGTGGACATTGCCACCTTTCTGCACGCAAACTAAATGCCTTTGGCCTCCCCCAGCATCTGCGCTTGAGTGTCCACACCTACAAGCACACACACAGAAAACCTTCATAATTAAAAGAATAAAAACAAAACAAAACAAAAAAATCTTACATTGACCCATAAAAGATTTTTGAGATAAAGCTTGGCCAATAGCACAACTGCCCAGCATTAGATCTCTTTAATATAGTTCTGCCATTTTAAAATTACTAGTTCTTTTTGTTTTAAGTTTTTGTAAAAGGAATGTAGGCCAGGCCAGGCTCAAACTTTCTGTGGCCAAGGACAACCTTGAATCCCTCTCTGATCTTCACATGCCCACCTCACTCAGCTTTAGTCCAGCTGGAGATCAACCCATGGTTTCTGGCATGCTAAACAAGCAGTCAAAATCACTAATTTTAAAGCAACACTTGACATTTTTGTAGCTCACCTGTCCTTGAAACTGGACTGAACATGGCTACAGTGCCATCCCCAAGAACTATTGAAAACACGTTTAGAGAAAGCAAAAGGAGAGAAGGAAGAGAGTCCTGCTTTCTTCCATTCTGATAACATGCCCTCAACCTAGCTCAGAGAAGGATTATTCCTGGAGAACTGCAGAAACCCTAGAAAACATATTGGCCACATTGTGGCAGGTGTTATCCCCATAGTAACTAGCAAATGACATCCCACAAAGAATGTTTTAAATACATCTAAATTGCAGATTTAGACACATTACAAATCAATCTCATCTTGTCAGTCGATTTATGAATCTTATTTGTCAATCCTTAAAAATGGTCTACACAGGCCTGGGAGTGTAGAGCAACCTAGTGTGCAAGTGCACTGCTCAGTGATACAACACATGCTTTGCATGCATGAGCTCCTGATCTTAATCCCAAGGGACAAAAATTAAATAGTTCCAGTCTAGGGAGACAGCTCCGTGAGTACCATGCCAGAATGAGGACCTAATTTTGAATGTCCAGAACTCATGGAAAAGACTCATGCAGTAGGGCACACCTATAATCCCCATGATCCTACAGTGAGATGGGAGGTAGAAAACCAATCCCCAGAAGCTGAGGGCCAGTTAGCCTGAAATGAGCAGCACAAGTGTTCAATAATAGTTTCCCCTGAGATGGAAACATTCTATCCTTCAGGAAAACTCAAGAAGGAAAGTAAACAGCTCAAAATAGCTTCAGGAAGTTCCTGAAACCCACCAGATTCACTAGGCCCCACCCTGCCAGAGTAAGCAATAAAAGCTTCGAGTCCCACTGAGACTAGAACAGAGCTTTTGAAGACTCTCAGGAGAAAAACTGCAAAGAAGACTCTGTGCCTAGACCTGGAAGAAGCAGGACCAGCCAAGCTGCCTGGAAGAAGTTAGACCACTTGGAAAGGGCACTGTTTGACCTGTTGAGCTGCAGGCTGTGCAGTGTGCTCCAGGTTCCCAGCTTGCGGAGTTATGGCCCATGCTGGTGTGGGCTTCAGTGATGAAGCTGTCCTTGGATAATTTGTGTTCCTGAAAGTAACCCCAATAAAACTACTGGTTCACCAAATTTGGTAGTATCTGTACTTTGGTCTGTTGTGAGTTAGGGTGAACAGTCATGTGTGTTATGTCTTCTCTGGAAAATATTTGTCAAACGAGAAGAGAAAGATAAGAACCAACACCTGAGGTTGCCTCTGACCTCTATATACGAGCAATGGGATTCACAGGCACATTCACACACAAAATGATAAAACCAAAAATAGCTTATGGCTGGAGGTATAGCTCAGTAGTGGAGAGCTTGCCTGGCATTTATGAGACTCTGAGTACAATCTCCAAGCACCACAAAAAGTAACACAATTAAAATTAAAAATCAGCTACTCAATGTGACATCAGAAAATCACTTATCTGACACACACTTAAGAGAACACAGCAAGCTGGGTGGTGGTGGCGCACGCCTTTAATCCTAGCACTAGGGAGACAGAGGCAGACAGATCTCTGTGAGTTTGAGGCCAGCCTGGTGTACAGAGTGAGTTCCAAGATAGATTCCAAAGCTACAAAGAAACCCTGTCTCGGGAAACAAAACGAGAGAGTGAGATAGAGACAGACAGACAGACAGACAGACAGACAGACAGACAGACAGAGAACACAGCAAATAATGAATACATTCTGACCAGAGTGACTGAGGCAATGCACTGGTGAGAGTCTATGGCATGCAGACACCTGAAAACAGATGAGTAAGGAATTGCTCCTCAGCCAGGCTGGAGACCCATTAATCCCAAGTGTGGAAATGGGGTAGAGGAGGGGAGAGGTTCACCCAAAAATTATGTTTGAAAATGACAAATGACTGAAAAATCTTTTGTTTCCATTGAGGTTGGATGACATTAACAATTTGTCCTGCAACCTTACTTTAGTCTTAATATTTATATAGCTTTATTAAATATGTAAAACAAGACCAGGGAACAAGAGGGTCCTGCAGAAGGAAGACAGACAACCTGTAGATAAAGTTTCTGTTCCTCTTGGTCCTGCAGCCGATTAGCTCCAAATAAACACACAAAGACTTAACATTAATTTATAAACTGCCTGATGGCTAGGGCTTCTTACTGGCTAGCTCTCAATTAATTATTAATCCATTTCTATTAATCTAAGTATTCCCACATGCTCTTGGCTTACCCAGTAATGCCCTGGCATGTTACTCCTTCTGCCTCTACATGGCATCTCTCTGGAGGCTCCTCTCTGCCTTCCTCTGCCTTCTCCTTGTCTTATAGGCCCGCCTATACTTCCTGCCTGGCTACTGGCCAATCAGTGTTTTATTCATCAACCAATAAAGAGAACATCCCCCATCAACAAACAACCCATACCTATAAAATGGCTGGAGGACTTCAAGATTGCTAGCAAGATGTCTCAGATGGTAAAAGCACTTGTCCTGCACACCTGATGACCTGAATCTGATCCTTGGAACCCACAGTGGAAGGAGACACTCCACAAAGTTGTCCTCTAGCTTCCACATCCACAGCACTCACATGCCCAATCTTTCTCCCCTCCCTCCCTCTCACACACACACACAAATAAAATTTTTGTTGAAAAGACATGTAAAACAAAGCTATGGAAAGTCAGGTAGGCATACAGGTAGGCATTGTTAGATCATCTGTACCTTTCTTCAGCCAGTTACAATGAAATGAGCCAGTTTATTCTTTTTCATTATATACAGCACCACTAAGGTCAAGAGACTGCCTGCTTTAAATACAATGTTCACAAACACCAAAACTTTATTAGGTATTGTGGCTCCTGCCTACAACCCCAATGTTCAAGAGGCTGAGACAGAATTCAAGTTCTAATTTGCCTGGTCGACAGAGGAAGATCTTGCCAAGAAACTGAAACGTTTATAAAATAACTTTCTTTTTGGTTGCGACCAGGGTTTTTCTGTGTAGCCTTGGCTGGCCTCTACTTCTGAGTCCTGAGATTAAAAATGTGCACCACCGCCACCACCCAGCCAACTCCACATTTCCAATCTGAGCAAAAGACAAGTTATTACAGGGAGATACATGGGGAAAATACATGCTTGATATGAACACCATCACTTACTTATGCTTCTGTTCCCTTTGTGTATGCTCAGTGTCATGTCAATCACTGCCAGGGGTATACCTGTGATTTCCTTCCTCACATCCTGTCTCTCAGTTCCATATCCTCCATTGAATAAACCTATTATTAATTCATCTAATTCTGTATCCACACTCATCCTCTTGCACCTTACTCATCTTCAACGGCACAAACAGCCTTTTCCTCATGACATGAGGAAGGACTTGGTCCTCCTGTCTCCCACTCAAGTGCTACCATGACCATTATTTTTAAGATTGTCACTTTATGTGCAATGACTGTGCAACCATGTGTCTGTTATCTGCTGAGGCCAGAGGCATCAGAGCTCCTGGAACTGGAGTTACAGGTGATTGTTTCCATGTGTGCTGGAAACTGAACCCTGAACCTCTGGAAAAGCAGTCAGTGATTTAACACCCTAAACCATTTCTAGACAAACACACAAGCAGTTTTTAAAAACCAGACTGGCCTCAAACTCCTAATCCTCCTGCCTCTACCTTCCAAGTGCTGAGACCATTTAAAGACAGGATCTGGGGAATAGGCTAGTCTCCACCTACCCAGTGCTGGGACCATACATACACCACTATGCCCAGAAGTCTCATACATTTAGAGAGAGGGAGGGTTGAGACAGGATCTAATTACATAGCTCAGGCTGCTCTTGACCTCAATCTTTTTTTGCCTCGGATTCCACAGAATTTATCCCTTACACAGGAGCTAGAAGTGAACCCTCGAAGAAGAGCACATACTTTCAGTCCCCAGAACAAAAAAATTCAGAAACATACTGCAACCTTGTGTTGGCAGTTTGGTGCCTTAGCAGGAATGAAAAGGGATACGCATCTTTTACTAGTGAAAATAGTGTGATGGTTGGCCTCTCTCAAGCCTACGACAGGCAAATGCAGTTTGCGTGCAGGGCCATTAGTTGCCATTTTCACAAGGCCCTTGTATTTGCCATTAAAAAAATATATGGGGTGTTTGCATGCCACAGTGATGTGAAGGTCAGAGAACAATTTTGTGGAAGTCTGTTTCAGGGATCAAACTCAAGTTGCCATACTTTGTCAGTAAGTGCTTTGCAGTTACCCACTGAGCCATCTCTTTTGCTCTATTACTTCTTAAAAATATTTGTGTGTATGAGTGTTCTGCTTGCAGTATGTGTAATGCGCATATTGGAACTTGCGTTATGGATGGTTGTGAACCAAACCCAGGTACCCTAGAAGAGGAAGTGGCTCTTAACTGATAAGCCATCTCTCCAGCTCTCAATATTTGACCTCTTGATTGGTCTCCATTCTCCTTTTCCCAACCCTGTACTGGAGAATGGAAACTACACTAGGTGGCATCATGCAATAAATCCACACCCACTACAAACTGCAAATGATGCATTTGGGTGTATTCTAGGATATATCTTTTCTACATAAGCTACAGTATAATTCCTCTGATGGGAATCTATTTGAATATAAGACCTATGATTCCTATATAGAAGGCATGGTTCACTGAAGGCAGCAATATTTACCAAGCAACCCAACACGAAGATGATACTACATATGCAAAATATTTTCAGAGCCCTTACAGCTGATTTCTCCACATTGAAGATGTCAAATAGTTGACTTTTTGCTTGACTACTAACAGGACTTGAAATATCTTGCTGTATGGATACTTAATGAAATATCTTCATGCAGATGTTTAACACTGGACATACATAAAATTTTATACAATTCAACCCAACATACAACAGCCTGTCAACTTTTTCAAGTACAAAATAATGAGAAATCTCTGCATGTTTTGCAAGGTCTTATGAGACCCAAAAATGTTAATCTAAGGACAAATTTTAATTAAGACACACTAGTAGGAGAAAACCATTTTTAATTGGAAAAAAATAAAGCAATACATCTCAAATAACACCATATTTAACAACATAAAGTAAACTGCAAAGAGAAATAGTTTTCCTAACTGGTGCTGTGAAACGGATGCATCAGCATATTGCTACAGCTTCTCTCCTTTATGCTGACAGCTACAAAGACTAAAGAAAGTAGGGGCTTTCCCCTATGAATTAAATTATAAAGCCTATCTATCCCTGTTCTTAATCCAATGACACAGAGGAATTTAAAGGGGGGGAGGATTCTTATAAAAAAGCTATTAATATTTAACTCATCCACAAGACGTCAAAACAGGATTTCAAAATGGCCTCCAGTACAAGTTTCCTTTTAAAGAAGTTAGTATACCCAGGATGGTTTATGGATACACTGGTTAATTAAACTTTAAAAGTATCAAAGTTATTGCTTTAAGCTGGAAGAACTGTGGACAGAAGTCTCCTTTTAAAGAGTTCATTATACAGATGTTCCTAAAATTCCTGTATGTCAACTGAAAGTGCTAGAAAACACAGCAAACATCACACCCAAGAAACAGAAAAAAGGCTGGGAAAAGGCATAAAGATGTATGGCTTTTTGTGTGTTCGACTACATTACTAAACATAAATAAAGTCATTACTGTTTAACTGAAAAGGGTTTTTACAAAATGCATGTTCAAAATTAACATTTTTATTAAATCAAGTTAAAAAATGTTCGTTGTAGAAAAGTCAACAAGAGTATTAAGAAAATCAAAATATACTTTTTTTTTTACAATATATGTATATATTAGCAGCAAACTACTTCAGAGATTTTCTTTTGAGTTTAAGTTATTTTAAAGAAAGCATAACAGTGTATGTTAGCATGGAATGTCAGGAATTCACTCTTCACCCTATACGCTGTGACTTGGCCTCCTCTACAATACTTTACACCAAAGACTACGAACAAACTTGGTTTTGACTAAACAGTAGCTGGTAAAATCTCTCTCACTACATCACTTATGCATTATTTTCAAAAATAACTAATGAGCACCATATAACAAAATTTTCAGATGTAATAACAGCCAACTGTACCACTTAGTATTTGGCTTGCTGTTTAAAAAATTTGGTAACATAGAAAATTTTAATCAAATGAGATAAATACTTCAATCCTATATTGCTTGCCCATTATTAAAACTCTTAATAGAAATTCTATACATAACCTGACAAACTCTAGGCAAAGATATATATGTGTATAGATACATGCAAAAGTGTATGTACATATCCACCACATACATCTTCAACTTTGGATTTTTAAAAAACTAATTTAAGGGTAATATATCATCACTGCGTGAAAGTTTCATCAGCTAGTGAGAAATACTGACTACAAAGAACTGTCATACAACTCATTTTAGGCTTACAAATTACTGAAGCTAGAGGAAATAAACTAACCACCAAAGAAAACTTTTTTTATCTTCTCTTGATATGTTCATCTAATAGCAAAAAAAGAAACATTTGTACAATATGCTTTCAAAGTCAAAATTATTATAGAAATGTCACTAGTCTTCAAAAATACAAAACATTACATAAATACAATTTTCTTATTGTCGAATTCCTCCGCTAGAATCTATACTTTAAAAAATCCCTTTGGATTATCCCACTTAGCACTTCAAGTTTCCATTCTGCAGCTCTGACAAATGGCTCAGGTTTATTATTTTTATAAGAATCACATCTTTCAGAATTTGCTATTGTTACCTTTCTAATAAAGTACTGTTACCTCTGTACTAAAGTAAATAGAAGGAACTGCATCAAATATAAAAAACAACTTAAGGAAACATTAAGAATATGTAATACAAAGAAGAAAAAGACAACAGGAATTCCCTTTTCACCACACAAGAAAACACAACCTTTTCCATGCTGCTAAAGTAACTGTCTAGAGAATGGAGTTAGGGTGGCCCATCTTTATTTTCAATTAAAAACCTAATACAGTAGACTGAATTATTATTTTTATTAATATGCACAGCAAATTACTGAAATGGTGACTTCATGTTGTCTTCCCCTTAAAGATGGCACTTGTAGGTACAAGGACGCAGAGATGTGTATACACATCAGATGTTTACTTGAAAAGACTCTTCTACAGCAGTTTGATACTGTGTTTCCTCATCTAGCTGAAGATTCTAAAAAAAGCAAAAAACATTGACAACAGGAAAATAACCAACTGCTCAATTTTATCTAACACATTACACATCTTCACATACATTTGCATACAAAGGAGTTTATGTACAGTATGTTTTAAAACACAAGATTAAGCTGAGCACCATGGTGTGTGTCATATTATTAGCCACTCAGGAACACGAGGCAGGAGGATATCTTGAGCCCTGGGGTTTGAAACCAGCATGGACATAAGGGGACCTCATCTCAAAAATTAGCAAAATACAAGGTTTCAATACATGAACTTTAAAATTAAACTCAGCTATAATTACTTAGTAATAACTAATAACTGCACTGCTCAGCAGAGAATAAAATTTATACTGACCAAACTTATAGTTAATTAAAACTAACAGTATGATAAATTTGTATCATTTCTAAAAAATAGTTCTAAGTTTTGAAGAGAAACTAATTTTAAAAAGATAAGCAGTTACTGAATAACAGCTTCTTAATCATAGAGTGAACTAGAGTAACTGTAGTTCAGTTATCTTTAAATTATACACTGACTCTATGACTAGGGATTAGTATCTTGGTGTAGCACAGCTGTTTAGAATGTACTGAGTCCCTGACCCACCAGCCAAACAATAGCAACAACATAAACCCCACTCTATTTTTAACAACACTATCTGCTGTCAATATATGCCCTTTGGACTAGCTTTAAAAAATACCAAGTCTTCTACTTAACAACTGAAATACAGCTTTCTATGGCAAGGTAAAACAAAGAATTACATTAAAAATAGCAAACAAAACTTATTTTGCTCTTCCAAATATAGCCCTCTAGGTATAGTGTCAGCTCTTAAAATGGAAATTTAAGAATATACAATTACTTAAATCACTAAAGCAGCACATGTGACTTTTACATACATTTAAATTATTCTGAAGTAACAGACTAAAATTACAAATTCCATAAAAATGAAAATTATGCATGCCTATGTTACCTGAACAGAAAAATGAAGATCAGCTATTCTTTACTGGGATGTATTAATAAGATAGATCTTAACCACACACAAGCTGAATAAAATGCAATTTTACAATTAATAAGTGAAATCACATCATTTTTAAAAATTATCATGAATATGAAAAGTATAAATGACCCATTTTGGCTTGAGGGCCTATGTTGCCATTCCTAAGTGGACAACCTGGTTTTTGATGGGTTTCTTAGGTTTGGTTTGTTAATGTGCCTCATATGCTAGCTGTATTTGGAAACATCCTTCTGTATAGATTGTGCCAATTTTACTTTTCGAGGTGTAATTTTCTCTTAATTCTAGGCAATTTTTACTTAAACTTTCATTTTGCTATTAAGGGGTTTATTTTTCTAGTAATTATTCCTCCTATATAAACAATAAATTCCATTCTCAGAACTTCATGAAGCTTAACAATTTTATTACTTTTCTTTATCCCAAGCAGTCTGGTTTCACAACTTGCCTGAAAACTCAAATTTAGATTGAAAAAGTTAATTTAACTTTCTTAATCTTGAAGAACTTACCACAAATTCTCCATAATCAAACTGATGTCTTTGATTTAGATGACTAACGAAATTTCTAGTAATCTGGCTAGGATCTCCCCAAGGAAGAGACACACAAATAGGACATGTCTATGAGAAACAGATTGTTTTAAATAACAAAAATAATGAAACATTATATAATTATTGAGAGCATTAAAATACAAGCTCATGTTACTGAAAACACCAGGTATACTTCATTGTGCTTCCCTTTGATGCATTTTTGCAGATATTCCATTTCTTTAAAAACTGAAAGTTTGTGCCAACCCAATGTCAAACAAGTCTATTTGGCACCACTCTTCCAATATTTCAAATGATCAATAACACTGTTTAGCAATGAAGCATTTAACTCAGAAAATGTACACTTCAGGATTAGTACTATTGCATACTTAACAGAAACAATATATATAGTCAAGTGTAACTTTTATATATATGGACTGAAAAAAAATAAAAAACAGTGTAGCTCAATTCTCATCAATTTTTAAATTTATTTTTTGGTTTTTTGGGACAGGGTCTCTCTAATGTAGTCCTGGCTATCCTGGGGCTTGCTATGTAGACCAGGCTAGCCTGGAACTCACTGAGATCCTCCTGCCTCTGCCTACCAAGTGCTGAGATTAAAGGCATGCACCAACACACCTGGCTCTTACATCAGTATTTGCTTTAATATTGTGATCTGTACTCAAACTTGCAGTGTTATAAAGAGATTGAGACAGGATCTCACTGTGTAGCCCAGACTACCTTGAACTTGTGGCCCTTCTGTCTAAGCCTCTCAAGTCCTGGGACTGCAGACATGAGCCACCATGTGTGCAGCTCATAAAATCCATTTCTAAGAGCCAAATCCCATTGACTAGTTCATTTCCCAAGCAAATTACCTTACATAAATGACACTATTATAGTAAGAGAGACCATGGATATTCTATTACTTAAATCTCTAGTTATATAAACATCACATGCAGCCTACACTAACATCAATGTAATGACAGTTTTCATTAACTACCTACAACATGTGCAACATATAATCTCATTTGATCTCATTAATAACCATTATAGAATTGTTATTAGCTTGATTTCACTTACATGTAAAATGAAACTGGAGTGAATTATAAAGTTTAAACTGTATCCTCCAAGTTTTAATGAAGTAAAATTTCTTAAAATGACACAAAAAGAAACTAATAAATGGATTCTAGCAAAAGCTGACAATGCGCAGAATATTATGCAGAAAATACAAATCAAATAATTCAATATAAAACCAAGCATCATGTCTTAACTATGAAGATTTTCCACATACCTCTTTGCATTTGCTTATTTATTTAACCCCTTCCCTTCTAATAAATGGTTGCAGGAATTGAAAGGAATCCTCAATTGTTATTCAGGCATTTTTTAAAAAAACATTTTTCTACTATATTTGCTAAAAATATCTTAAGAGAGTCTGTAAATGTTATTAATACACTTTATACCTTATTTTTGAAGGAGTTGGTTGTGGCAGCTCAAACCTGTAGTTCCTAATCCTATTACACACTGTTTATATTACCTTATGATATCATCTTCCTTTATATATAGTAAGGTAATAAAATTTCAAATGTCTCACTTTGAATCATTGTTAATCATTAACAAAATATATGCTGTATCAATAAATTCAAATTTCAATCAACAACCTTCTCCTATGTATGTAGAGAAATATACAGAACCACCTCCTGCTGAGGCTACGGCAGAAAGAACCAAATGCAAGGTCTGCCTGGACAATTAAGTGAGACCCCCATCACAAAATTTCATTAGAAAAAATTTAAAAGACTGGTGATATATTTTAATGGTAGGATGCTTGTGGAGCAAGTGCAGAGTCCCAGTTCAAGGCCCAGTACAGGGCAGGGGTACAAGAAGGGAGATGGAAGATATCTTCCAGTTTAACGCCTCCTCTTCCATTGTCTAGAGTTAAAATTCACTTATCTATGAAATGTATGCTTAAAATGAGTTCTGGGATCATTAACATAATGTTGGAACCCTGTAATCTACATAAATTTACCCTAAAAATGACATCAAAAAAAGACAAGTAAGTATGCATCAAAATAAAAATATAGCATGTCTCTTTTCCTTCTTGCTTTATACATTCATATAAAAGACTCTTCAAGGATATAATTAAAAATATCTACTGGTTTTACTCTCTAGTTTTAGAAAGAAGGTCAGGTCTCACTTTACAGCTCTGGCCAGCCTGTAACTGTTCCCCAAAGCTAGGATTAAAAGTATTCACCACCATGCCTAGCTGTTTTATTGCTCTATATAGGTATTGTCTTCTGCAACAGATTCACGTAACTGGATCCAGTCCTCTACATCCAACAGAAAAAACTGAAAGGATCCAATGGAATCAGGCTCTGGTTCTGCCACTACACAGAAATGATTCCCTAGTTCACCTTTCATTCTTTCTTAATCTACATTACCTCACAGTAATCTTTCTTTACCGGAGGTAGTCGAATTTTAAATATCTCATTTTTTTTTGGCCTCACCATCAATCATTTATTAAAACTTTTAAATCCAAATTTAAATAAAAAACCCTCCACTCTATATACATGAAAACAGATTCATGGAACCACATGCTTTAAACAAAAGATTCTTTTGAATATATGTACTCACCACAGGAACTATTTGAAATAGATGGTTACTATTACAGTGATCCAATAAACGCTGTCTGGTGAAATTTGACTCTTGACATAAGGGACACTTAAAGGTGGGATGCCCAGAAGAACTACAAAGCAATTCAAATGAAACATACTGAAATTCAAACCATTTACATAAAAAAATGAGATGCTCCTGTTTTCTGATGCACTGTTGTAAATTCATTGTCATAATTATGAAAATATTCAACTCGTGATTTGGAATAGAATTTCTCTTACAGTCTCATTTTAAACAGTACTAGTGTTTATCATTTCAGTCCATTTTTCCCCACATCCCCAATTCTCAGTGCTCAGAAAACTGAGGCAACAGCCAGGCGTTGGTGGCGCACACCTTTAATCCCAACACTCGGGAGGCAGAGGCAGGCGGATCTCTGTGAGTTCTCCAGAGCGAGTGCCAGGACAGGCTCCAAAGCTACACAGAGAACTCTGTCTCGAAAAACAAAAAAGAAAACTGAAGCAACAAGAACACAAGTTCAAGATCAGCCTTGACTACCTAATGAAACCCATCTCCAAACAATTACAAACAAAATACAGGACCATGGTTAAGAAGTTAAGTCCAAATTTAATGTAATCACTTGTGTGATATCCTATAGTTTACCACATTTTATATCGTTCCTATGAAGGAATTTAAAACTTCACACAGACTCCATGGACCAGCGAGATAGCTCAACAAGTAAAGGAACAAAGTAGTTATCTGACCTGTACAATTGTACAGCTGCATGTGCTTCACTATCCTGCCCAAAGCACACAAAATAAATAATACAGTTAAAAAGAGGATTGCCATCAAATTAAGAATCTAACACAAAATTCACAGAAAAAGCAAAGACTAAAATGTGCAGTGGTTTGAATAACAATGGTCCCCAAAGGCTCATGTTTGAATCTTTGGTTCCTATTTGTTAGAACTGTTTGGGAAGGATTAGCAAGTATGGCCTTGTTGGAAGTGTGTCATTGGGTAGACTTTTAAAAAACTGACACCATTTCCTGTGTGCTTTCTGCTTCCTCTGTATGTATTAAGATGTGAGCTGCTCCAGCTGCCAATCACCAGGCCTAGTACTAATATTAATTATGGACTCTTATCTTCTAGAAATATAAGCCCCAAATACTTTATCTTCTGTAAGTTGCATTGGTCATGGTGTTTTACCACAGCAACAGACATCCAAAGACAAAGTAGTTCAAAACAATCTAAGAATCAAGCATTACTGGGTTTTAATTCCTCTGAATGTCAGCAAGGGACAGGTCAATATTGACATCTTTGCCTGAATCATGCATGGGAGAAATCTGGCCAAGAAAATAAATAAGCTCTTACATGTTCCTGAAAGCAACAACTATCTAAACCTGTTTACTTCTGAAGCATTAGCTTCTAGCACTATAATTAGTGATTTAACTGAATGGATATTTATTTTAAAAATGCAGCAACTGGGCTGGAGAAGATGGTTCAGCAGCTAAGGGACAACTGCCACCTAGCCTGTAACCTGAGTTAAGTCCCCAGGATTCACGTGGTAGAGAGAACCAGCTCCTGCAAGGTATCCTCTAGACCTCTGTATGTATAATGTGGCATGTACATGAGCACATGAAGACAAAACACATTAAACACACACACACAAACACAAACAAAAACCTAATAATAAAAACTTAAAACTCTATTGTTATAACCTACATGCCTGTAACTCCACACACTCTGAATGCTTAGGCATGAGGATCATGAATTTAGGGCTATAGCCTAAGCTTTACAGCAAAACCCTGTCTCAGTGCAAAGAAAAATCTATTACAAGGATTCAGGGTTACAGCTCAATAGTATAGTGAATGATCAACCCCTATATTCAACAATATTTTTTACTAAAGTATAATTTTCAAAAATTTACCTTGTATTCTCTTGGTAAGTTTCTGTGTTATCAGATGTAGATGTTTCACTCCTATTACTTAAAAAACACAAGGGGAAAAAGAGTTAATACCCTAAATAATAAAACATATCAGGGCTTCATTAATGCAAACTGTTTAATGAAGATGACCAGACTAAACTTCAGGGTCTGGAGAAATGGCTCAGCAGTTCATACTTTTGGTCTCCATAGGTACCAGGCACACATCCACATTTAAAAAAAGAAAGTGTGAACTTCAGTAGTCTTACAATCAAAAAATATTCATGATATCCATGGCATTGCTTTCCAAATCAAGTAAGACTGTTTAAGTTCTTATTCATCCATGTATTCATGTCTTTTAAAATAGAGGATTACAGCAGGGCATAGTGACATACAGTAATAATTTCACCACTCAGGAGGTTGAGGCAGGAGTAATCATAGGTTTGAGGTCAGCCTGGGTGATGATGATGATGATGAGGAGGAGGAGGAGGAGAGGAGGAGAGAAGAAGAAGAAGAAGAAGAAGAAGAAGAAGAAGAAGAAGAAGAAGAAGAAGAAGAAGAAGAAGAAGAAAGCCAGTTATGGTGACACATTCCTTTATTTGTGAGGCAGAGACAGAAACAGGTGCGAATCTGTGAGTTTTAGGCGTCCCAGGCTACAAAGAGAATTCCAGACCAGCTACGACTGCAGAATGAAACCCTATCTCAACAACAAAAACCCACAGAAACAAAACCTTTACAATATTCAGGTACAAGCATAAATTAGAGAACACACACAAAGTCTTTTTCCTCAACCAGTGATGTTCTTTTGGAGGTGATGAGGTGATTAATGCTGGCTGGCTTCAAACTCCTCATTATCCTGCTTCATCCTCCTGGCATTATAGGCATGCGCTATCACACTTGGTCCTTGTTAATTTTTTAAACATGCAGGGTTGTTTTGCCTGCATGTTAAGTCTATGCAGTGTATGCATTCAGTACCTGCAGAGGCTAGGAAAAAATGTAGAACCCTCTGTATCTGTTCAGATGGCAGTGAGCCCCCAAACAGATAATGAGATTCAAACCCATGTCTTATGGAAGAGAAACCAATGTTCTACTACTAACCCATCTATCTATCCAGTGCTCTTTGTAAAAATTTTAAACCCTTGGGTGAACTAAAATATTTGTGAACCTTTGTCATGTAGATAGGATATGGTAGAAGACTGTGCCTTCCAAAGTGGAGTAGGTCTCACAAAATACTTTGGGTTTTTTTTGAGACAGGGTTTTTCTGTAGCTTTGGAGGCTGTCCTGGAACCAGCTCTTGTACACCAGGCTGGTCTCGAACTCACAGAGATCCGCCTGCCTCTGCCTCCCGAGTGCTGGGATTAAAGGCGTGCACTACCAACCACCCAGCACTGGGGAGGCAAAGGCAGGTGGATTTCTGGTCTACAGAGTGAGTTCCAGGTCAGGCTCCAAAGCTACAGAGGCACCCTGTCTCGAACACCTCCTCCAAAAGAAACTAGGCATCATTAGCACACTTTTCTAATACACAGACTATCCTGAAAAATTTACTTGTATCCTATGCCAGAAAAGTCAGTGTCATAAGGAGTATTAGAAGAGGGGAAGAAGCCGGGAGTTGGTGGCACACGCCTTTAATCCTATCACATGGGAGAGAAACTGCAACTAACATAGCACAGAATCTCATCAATGTTGTCAATCTTATAAAAACAAGTACTTGCAGGCTTCTTGTGAAGCTCACTAGCCTACTTCTGCCATGGGAATACACCTTTTTCTCTTTTAGAGATTTGTATTTTTCATTATATAAGTGTATTTGTGTATGAGAATGCAGGTAACCTCAGAGGCCAGAGACATCAGTTCCCCCTGGAGCTGGAGTTATGGATGGTTGTGAACTGCTTGATCCACCGCTAGGAATAAGAATACATCTGGAAATGCAAGTGCCCCCTCCAAAAGAAAACATTTCTCTTGCCAGGCATCATGACACCTATAATCCCAGCAGTAAGAAGCCAGTTAATCAGTTCAAAGCCTACCCAAAACTCTTAGTAGTCACATGGCAAGATCCTGTCTCAAAGAAAAAAACGAAGGTCTAAGGATGTAGCTCATGGTATAGTGCTAATCTACAATATGTAAAGCAATGGGTCTAAGTCTGATCCCTGAGCAACACAAAACAAATAAACCCCAAAAAACCCCACAACTCTGCCCATGTCCATACTGAAAATTCATGATGTCTTCTAATGTAATTACAACATTGCATAGGATATAAAAACAATACTAGATTCTTAATACAGAACAAGAGACTACAGAGGACTGTCTTTGTCTTTCTTGGCTCTTTCCTTCAAAGTGTACACCGTCTCACAATCATTATTTTCCAGGATTGCCTTTTCCAGCATACATACATATACAAGCAAACATTTCTCTGCTAACACTTATGTTTGAGTCCCACACAGCCAATGAAGACCTGCCTGACGCTCCGGAAAAGGAATTGGGCCATACCTCCTAGACTGCACTGGATCCAACTTACTCCATTTCAACTGACACTCCAACTAGAGCTTTGAGTACTGACTTCAATCAAGTTGAGGATTTCAACCTAGATCTTCAATCAAGCAAATCCCATCTAACATGGACTGGATATAATGCGTTAGAGACTTTCGCTATACTAACATTTTCTTCCCACAGGACCCCACAAGGCTACCATTATCCCATTTCAGCAGGAAATAACTTGGAGGATGCTACACCCCCATTCCCCATTATTGTCTATTAGGATAGTGTAAGCCTAGTTAGGAATAACTTTCCTATTGTTTAGGGTTGGGATTGGAAGTTCAGATGACTTTAGGGTTTAGCTGAAATAGACATAGTTAGGATGTGCGATAACAGATTATTGTATTTTCTTGTCTTTAGTTAATTTTGGATATTTTACACTATTAAGCTTTAATCCTCTTTTAGACTAAAAGGGGAATTGTAGGGAGACACCGTAACCCACCTCCTAAGGGCTGGCTACAGGTGTGCCTGACCAGGCCTGTGAAGGCATGGTCAAGGTGAGGTCAGAATGACGCGGCATAGGCTCTTAAATGACCACGAACACATAGAACCCCCCTCTTCTCCTTCTGCTGCCCCTTCTCTCTGGCCTCCCTGCCTTGCTGCCCCTGGGCACGCTCTGGCTTGCGTTTGGCTAGTATTTTTCTGAATAAAGGTATCTTAAACCAACAAGCTCGCCTTTCAGATTCTAGATAAGATTTAGCAGTAAATAAATACAATAAAATTTAAAGGATCTAACTGGAATATAAACTACACTTCTAATAACAAGAAAAAATTCTAAAGGTTAGGAAAGATTTCACAGAGTGGCTAACACTAAGTTTAAATAAAAAAAAGAAAAAAGGCAGTAAAATGACTCAAGGGTTAGAGGACCTTTCCACATAGGCCTGAAACCTGAGTTTGATCCGCAGATCCTACAAGACGATAATCTTCTGAGAGCTATTCAACACACACACACACACACACACACACACACACACACACACACACACACACACACACCATTAAAATAAAAAGTCTATCAGTGAAGTAGTTAAGAGCACTGCCCACTCTTCTAAAGAATCTGGGTTCAATTCCCAGAACCCACATGACAGTTCCAAGGGATCTAACATCTCATATAGACATACATGCAAGCAAAACACCAATCACATAAAATAAAAATAATTAAATCATTAAAATTTTGCCGGTCATGGTGATGCACGCCTTTAGTCCCCATACTTGGAAGCAGAGGCAGGTAGTTCGAGGGCAGCCTGGTCCATAAAGCAAGTTCTAGGACAGCCAGGGCTACACAGAGAAACCCGCCCCCCCCAAAAAAAAACAAAAGCAACAAAATAAATAAATGGCCTCAAAGTGTGGATTAGAGTACTAAGAAAGACAGTACCATGGAGGTGAAGGTGTGAACTAACACCAGGCAAGACACTATTCAACTTAATCTCACCTACACTAATACATTTATTAACTTTCAACCTCACTTACAAAGAGGTGAGAAAACCAAGGCACAGTTTCTTGACAAAGTCAAATAAGTGAAAGAACACAACTGAAACCTGAGCCAGGGCACTCTCAAATCTAGTGTGCACGAATCTTTGCGGTACTGGAGATCAAATCTAAGCATCAAACTACAGCCCAATCTTGCCTCACAGTACCCCTTGCTTTTTTGGGTCAAATCCCTGTTAAAGCTGTCTTCGTCTAGCCATGAAAGCCCAGGCCGGCCTTAAATTGTGATTTACCTCCCTCAATCTCCTGAGTAACAGGGATTACAGCCCTGTGCCACCAACTATCTATAGTTGTCATTTTATTGTACTCATCCATTTATTTTTTAGTTAAATGGCTACATGATGAGTTTAAGGCCCACCTGGAGTATGTAATGAAATCTTGCTTTTAACTTTGACGAGCTTTGAAGCCATGGTATCTCTCTTGCTTTAGTCTTCTGAATACTGGGTCACAGATGAGTGCCATTATATACAGCTAAGACTTCACTGTTAACTAAATATCTTCTAAAATAGCAAGGATGGATCTGGGGAGATACCCCAGTGGTTAAAGTGCTTACTGCACAAGCGAGGCATATGAGTTTACCTCCCCAGCACCCATCTGATGATAGCACCCACGCAAAAAAACAGGCACAATAAGGCACTCCTGTAAGCTAGCACTGGGGTGACAGAGACAAACAGATCCCTAGCCTCTTATCAGTGAGCTCCAGGTTCAGTGAAAGACCTCAAAAACCAAGGTGGAGAACAACTAAAGATATCTGATACTGGCCTTTGCACCACCACATGAACACATATGCATAAACATTCAACACACACGAACGCACGCACGCACGCACGTACAGTAGCAAGGATATGTTAAAATTCATCATGGTTGTTTAAAGTATGTTAATACAATGATAGGTAGAATAACACAGCAAAGACAAAGCCTAGAAAGAAAAGGGTCAAATACTAAAGAAGTCTGGAATAAGACTTTGTGCTATCAGCCAGTTATTAGAGTTTGGAAACGACATCCTTTTTTCTAAACACTAAAGAAAATATATTGCAGGACTGGAGAAAGAATGCAGTAGTTAATTCTCAATTAAAAACAAAAACAAAGCCGGGCGTTGGTGGCACACACCTTTAATCCCAGCACTCGGGAGGCAGAGGCAGGCGATCTCCATGAGTTCGAGGCTAGCCTGGTCTCCAGAGCGAGTGCCAAGATAGGCTCCAAAGCTACACAGAGAAACCCTGCCTCGAAAAAAACAAAAAACAAACAAACAAAAAAACAAAAAAATGTACTTGCAGAAGACCTGAGTTTGGCTTACAGCAACCACATAAATGGGTTCATAATCCCCTGTAACTCCAGTGCCGGGGATATGCCCCCCTCTTCTGGCCTCTGCATTCACATGTACAGACACACACAGACACACAAGTCTGCCTGATGAACAGATTGCAATGCCATCAGGCAGATTAGAGAACATCAACTGGACACTAATAACATTCAAGAAATAAGAGAGATTGAGTGGAGCAGCTTCGGAGGTCCCGTGGATCTGGATGAGGAGGTGAAGCTCATCAAGAAGATGGGCAACCACCTGACCAACATCTGTAGGCTGGCTGGCCCCCAGCAGGCTCTAGGCAAGCATCTCTTTGAGCGGCTCACTCTCAAGCATGATTAGGAGGCCTGGCCTTCCAAGGGGCTCCCCTCTGCTCTGCACCAGCCAGCCTCAGGACCTTCACTTGAGCCTCTCAAGCCACTAGGCAGTTTTGTAACCGCCCTGGAGCCCCTCCCAGGACTAAGAAAAAAATAAAGCTTTTAGAAACAGCAAAAAAAAAAAAAGGACTGAGTTAGGGAATTAAAAATAGTAAAGTAAAACAAAAAACAAAAACAAACAAACAAATATTGTTACTAGGACAAACACTGTCTGACCAAATAAATCTAAGGAACCAAATTAGCAAAGCCTGCTTCCCAGGGATAGGATAAGGAGTTGTCATGTAACAAGTAGTACAGAATATACAGAATATACCTGTCATTTCAGAACTCAGGCAGCAGAGGCATCACAAAGTTTGAGGTCAGGATAGTCTACATATCAAGGTCCACACCAGCCACATAGTGAAGCCAAATCCCAAAAAGCGAAAACAAAACAAAAACAAAGCAGCCCAATTAAGGAGTACAGTGACTGTATATGTAATACACTCTAGGAACTTTGCTGAGAACTTGGGACACAGTGTTGAAAAAAGATAACAAAACACTACCCCTTATTAAGAAAAATTAATGGACGTAGCACATGTCTTTAATCCCAGCAATCAAGCAGAGGTAGGTGGATCTCTGCATTAGAGGCCAGTCTGGTCTATAGAATGAATTTCAGGACAGCCAGGGCTACACAGAGAAACTGTCTCAAAACAACAAAAAATAAAAGAATTAATTGGGCAAAAAACCAAGTAGATTGTGTACTTATAAAACAACAGAAGTATGGTAAGAGAAGCACAGGGATGAAAGAATCCACAGGGATTTGGTTTGAAAAAAAAAAATCACTAAATGAAAATGTAAATTTCATCTACTGACAGTAAATCAAGTAAATTGAGAACCTGGGTTGAGTTGTGCAGAGCAGTGAAAACATTCCTAAAGAATTTACCAGATTTTTCAACTAAGTAGTCAATAAAACAGCCAAAAGCAATAGGACACCTATATGGATAATCAGAGTTGTCTTACAGGTGGTTAAAGTACATATTAGCAACATGGATCAAGCACTGAAATAAAAAATTTATTTGACTTAGCACATTGATTTCCACAAGCTATTATTAGACTGAAGAAATTACATTTCTTCACACTATTGAATACAAGCCTGTCATTAATTTTCTAAATGAAACAAAACACTTGCAGATACATATGAGGATGATAAAATATAAAGAAAAACAACCATCCAAATGAAAGAACAATAATTACAGATATGAAGATCAAATGGTCACAGTTCACAGGAAACTGTTCTGGTGATTGCGCTATTCCTTGACCCGGGCTAGTGCTAACTAGGTATACATCTTATCACTATTATTTACTAAGACAGGCAGTGGTGGCACTTGGGAGGCAGAGGCAGTTGGATCTCTGTGAGTTCGAGGCCAGCCTAGTCTACAGAGCTAGTTCAGGACAGCCTCCAAAGCTACACAGAGAAACCCTGTCTCAAAACAACAACAACAACAACAAAAAACAAACAAACAAAAAAAACTAAAACAAACAAAAAACAACAAGAACAACAACAAAAAACAAAAACAAACAAAACATCCACTATTTACTGAGCTTCTGTTACTTATTCAATATTGTACCTGGGTATAAGGGAATAACAAAACCAAATTACCAAAGTACCTCTATTTCAAAATAGTTAAAGGACGCTCAGAGAAGGGTTGGAAAGATAGATGGCTTAGCAGGTACAAGCACTTGCTACTAAACCTGATGGCCACACCAAAAGTGGTGGCGCACGCCTTTAATCCCAGCACTTGGGAGGCAGAGGCAGGAGGATCTCTATGAGTTCGAGGCTAGCCTCGTCTACAGAACAGCCTCCAAAACAAAAAGCATTAAATTACCAGATCAGCTAGTTGAGGGAGAAAGGCATAGTCAAAAGTTTAAACATCTACCTTGGCCAGGTGGTAGTGGCTCATGACTTTAATCCCAGCATTCAGTGAGTTTGAGGCAAGTCTGGTCTACATAGCAAGTTCCAAGACAGACTCCTATGCTACACAGAGAAACCCTGCCTCAAAAAAATCCAAATAAATAAATAAATAAATAAATAAATAGATGAATAGATGAATAAGTAAATGAAGTGAACATCTACCTGACAATGCTGGGAAAGCACCTCCAAGACCTTTGCTTACACCCAGCCACAGTACTCCACATTTTCTCCTCCCCCCACGGCTCATATATGACTTACCCTGCTTAAAAACAAACAAACAAACATGGCTGTGGTGGTGGCACATACCTTTAATCCCAGGAGACAGAGGCAGGTGTATCTGTGAGTTCAAGACCAGCCATTGTTCCAGGACAGTCTCCAAAGCTGCAGAGAAACCTATCTTAAAAAACAAACAAAAAAAAAAAACACAAAAGAACAAACAAACAAAGGGCTGGACCTGAATTCAATCACCAGGACCCCTATGGAAGAAGAAAACTGATTCCTCCAAGCTGTCCTCTAACCTCCAAATACATATACTAGGTATAATTTTTATTCAAAGACAGACTCCCAGAAAGACTTTAAGTAACATAAGCTTAGGTATATCATGGAGTTGGTCTCCTAGATACAAATAGCAAATAAGTTTTGAAGACAAATTCTAGTTAGGATATTTAGTGTAATTTGTTAAAGATATACACACCAAAATTCCCCAAACAATTTCTATTTCAATTATTAAAATTTTGCTTTTAGGATAAATGTTGCTTACCTGTTCCTTACTGAATCTTGAGAAATCTTAAAGTTTGGAATGACAGAAGAAACACCATATTCGTCCTGATACTTCTTACAAGATTTGTAATGATGTCTCATGCGATAGAATTTAATCTGAAAATTATTGGTTAAAATAAATTTTAATTTAAAGCTGAACTCACAAAGTTTGAGATACTGTCAATAAGAGGGAAAAAGATGAAAATAGGTAACTAAATATTTCATTTAAGTACAAGTTTCTTATAAATGTAAATTAGTGTCAGGTAGGGCGGCACACACCTTTAACCCCCACACTTGGAAACAGATCTCTTAGCTAGAGGCCAAGAGTTTCAGGTTAGCTATGGCTACATAGGGAGACCCTGCCTCAAAAAAACACAAAAAACAACAAACAAACAAAAACACACGTGTGTGTGTGTGTGTGTGTGTGTGTGTGTGTGTGTGTGTGTGTGTGTAAGTGTAACACATTTTTGTTCATGCATACAAGTTCAGTTTCCATTAAACCATTGAGAGGGAAATTAACAAATAATCTTATACTTGAAACTATAATACTGATGGAAAAAGTCAGGCACAGTGATGCATGCTCATAATCTCAGCATTTGGGAAGAAGAACAAACAAAAAATATCAGTTGTTCAAGGCCCACTTGGGCTACCTGATGACACTCTAGCTCAGAAAACCAAATGCAAAAGAAATACTAAGAGGCTGCCTCATGCTGCTGGGTTTTTGACTATTTGTTACAACCTGACAAGTGTTAGAAAGCAGGTTAAAAAATGATGTTCCTACGTTCATATTGGGAACATTTTTTGGTTTCTCACTGAGAAGTGAGGCCAGAATCCCACAAGTGTTTTTATTTCACTTCCTTTTCAGTTCAACACCTTCTTCAGACATGGAAAGCAGATCTGACTTGGGCAAATGCTCTATAGACATAACCACTTCAAAGCCTAACCACTTCTCACTGTTCATTCAGCATTCTTAGAATAATTAGAGAATGTTACTTATCAATACCTGATTATCCCATGTGCTTAAAACTTAAACCAGTCTTCCTTGAAATATTTTGTGATTTTTTAAATACCTAAGTAGGCAATCACAGAGGTTTCTTTGAGTACATAAATCTATTTGGTTAAATTGTTAACATTCGAGAGACTGGGAGCTTATTGATAAATAAAATTTCAATCTTAAAGATAAAAACTCTAAGGTTTTTGATAAACGAAGTTTTCTACATAACTCGTTTATTTTCTTTTTGAGACTTATCTCAACTTGTAGCCCAAGCTAACTGTGAACTTACAACCCTCCTAGTTCAGCCTCCTGAGAGCAGGGATTATAGGTATACACCATATTGCCTGGAAATGTCCTTTTCAAAACCATGTTCACCAGGAAAATTAAAACACTATCATAATATAACTCTACCTTTTTTGAACAGCATCTGCAGCTACCAGAAAACTTCCTCATGATATTTTCAAGATCTAAGGCCCGTTCTGGACATGCTCTTTCTCTTCTAGTCACACTTCCACGACATAGGGGACAATGTATTCCACTTTCTCTCATTGCAGTCAGGAAACATTTTCTACAGAAACTAAACCAAACATTTGTGACATGTTAGTTAATTATAGAAAAAAAGTACTTTTTATTTCTATAACTAAACATAAACAAGTGATTATGGATATGTACATATAGTATGTAGTCAGGCTATTCAAATGTATGTACAACCCAGTTTTAAAAGTCATGTGTATTGGGCTGGAGAGATGGCTCAGAGGTTAAGAGCACTGGCTGTTCTTCCAAAGGTCCTGAGTTCAATTCCCAGCAACTACATGGTGGTTCACAACTATCTGTAATGACATCTGGCACCCCCTTCTGGCCTGCAGGCATACACGCAGACAGAAAACTATATACATAATAAATAGACCTTAAAAAAGTCATGTGTATTTCTCTGACAATAAGACTAATAACTGGATTAGATGGTAACTAAGTGAAACTACATTCAAGTCCATTTTACAACTTTTTCTTTTTTCTAAACTTCACTCTGAAGCTGAAGTTTAGACTCTAACAAAGCAATCCCACTTTAACTTCCTGAGTGATAGGAATTACAGTTATGTGCCACCACACCCAGCTACATTTGTGTTTGAAAACTATAAAACAAAGACAGGTGCGATGGCACACGCATTTAATCCCAGCATTCAGGAAGATGAGGCAGAACGACCTCTTTGAGCCCAAGGCCAGCCTGGTCTCCATATCAAGTTTCAGAACATCCAGAACTACATAAAAAGACCTTAATTCAAACAAACAACAACAAAAACCACCATCTAGAAAATAAGCATCTTTTATTTCCATTTTTACTTTTTTCCTTCTGTACCAAGCATACCTCTTCAGTTATACTTTATTTCCTTTTGTACTAAACTAGATAAATTTGCTATACAGAATCTTATTTCAAAAGGAAGTTTAGTAATTTTTGATGTGCACCTTTTCCTTCTCTTCCTGTCATACTTTCTTTTCCAGATATCAAAGGAGCCTGTAACTTTAGAATAGTACATTACCCTAGCACTATAAAGTCCTCTCAGTTTGTAACTCCCAGATGCCACTCATACTTGTCTTTTTTCGTTCCCCAACAAAAGGCTGATTAACAGATACTGGGAGAGAAAAAAACTGCATTTTCACCCACTTTGCTTTTGGTGTAAATTAAACACCTGGCAAGCAAATTTATATAATCAAAATCATTCCTCCAGACCCTTGCACATGCTAGGCAAGCATTTTAACACTAATCCCCCAGCCCTTATTTTGTTTTTACTTTTTTAAAAACATTATATCTGATTATTATAAAGTATCTAACAGTGCTGTGGTTTCATCATTTTGTTATTGCTTTGCTTTTCGTTTTTAATTCTTAGTTTATGTCTTGCTTGTTTTCTTCCTATCCTATCCTTCTCAGGATACAACTCTCTACATAAGAATGCTTAAGTATTGTCTACAACTGGGATCTCTCTAGGACCTCTTCTTGCTTTCAGTTGCATACATTCCTCAGTGAATATACCCACAAAGGCAACTTTACCTCCATTTACTCCAGATCTATGTACAGTATATACATTTAACTACTGGACACGCTGTCATTAAATCTTATACAACATCCTTAAAAGGTCAGGGGTCTGTTCTCTGCATTACCACTATCTCCTTAGTTTAGGGTTCTAATCACTCCCTTTCTTGACCTATCAATGTGTGTCATCAACATTACTAGTCTCAATTGCCAACCTGAAACTTGACACTAATATAAACTTTCTAAAAGTGAAACCACACCATGCTGTTCCCCTGCCAAAATAGGTGTCTGGTTTCTAGGAAAACTTTTAAATTGCTCACCCAGTAAATTCCTGCCAATATATGTAAACTGCAGCTCCATTACACATACTCTTTGGCTCCAAAGTCTGTATGAGGATAGCCATCTTCTGTACTCCTCCTTACCACTGTACATAAAGTAAACCTATATACCAGGTATTCCCCACCATGCCCAAAATACAAACTGTCACCAGTGACTTCATAAAGAAAATCAGCCATTTATAATTATATTCCTCTTGATTTAGACACTTGCTTCTTGTTGCTAACATCAAATTCTTTACCTACAATCTTGCAAATACCAATAACACTCATTTATACGTTTTCTCCACTAAACTTCCAACAGTTACCAGAAAAAAATGCACTGAGTACTTCTTGTGCCAAATAGAAAGCATTAGACAATTCCTATTTGGAAAAATAAATGGAGATTAAAGTGACATTTATATTTTGAAAAAGCCATTGTAGTGATTTTGCTCCTTTCCTGTCACTAAATGGCCATGAAAATTTATTTTTATTATCTACAAGATCCCTGTGATCCAAATCATTGATTCATCCCTCTCTATTTATCATATAGTAATCTGGTACTCTTCTTTCTTTCTATTTGGTACACTGGAGTGTGTCCATATGTTGAGGCACTGAGCTCAATCCTAAACCTCAAAAACACAACCTGATTTTACAGCGAAACGTAAACTTGTTTATTGGCACAATTCTGTCTTCTGTAAAAAGAAGAGATAATGAAATAATAAACTAATACAGTACTTTAAATAATTCTAGCTATTAAAAAAGATTAATTTCAACCAGGCGTTGGTGGCACACACCTTTATTCCCAGCACTCGGGAAGCAGAGGGAGGCGGATTTCTTTGAGTTCCAGGACAACCTCTAAAGCATTACAGAGAAACCATGCCTCAAAAAACAAACAAAAAAAAGCAAAAAACAAAAATAATTAATTAATTAATTAATCAATCTCTCAGCCTGGTCAATCTAGTCCCTGTTCCATCATTACCTACTCTCCATTTATATGTATTTTTTCCTCCCTTTTCCCTCTTTAAATACACTGGTCAACAAGAAATACAAAGCAACTGTAGGGAAAGTGTGGGTAGAGAGCTATTATGTTCATGTCATCATGTCAAAGTTCAGAAAGTTAATCTGAAGAAAGTCAGAATTTAAAAAAAAAAAATCATCATTTGAAGTCAAGCCAAATTACAGTCCTTCGGTTTAAATATACAAGGGAAATATAGTGGAATTTTGTGCACAGAATTTTGAGGGGTATAAAAATTACAATGGAGTCTGAGGCCAGTGACCCCAGAGTATTTGAAATGATTCTGTATATAAAAGATCTACAGGGCTGGAGAGTAGCTCAGAAGTTAAGAGCACTGGCTGCTCTTCCAGAGTTCCAGAGTTCAATTCCCAGCAACCACATGGTGGCTCACACCCATCTGTAATGAGATCTGGTGCCCTCTTCTGGCATGAGGCATACACACATGCAGGTAGAACACTGTAAACATAATAAATAAATCTCTTTTTTAAAAAAATCTACGAAGTACACATATAGCAACTACTTCCTCTCCCCTCATCTATACCAAATAAAGGAATGTCAGCATGTCATTAATCTTCTGTTGTAAAGAACCTAACTTTATTGTTTTAAATTGTGTCTTGTGTCTGCATGTGGATATGTGCATGTGAATGCAAGTGCCTTCAGAGGCCAGGGATGTTGAATTCCCTGGAACTAGAGTTGATAGTTGTCTACCTGATGTGGATGGTAGGAACTGAACTCAGGTTCTGTGGAAGAAACCTCGGAGCTATCTCTCCAATCTTCTTTCTTCAAGGCAGGATTTCTCTGTATAGCCCTGGCTGTCCTCAAACTTACCAAGATCTGCCTGCCTCTGCCTCACTTAGTGCTGGGATTAAAGGCATGTGCCATCACCATCTGGCTACTTAATTTTTCTTGAAGAGTAGAAACAACTTACATATTTTATCATTTAAAGGTAACTTGCATGACTACCACAGAATAGGATGAGTGAAGATGAAGAACAGTGAAGAGTTGGCAAGTTAGCCATGCCAGTAGAAGATGGCCAACACCCAAGGACCTCAATGTTATTTCTGGAGACTTTTGAATTGTATTGCTTTGTTTGGGCTTTTTTTTGGTTGGGGGGGGTTCGAGACAGGGTTTCTCTGTATAGCTTTGGAGCCTATCCTGGCACTCGCTCTGGAGACCAGGCTGGCCTTGAACTCACAGAAAACCGCCTGCCTCTGCCTCCCGAGCTGTGGACATTTTTTTTTTTTTGGTCCCTTTTGTTACATATTATCATCCAATTTTGTAGTTTTATGGGTTTTGTTTGTTTCTTTGGTTTTTGAGACAAGGTTCCTGTGTAGCTCTGGAGGCTGTCCTGGAACTTGCTCTGTAGACCAGACTGGCCTTGAACTGTTTCTTGTGTTTTTTTTTTTTTTTTGTGTTTTTGGGCTTATTTTTTGGAAAAGAAAGGGCAGGTAGGTAAAACAGACGAGGGGAAAAATGGGATTTTTTTTTAAAATTAAAAAAAAAATTATGTTATGTTAAGAAGAAAAGTCAGCCTGGGGGTGGCGCACACCTTTAAGAACTCAGGAGGCAGAGGCAGGCGGATCTCTTTTGAGTTCAAGGCCAGCCTGGTCTCCAGATCCAGTGCCAGGATAGGCTCCAAAGCTACACAGAGAAACCCTGTCTCGAAAAACCAAAATAAAATAAAATAAACAACAACAAAAAAAGAAGCCAAAGTTCTATCCACAACCCCTTATTCCATTTTTTTAGAGGGGACTGTTGGATTGTTGTTACTAATGGATGGTTGTGTTTTGAGACTAGTCTTGCTTTGTGTGTAGTCCAGGGTGGCCTGGAAGTTACCACACGACCAGGCTAGTCTCAAACTCAAAATCTTTCTGTCTGAGCCTCCCAAGCACCACCTCGCCTGGCTTCTACTTATTCCTTGAGGGTTGTAAGTCCCATCATTAAAAACAAGAGTGGAAGGAAAAAACTTATCTAGAGACTTGTTCAATTTTTTTGCAGCTGCTTATAAGCATAGAACTTTTTCAGGCCCCACCTGCCAGAAACCCATTTCTAAGTTTGGAATGGAGCCTAGAAATTGGTTATCTTTACTTTAAAAAGCTCCTCAGGGGAGCCAGGCGTGATGGTGCAAGCCTTTAATTCCCTAAGGGCATGTAGATCACCATGAGTTCCAGACCAGCCAGAGATACCAGACCCTGTCTCAAAATAAGTAAGTTAAAAAAAATAAATGACTGGTCCTTGTGGGCCCTGATCACTACCTAGGCCTGTCACATGCTTCATATATTTTATTAAGGTCTGTGTCCAACTCCTAGTGACACTGGGTGTCTAGAAAATGACTGAAGTTGTTCCAATAAATAACTATGGCAAACAACCTACCTCCTGCCACCCTGCCTAATGCCTTTGTGTTCCGCCTCATCCCTGGAGTAAGTAAGTACCTCATCCAGCAATAGTAAACAGAATGAAAGCACAAAGGGAGCCACCTCCTCTGCCCAGGAAATCATGCCAGAACGGGCCTAATGTGGGAGAAGGAGGCTAACTCATCTCACACTGTTTTATCACTGAGCTTCAAATTGGCTCAAGGATGGCGTGAAGGAGGGGTCAAGGGTTGCGTGGGGTTTTTTTTGGGGGGGGGGCGGTTCTCGCATAGCCAGAGGCCAGGGTCTAAAACAACGAAAAGCCCCGAAAACACGGCGGGTCCTCCAGCGGGCCCACACGACCGCACCTCCGCGGGGCCGAGCACTCAACGCCCAGGCCTCCACAAGGGTTGCTAGGAAACAAAAAGGCTCCACGTTCTCTGCGATTCCCCTCCGGCCGGGCAAGGAGGCCGAGGGACGCCACCCACAGGGCCCGAGCACCGGCCCCGGGCGCAGAAAGCAGGCGTCGGGGACAAGGCCGGGCGTCGAGGAAAGCGGGCGCCGGCGGGCCGCGGGCCGCTGCTCGGCGCGAGCTAAGGGGCGACTACTCACACGTGCTGACAGGCCGCGGTCCGCACGGGCGTCTTGAGCACCTCCTGACAGACAGGGCAGTAGAAATCATCTTCCGTGTAGGACGTGGCCGCCGAGAGCTCCTCGGACATGGCGAGGGGTGGGCGAGAAAGGCGGCGGCGCCGGCAGGGGCCCAGGTGGCGGTGGCGGCCCTCAGCCCGACGACCTGAGCGAGCCCTGAGGGGGGAGGGAATGGTGTCAGGAAGCGGCTCGCTCAGGAAGCGGCCAGCACCAGGAAGGGGGCGGGGCTCAGGGGCGGGGCGGAACACAGAGACAAGGCAGCAGCACGAGCAGGCCCCGCCCATTCTCCGCGGGAACCACAGCACGGAGGCGGGGCTTAGCGGGAGGTGCGGCAGAAGGCGCAGTAATTGGCTGCGCCACAGCTTCTATCACGGGCGCGCGCCGAAGCCCCTCCCCTCGCGGCCGCCATAGTGCCGAGGCCCCGCCCCCCCAGCGGCCAGGCGCTGCCGCTACCCGGTTCGGAGCTCCGCGGCTCGCCCGGGTCCCCGCGGCCCACCCTCTCCACCCTGAGGCGCTTCGGCGCTTACCACGCCCTCACTGGCCCGCCCCCCTGACCTGGCCTCACCTCAGATCCGCGGAGCCGCGCTGGGCCTCAGGCGCCCTTTTCCTCACGGGCCGGCCGAGCGGTGGTCCTGCGCGGTCTTCTGGCTTCAGCCCCGCGGCGCGCAGGCCTCATGGGACTGGGCCCGAGTGAGGCTCGTGGAGCACTGTGAAGCCCCCACCCCGGAGCCGCGGTCCCTCGGCATTGCGAGGCCCGCAGCCCACCCGCCGGTCACCGCCCACCGCAGGGCGGGGGCGTGGTGGCCTCCCCAGCGCCCATGGCAACCGGCGGCGGCCCAGCAGCGGATTGTGACGAAAGCAACAGGCGGCGATCTTCACCCGGTAGCTTCCTAAGCAGCCCCACAGTGTGGATTCCGTTTTTGTTCCCCTTACTGCGTTTCCTGGGAATTTTTTCTTCCCTTTTTTCTATCGTTCTTTCTTTCTCTCTTCTTTCCTTCCCTTTCTTTCTCTCTTTCATTCTGTGTTTGTTTTTTTTTTCTAATTCCTATTGTAATATTCCTAATGCAAAGAATCTGATTTTCATTATTTGTCCTGGCCAGATTTGGATTTGGACAAGAGGTGTATTATGGAACAAGTAACCACAGCCTGGTTAGATGTCTGTTATTGGGGAGACTGAGGTAGGAGGATCTCAGAGTCAAAGGCCAGCCTGAGCTGACGTTTGAACTTTCATCTTAAGCAAAATGACAGATTTGTACATTTCAGACTAGGCAGTCACATTGACAGAGGCAGTCTTCCACCTCAATACCTTTTCGATTAAGAAAAATGAGAATGATAGATTTGAGTAAGAATGAGCTAGAAGCATGTACCTCATTGCATCTGAGTCATTATGATGCTTTGCCTAACTTTGGAAACCTGTATTATTGAATGGGCCATTAATTCCTACATGAAATAGGAACAAAACTATGTGGAAAAGAGAAGGTGAGGAAAATCCAAGGTGTATGTTAGGGAATCTTCAGTAAACTAGAAAAAATTCCAATGCCATCCTTTGTTAAACCCCTTAAATACTGTCTTAAGTTAATTATAAATGTCATTTAACACTAATTAGGGGACCAGGGAGATGGCTCAGCACTGGCTGCTCTTCCAGAGGACACAGATTCAGTTCTCAGCACCTGCATGGCAGCTCACAGCCACCTGCAACTCCAATTCTAGAGGATCTGATTTCCTCTTCTGGCCTTCATGGGCACCGAACATGGAGTTGCCCAGGCATCCATACAGGCAAAATGTTCAGAAAAGATAAATAAAATTGCAAAGAAAAATTATTTTTTAAAAAGACTCTAGCCATGCAGTGGTGGAACACACCTTTAATCCCAGCACTTGATGGACAGAGGCAGGCAAATCTCTGAATTGGAGGCCAGGCTGATCTTGTGGTCGGTTCTCGAGCACAGTAAATAACAACAGCCCTGCTTGTTTTATGGAATGGGATGTTTCAGATTTCACATAGTTGCAAATAAAAGCCAATTTGAGATTTCAAAATTTATTATTTTTCTAGTAGCACTCTTAGTATTTTTGTAGATATCATAGTTTTGTCGTCAACTAATTTCACTCTAATAGCTATCAAAATGATGATTTAAGGAGGAACAAAGGGTGGTATTTGATGAAGTATTAAATTTTACATTAGTAGTGATTATGAGGAGCCTCCAAAGCCACAGAGAAACCCTGTCTCGAAAAACCAAAAAATAAATAAATAGTGATTATGAGGGCAGAAAATGGAAGGATTAGAGTCGATGGCTTTCTTGAAATTCTTGAGGAGTCTCAATGTGCATGATAAAACAAGCAGGGTTCCTAGGACTGGAGATGGCTTAAAGGTGTAGAGCACAGGCTTTTCATAAGTCCTGAGTTCAACTCCCAGCAACCACATGGTGGCTCACAACCATCCTTAATGAGATGTGTTGCCCTCTTCTGGCATGTGTGCATACATGCTGGCAGAACTGTGTATATAATAAATAAATCTTTTTAAGGGGGTGGTTTATAATTAGCATGTGAGAGGCCTAAGGAGGAGGATGGAGACTTCAAGGTCAACCTGGATTACATATCGAGACCCTATCTCAGGAAAAAAAACAAAAACATTTATGTGGGTGGGTGGGTTTCTAATAGATATTTCTTCTACCAGCATGTGTTTGTCTTCTTGTTCCTTTTGCTCCATAACATCAAGTACAGTGGAAGTGGAAGCAGGGCAGGAAAGCTAATATTAGCTTGCGATTTCCTGGGAGGGGAAAGAACATGTGATAGGAGGGACGTGTTGGCTTCTCAAATTCCCATAGATGTTATTTTAATCATGGTTCCCCCTCCTTGGCCACCTCCCAAATCCTCTCCACCTGTCCAACTCTATGCCTCTTTTTCTCTCTTTACCAAACAGACAAGAAATAATAATAAAAAAAAAAAGAATAAAAGTAAATAAGGGGCTGGGGAGATGGCTCAGTAGTTGAGAGCGTTTGCTGCTCTTACAGAGGACTCAGCTTTAATTTCCAGCACCCACATGGTGGCTCACAACCATCTGTAACTCCATTTCCAGGAGATCCAATGACATCTTCTGAGAGCACAGGCACACTGATGGTACACGGGCAGACAAGCAGGCAAGACACATAAATAGCAAAGTTATTTTTTCAGTAAATAAATACAGTGAAAAAAGCACAAGAAATACACATACAATATAATATTCTTTAATGTCATTACTAAGAATACCTAACAATGAAGTTAATTTTATAACTTTAATTTTATTTCATCCTCTGTAACCCTAACTTTCCACATCTATTACAAATATATTTATACTACTCTCTCCTATAGTCTAAATTATCTAATGTAGCTGTAAGCATATAGTACGTAGCATGCGCAAATCCATCAACAAATTAGTTATAAGAATGGCATGGTTGGCTGTTGTTATTGTTTTGTTTAAAAAGAAGAAAAGAGAAATGCTGAGACATGAGACATAAGACTATAAGTTTATTATGAGGCCCGGCAGAGTAGGGAGACTAAGAAGAGGAGCAGGGTAAATGGCTGACCGCCATGGCTGGTCACCATAGAGAGACAGAGCCGGGAAACAGAGAGGGGACAGAGAGCAGGAACAGAAAAACAGAGGAACAGAGAATGTAAATGGGCGGGGGCCTATCTTTTAAAGGGGTCCTCTGCACCTGCGTGCAGACTTAGTTCCCATGGAACCTTGGGCTGACCAGGGCACAGCCTGTTCCACCAGGTGACAGGGGCAGGCCAGCATAATGCCTGAACCTTTCAGCTGGGCGTTGGTGGCTCACGTCTTAACACCAGCACTCGGGAGACAGAGGCAGGCGGATCTCTTGTGAGTTCAAGGCCAGCCTGGTCTCCAGAGCTAGTGCCAGGATAGGCTCCAAAGCTACATAGAGAAACCCTGTCTCGAAAAAAACAAAAACAAACAAACAAAAAGAATGGCATGGTGGAATGAACCTGTAATGAACACTTTATACTGGTAGAAAGAGGAAGTTCAAAGATAGCCTCATCCACAAAATGGGCTTCTCATGAGATCTTGTCTCAAAAAATAAACAAGAATAATTTTCCTTCTTGACGAGCCTAGCTTTGTCTCATTATAAAACTTCAAAAGCCCATTTGGTTAAATGATTGCCTTAGAAGGAACAACTGACTAAAAGAATGAAGGAAAGGCTCAGGTTCACCTTTTGTTTGTTCCAGGACCTTAAGCTAGGAATGCAAAAAATGTGTCTATTGTCTTCTTAGATTAGAATCTTAACTTGACTTTGCTCAGGAATGACTTCTTAGTTCAGCCTGTTTCGGAATGGACATGACTATATAGAGGCCCTGAAGAAAGTCCTGGTAATTCCTTAGTTCAAAGAGGAAATTGAGAGCCAGGATTTGGTAGCACACGCCTTTAATACCAGTCCTGGGGAGACAGAGGCAGGCGGATCTCTTGTGAGTTCAAGGTCAGCCTGGTCTCCAGAGCGAGTGCCAGGATAGGCTCCAAAGCTACATAGAGAAACCCTGTCTTGAAAAACCAAAAAAAAAAAAAAAAAAGAGGAAATTGATGATTATCCTGCAGCAGGTAGAACGTCTCACTCCCCTATTACATTGTGTCTGTGCTCATTTTGCCTTTGAAATCACCCCCTCCCCCCCCCCCCCCCCCCCCCCGCTGGAGAGATGGCTCAGAGGTTAAGAGCACTGACTGCTCTTCCAGAGGTTCTGAATTCAATTCCAGCAACCACATGGTGGCTCATAACCATCTGTTACGAGATCTGGTGCCCTCTTCTGGTGTGCAGATATACATGGAAGCCAGAATGTTGTATACATAATAAAAAAAAAAATCTTAAAAAAAAAATGAAAAATGAAGTCACCCTGAAATGAACTCACTGTTAGTTTTATTTCAGGGGAATTTCCAAAATGAAAACATTAAAAACTTTGTCAGGCCAACAAGACTGGTGAATTGAAGAGCCAAGGTTGGGTATGGGAAGTTGGTTTGGTGGTAGAGCATTTGGCTAGCATGGATACATTCCTGGGAAACTAGGCCTTAGACTCCCAGGTAGGCAGATGGACCATAACTAGCTAATAAAGATGACAAACTTCCAAGGTTGCTAGCTTCTTCCTTCTTGCCCTCTTGATCTGAGACTAAAGCCTGGCAGGTTTTTTTGGGGGGGGGGTTGTTTGGTTTTTTTGTTTGTTTTGGGGGTTTTTTGGTTTTGGTTTTTTCAAGACAGGTTTCTCTGTGGCTTTGGAGGCTGTCCTGGAACTAGCTCTTGTAGACAGAGCTGCTCTTGAAATCACAGAGATCTGCCTGCCTCTGCCTCCCGAGTGCTGGGATTAAAGGCATGTGCCACTACTGCCAGGCAAGCTTGGCAGTTTAAAACAAAGGCTTTGTAGGCCCCTGCCTCCCATCAGTGGAAGGACTGGTTCAACAAGTTCATGATGGGTCAGGGCTTATTTACAGCTGTGGGCCGGTAAGCCATCTGTCTTTTGCAAACTGACCAAACCTAACTTAGGGAAAGAAAACTTGATAGACTTTAAAACTTCCAGCCCTCCGAAAATACTGGATTTCTCATCTTCCCGAGTGGACCCTCTTGTTTTGCAGGGGCCTTTTGCTCTGCGTTTATGCTGTATGCACATGTTTCCTCACCTCCAAAAACACCTTTTTTTTTTTTTTTTTTTTTTGGTTTTTCGAGACAGGGTTTCTCTGTGTAGCATTGGAGCCTATTCTGGCACTCGCTCTGGAGACCAGTCTGGCTTCGAACTCACAGAGATCCACCTGCCTCTGCCTCCCGAGTGCTGGTGTTAAGGCGTGCGCCACCAACGCCCGGCCAAAAACACCTTTCTTCACTTGCTGCTCTGTCTGCTCCTGTGTGAGGTGTTTGAGATTCTTCCTGCCATTCAATTCCTTAATTGGCAGAGAAAAATGAACCCAATAAAGATGCCCTAGACTCTCTACATCCAAGTTCAATTCTTAGTACATGAAGGAGGTGTGCTTCTGTAATCCTAGACACTTAGGGGCTGAGGCAGGAGGAACTCCTTGGGGTCCACTAGTGCTGCATAGTGAGATCTTGCAGGGGGACCTCAGTATAAAGGTGATGGGGATTTGGCTCAGTAGGTATTATGGTGAGGCCTCGGGTTCAGACTCCACCACCACAGAAAACTAGGTGTAGAGACATATCTTTGTACTCTGTACTGGGGAGGTGAAAGCAGGGAAATCAGTTCAGGGTGAGGAGCTCTACCCAGCCAGAGCATGCAAACATGGCTCTGGCAGGCCTTGCCTTTCCCCTATTCCCTCTGCCTTGCTAAAACCATTAGATTGCATTCCTAACGCTAGCCCCCAAGGTCCACTCCCTTATTTGGCTACTTCCTCCTCCTGTGGCTGACTACCAAGTGAAAAGTTTCTACACCTGATAAGCCTTGCTCTCCACAGATGCAGCAATCCAAGTCAGACCAAATCAAACCACATTTAATGGATACAATGCTCCTGGATGGCCTTCCAGTCCCCCCAGAGAGGAGTGGGGAAATAGAGACCAGAAAACCACACATCTATTTTCTGGGGGGAAGTTTAAATACCGTGTGGGGGTGGTCTTGAGCATTTCTGGGGGAGAGGTCATCATTTTGGGGCTTTCTGAGATGCAGCAGGGTTTGGAGGGAGAGAGGAGGAGGGCTTTGGTGGAACTTCTACCATAACATCCCAGACTCTTTGGGTGTATGGATTCCAGGGGCTGGGTGAACCTTCTACCATAACACCAAGGTCCATGTATCAAAGCATTGAAGTACAGCAATCAAAAGCCCATTTTGACTGTCCAATCAAAATTAAACACCTCATCCCAACATGAGGTTTCCCCTTTCCCTTTACAAACTGCCGATTGCCTGTGGTCCATGTCTGTCTCCTCTCTATCCAGAGGCAGTCCTTTGCCCCCTCAGGAAAAACCAAAAAAACCAAAAACCCTTCCCCTTCTTGCTTATTCCTTTCTCCTTCTCCCTCATCCTTTATCTTCTGTCTTTTTTCGCTGCCTTTTGTCTCTCCAGGGCAAATAAATCTCCTTTGTTCTGAGAACTTGTTCTTGGGATCTGTGTTAGTTTGAATGTAATTGGCCTCATGATCTCATAGGGAGCGGCACTATTAGGAGGTGTGGTCTTGTTATGCATCCTGATGGGGCTGGCTTTGAGGCTTCCTGTGCTCAGGGAACCACCCAGTGTCTCACTTGACTTCCTGTTGCCTGCCAGCTCTTACTCCAGCACCACATCTGCCTGCTCCCCACCATGCTCCCCACTGTGATGATGATGGACTGAACCTCTGAAACTGTAAGCAAGCCCCAATTAAATGTTTTCATTTATGAGTTGCCAGTCGGTGATGGTGCACACCTTTAATCCCAGCACTCGGGAGGGAGAGGCAGAGGCAGAGGCAGGCAGATCTCTCAGATCTCTTTGAGTTCGAGACCAGCCCTGTCTACAAGAGCTAGTTCCAGGACAGCCTCCAAAGCCACAGAGAAACCCTGTCTCGAAATCCCCTCTCCCCATGTAAGACCCCCAGAAAGCTCAGGCTTCCAGAATCTTAGTCCAGGACTGCGGCCACTCCAATCACAGAATGGAGGCGAAGGCTTGATGCAAATTGCATGAGGCTTTATTGTAGTTTAACGAGCTAACCCCATGTTAGCTCGGGTCTTTCACCCACCCGCCTTGTCGGATGGCTAGCAAAGACAGTTCGAAGCCGATGCTTACAGATCTTATAGGGCAGCGTAAGGGGAGTGTCTAGGGGTACGCACAGGCGCAGGATTGGTGTGCCTCCAGGCTTGGAGGGCTTGCCCTGTGTTGATTGGTCAACTGGTTGTTATGGCCCATAGGCCCTCCCAGCGTGGTTGCTATGTGATTGTCCCGTAAAGCACACCCAGATTGTCCCGTAAAGCACACCCAGAGTCATAAAAGCATAGCGCCACCAGCTAACTTCTGATTGGTTCCTTGTCACGAGGCAGGCATCTGACTTTCTAGTGACTGACTAACTTCTGATGGGTTCCTTGTCACGAGACAGGCATCTGACCTCTAAGTGACCAAGGCAAGTTTATGGCAAGCACGTGTTCGGCTGTTATGGCTGCTGAAAGGGGAGCAGGTCCCTTCAATGGTAGAGATTGCTAAGCACTTATACAGAGACCTTGTAACTCTAGTTCTTGGGTATCTGACACCTTCTTCTGACCTTCATGAACATCAAGTGTGAACATGGTGTAATACATACATGCAGGCAGAAATACTTATAAAATGAATGAACCTAATACCTTTTTTTTTTTTTTTTTTTTTTTTTTTTTTTTTTTTGAGACAGGGTTTCTCTGTGTAGCTTTGGAGCCTATCCTGGAACTCGCTCTGGAGACCTGGCTGGCCTCGAACTCAGAGATCCGCCTGCCTCTGCCTCCCGAGTTCTGGGATTAAAGGCGTGTGCTACCAACACCTGGCTAAAATATTTTTAAGATTTCTTTCTTTCTGTGTCTCTAAGTGTTTTGTCAGTCTGTGTACCCTGTACATGCAATGCTGACAAAAGCCAGAAGAGGGCTGCTCTGTGGGTGTTGGGAATTGAACCACTAAGTTCCCACCTATTTTGATCACTTTTTAAATGTACAGTATTGTAGTATCAGCTATACACCTTGCATGTACAGAAGGTTTGTAACTTTTGCCTACTGCTGAACTGAAACTCGAGACCCATTAAATAACCCAGTTTCTTCCTTTCAGCCACAGGAAAGCACTCCATTTTCTGTTTCTGTTAATTGTATTACTTGACTGCCTGTTTTAATTGGGAAGGTTGGGGTGTTTAAGGAGTAGAGAAACAGAGTAACATGTGCAAGGTCCTAGGTTCAATTCCCAAGACTGGGAAGGGGGGGGGGGGCTATTAACCTTCTATACCAGATTTTTTCTTTTTCTTTTGGCCATCAACCAGCTCCCAAATCATGACACAGATGTATTATTAGTTTTGAATACTGGACCTAGCTAAGGCTAGTTTCTAGCTAGCTCTTTAACTTAAATTAACCTATTCTCTTTATCTGCCTGTTGCCTCGGGGCTTTTTACCTTTCCTGCTCCTGGATATCTTACTTTCACTGCTTCTGTATGGCTGGCTGGCATCTGGATGGCTTCTTGCCCTGGGCTTGTCCCTTGTCTCTCCCTTTCTCTCATTCTTCTCTTCTCTCGATCCTAAATTTCTCCTATTCTCTCTGCCTGCCAGCCCCATGTATCCTTTCTCTGCCCAGCTATTGGCTGTTATTATTAGCTCCTTATTAGACCAATCAGTCAGGCATAGTGAAACAAATGCAACACATCTTTTCATAATTAAACAATGCAGCATAAACAAAAGTAACACATCTTTGCCTAGTAAAATAATATTCTACAACACCCCCGTAAGGAGTTTCAAACCAGCTGGCCCCAAGGCCCAAATTTCTGCAGAACACAACCTTGAAATTCCATAAAAGGATAATATAATGTTGCATTTTAGGCCCTCTGTTTAAAAAAAAAAAAAAGTGGACATCTGTGCGTTTGAAGCCATCCCAGTCTACATGTGAGTTCCAGGACAGCCAAGCTACATAGTGAGATCCTGTCTCAGAAACAAAACAAGAGAGATAGTTGAGATGGTAGGTACTGGTAATCCTAGCATTTGGGTGACAGAGTTCAAGTTGTTTTTATATGTTGAGCTTTAGGTTAGCCTGGGCTACATGAGATCCTGTATCCCCCCCCCAAAAAAAAAACTCAGAAAGTTTTGAAGTCTAGTATTGAGCTCCTTATATAGCTCAAGTTAGCTCTATACTCTCTTCCTGCTTCAGCCAAATGGCAGGATTGTAGGTATGTATGTGCCACCACACTAGGCTGTGATACACACTTTTTCTTTTGGGGGGGTTTGGTTTCGAGACAGGGTTTCTCTGTAGCTTTGGAGCCTGTCCTTGAACTTACAAACTCACAGAGATCTGCCTGCCTCTGCCTCCCGAGTGCTGGGATTAAAGGTGTGAACCAATACCCAGCTCTGAGACAAACTTTTGCCATGGTAACTTTTACCTTTTATTCAAACTTGAAAATCATTTACAAATGAAATATGGCCAGTCGGTGGTGGTGCACACCTTTAATCTGGGGGGGGGGGGATATGTGTTCAATTTTTTGTTTTGTTTTTATTCAGCTAGGGGGCATACATCTTTAATCTCTGTTCTCAGGAGGTAGAGGTGGGCAGCTTTCTGACTGACTTCTAGGCCCAGCCAGCACTATAAATTAAGATCCTGCCTCAAAAACAAAACAGAAAACCAAAATGTGTTCTTTTCTGGCTGGAGAGATAGCTCAGTGGTTAAGAGCACAGGCTGCTCTTGCAGAGGTCCTGGGTTCAGTTCTCAGCACCCACATGGCAGCTCATGTAAGACCCTCAGAAAGCTGAGGCTTCCAGAATCTTAGCCCAGGACGGCGGCCACCCCAAACACAGAATGGAGGCGAAAGCTTGATGCAAACTGCATGAGGCTTTATTGTAATTTAACGAGCTAACCCCATGTTAGCTCGGGTCTTTCACACACCCGCCATGGTGGATGGCCAGAAAGATGGCTCCTTGGGTCTCCCAAAAGATCTTATAGGGCAGCATAAGGGGAGTGTCTAGGGGTACGCACAGGCTTACGCACAGGCTCACGATTGGTGTGCTTCCAGGCTTGGAGGGCTTGCCCTGTGTTGATTGGTCAACTGGTTGTTATGGCCCATAGGCCCTCCCAGGGTGGTTGCTATGCTCTCTATGTCATTGTCGTGCGCTTGTCCGTAAAGCACACCCAGGGTCGTAAAGCATAGCGCCACCAGCTAACTTCTGATTGGTTCCTTGTCACAAGACAGGCATCTGACCTCTAAGTGACCAAGGCAGGTATATGGCAAGCACGTGTTCGGCTGTTATGGCTGCCAAAAGGTAAGCCGGTTCCTTCACTCACAACTGTATCTCTAGTTCCAGGGGATCTGATGCCTCTAACCATTGCATGCACATGGTGCATTTGCACATACTCAGGCACACACGTAAATATATATTTATATTAAAACTTTCTAAAATGTGTATCTTCTGAAATCTAAAACTATATTTTGTGGGCCAAACTGACCTCAAACTCAATATAAAGCCAAGGCTAACTTGGAACACCTGTCACCCCTGCCTGTACCATTATAGGCAAGTGTAATCACACTTATTTTGTTTGGTGCTAAGGATTGGACCTATAGATTTGTATGTGAGGCAAGTCCTCTACATCCACAGCCCAAAGGCAATGTAGAAATGTAGAAGCACTTTTTTTTTTTTTTTTTTTGAGGCAGAGTCCCATGTATCTCAGGCTTGACCATTACTCCCTCAGTAACTGAAGGTGTCCATCAACAATGCCAAGCAAGCTTTCTTACAGAGGTACATGCCACCTCTTTGTTTTGAATTGCTGCTAAGTAATGTCTACCACCAAAGTCATTTTCATTTAGTCCAGTAGTTAACAGCTAGAGATTCTGTGTCCCAGCAGACATTGTCATTGTCTGTAGACATGCTTGATTGTCCTAACTGGGAAGTGTATGCTATGGCTTAGGATCTAGGCAGAAATTAAGGATATTCAGCATTGTCCAGTGTAGAAGATAGCCAGCCCCTCATCACTAACATTCAAAATACCCATAGCAGCACAGTTTAGGAAACTTGTCGTTCTGAGAACCCTGGTGTTTCTCTTGGCTGTTACCAGGGGTCTCCACTGAAACTGAAAAGATGGAAGTATGTACATGCCCTGGGTTCTTGCCCTAGCTCTTCCAAGAAGAGGGGAAGGGGGGTCTCCTAACCCACTTGGCCAGGAATAACAGTGCATGGCTACAGTCCCAGCACTTGTGGGGGAGGGCAGAATGATCACAAGTTCAAGACCAGTCAGGTCTATGTAAGCAGATTCCAGGCCAGCAGGGCTACGAGTTGAAACCCTGTCTCAAAACAATAAAAACTGTGTATGGTGACTCATGCTTGTCATCCCAGCTACTTGAGAGGATAAAACAGAGGCTGACAATTTAAAGTTGCAGCCTAGGCAACTAATTTAGACTCTGTCTTAAAAAGGAAGAGGACCAGGGATGTAACTTGGCACTAGAATGCTTGACCAGCATGTGTAAGGTCCTAGGCTTTATACCCAGTACCACAAAAATAAAAACCCATACACACAGTGGACACCTTAATGAAAGCAATGGTCCTGCCATTTTTTATTTTTATAGTAATACAATTTTCAAAAGAAAATTATACATTTTAAGTTCTGATCAGAAGTTCTTTTTACATTTGAACAATAAAAGAATGAATCTCTTAGAACTTAAAAATACCTTCAATTCGTGAGCATACAAATTATCATATAATAAACATTCAAAAAGAGTAAGCTCACTTTAAAATAAAACATAATACCCAGTAACAGTAGGGAACCAACATTACCATAGTCAGGTGGCCTTAGGAGCACTAACTCTTTACCACTGATCTGCAATCAATCCATTTTCCATGCAGTTTAGAACTGAGTTTTAGAATCATTGGAGTATCACTGAATTTCTTTCCTTGATAAAGTTGTAACATAAGGCAGTATTTACAAAAAAGCACATGAAAGATTTTTATTGGTAATAACAACTTTGAATACTGCTTTTTACTTTGTAAAGCAATGAATTACAGACTTCTTTCTATAAAAAAGTAAAAGCACAGTGAAAGGATATTTGCATGTCACTTTCAAACTGCAGCAATTTAGAACACAAAATAACTCAGGTGGCCAGCACAGAATTTATCCTGTAGGTGGTAAAATTAAAAAACAAGCAGACAGACAAACCTCAGGTATGATTCTGAGTCTGTCAACGCACTGTTAGTAATGCATGACTTCAACTTAGTACTTACAACAAAGGGTTCTGGTTTTTGAGACAGTTACATGTAACCCCAGGCTGGTCTAAACTTGCTATGTAGCCGAGATTGGCCTCAGACTTCTCATCTTTTTGCCTCTAATCCCAAGTGCCTGTAATCCCAAGTGCTGGGATTACAGACTTGAGTTGCCATGCCCAATTTGGAATTCAGCTGTTGGGTTTCTTTCTTTTATTATTTTTAAATATTTTGTTTGTATGTGCATATGCTCACACACCTGTGTTCTCAAGAACCAGTGGAAGCCAGAAGAGCCGCTGGAGTGAGCTGTTCCACGTGGGTGCTGGAACCCAGGACCTCATGATGGAGCAGCAAGTACTGCTGAGTCATCTTCTCTTCAGCCCCGCCCCCATTTATTATTTTTATGTGTGCTGATGTGAGCATGAGCATGCCACAGTGCATGTGCAGAAGTGAAAAGACAACTTTCCCGAGTCCTCCTTCCACCATGAGCTGCTGGGGCTCAGACAAACTTGGGGGCCAGAATTGCAGAGCATTTTACCTGCTGGGCCATCTTGGTTATCCAGAATAAGTTGTTTTGTTTTGTTTCAATGTTTATTTTTATTTTATGTGCATTGGTGTTTTGCCTACATATATGTCTGTGTGAGGGTGTGGGTTGCCCTGGAGCTGGAGTTACAGTTGTGAGCTGCCATGTGGGTGCTGGAATTGAACCGGCATCCTCTAGAAGAACAGCTGGTGCTCTTAACCACTGAGCCATTTCTCCAGCCCCCAGAAACTTCCTTAGAGGTGTAACAACTTGATGGCTCTAAATTAACATAGATTGATGTATGCACTGACCTGATTTACATCACTTCTTGGGTCAGCACTAGCCTAATGCACATCAGTTCCTGCTTCAGCACTGGCTTGATGCAAATCATTTCCTGGGTTTAACTTAACACTAAAAGATAAATGATCGAATGAAAGAGATCTCCTGAAGCCTTTTTCTTCCCTGGGTTTATATCCCCCAAGTGACCTTGTCCTGGGTGGGAAAACAGTAGCAATATCAAAGCAGTCATGTAAAATTCATTACAGAAAGTTTAGAAACCAGTGGGCCATGTATAGATCTCAGCATTAGGAGGTAGAAGCAGGAAGATCACTTAAAGTTCAAGGCCAGTCTGCCCTACACAGTGAGTTCTAGACTAGCCAGGCATACATATTGAGAACCTGTCTCAAAAAAAGGGGGAAGAAGTCGTGGCACCATGATTATGACAATGTTGATGTGTAACATGATGCTTATAAATCATTACAATTTGAGTCATGTTATGTTTATTATTTATGTGCAGAAGCTCCCTTTCACAAATGTGGTCACAGGGATCAAACTCAGATTGTCAGGACTGGCAGCAAGCGCCTTTTCCTAGTGAGCCATTTCACCATCCTGTTAGCTAATTTAAGTCAAATAACATTTCACCCTTAGGAGCTGATGGTCAAAGTCTTTATTATGTTTTTCATTTCAAGATGGAAATTCTAATCAGTGTCCCAAAAAGGTCACTGAAGAATCAAATGTGTCCCAACACTTGGGAGGCAGATCTCTGTGAGTTCAAGGCCAGCCTGGTCTACAGAGCAAGTTCCAGGACAGGCTCCAAAGCTACAGAGAAACCCTGTTTCAAAAAACAAAACAAAAGTACTAATGTGAAAAACTCCAGTAATAATAATACATATTACCTGAAGAACGGGGTGGGTGGGGGTAAAAGGGAGAGAGTAGAACACAGCAAAAAATGTTGGCACAGAAAAGCTAATTTTGAAAATGGGGAATAACTGCCAGGCATGGAACAGATACCTGTATCCTCACACACAGGAGACTAAAGCAAGGGGGTCTCAAGTTATCAGCCATCCTGGACTACCATGGCCACCATGCCTGGCCATGAAGTGTTCTCTCTTTAAACAAATGTACAGCTGTTTCCTAGCTCTATCCTTGAAACAATGGCCACATCAACAACAGTAGCTATCCTTAGAGCCTTCTGGAATGAAAAAGGTCTTGTGTAGCCTAGGTTGTCCTTGACCTTGCTATTTAACTGGGGAAGAGCTTGAACAACAGAAACTCCCTACAGGCACAGGCTACCATCCCCAGCTTTGGACTGTGCTTTGAAATACCATCCCACACAGGAAGAAAGCTGGCTTCTTAGAGAGCTGGTGATTTTAGAGCCATAGCAGCAAACACAAATTCCACATGGAGGATCTCGCTGTAGGAGACAGCAAGGAAAGTAACAAAATGTTCAAAGGACTCAGCCAACCTTTGAGGAATGGCCAAAGAAAAGAGAAGTTGAACCTCAATAAAGTGATGTTTGTAATGGATGGAAGTTCATTCATAGATGTCTAAATACTTGAGTTCATAATTGTTTCTTTGGTTTTTGAGACAGGGCCTCACACTATAGTCCAAGCAGGCCTACAACTAACTATGTAGCCCAGGTTGAGGTTGAACTTGAAGCAATACTTGTTTGCCTCCGAGGCACATACATGTCACCATCCATGAGCAAAAATGTTTCTTATAATAACACATTAAGCTTTACAGTTTTTTATCTGGTTTTTAGTATGTGTGCTTTATTTTATACTTTTTAAGATGTTAAAATTAAAAACAAAGCTTGGGAGTTCCACTCAAAATTACCAATGTGAAAATTTAGACCACAAATATCAACAGATAGGTCTTAAGAAATCACCTATATTATAAAATACTTCTAAATAATAAGGTACAAATATTTGAAAAATTCTATCAAATTTTTATATGCATATATGGTATGTCAATAGTTAAGTCCACATAAATTTTTTTTCTTTTTTCAGTTTTTTAATGTTTTTATGGTCTTATTAGCCAAGGCTGGCCTTGTATTTCTGATCCTTCCACATCCCAAATACTTGGGTTATAGGCATGAACCACCATGCCCAGCTAAGTACACATTTAAAACACAAGATTTCTTATAATATTATGCACTGTAATTTGGTTAAAATCGATTCTGTTGACTTCAAATTCTTTCCTTTCCTCCTTTCATGTAAGATCATTCACATTCCTTTATTGGAGATTACAGCATTAAGATTTGAATACATTTCAGATTTCCTTTAATGTCCATATTTTGGTCCACCCTTTTGCATAAAACAGAGATTGGTTATCTTGCCTAGCCATGATGGTAGTCACTAACACGTAGAATTATGCACAGTATCACCAATGTGCACACAGAGCTCTTTCATCACATACTCCGTCTGTGTCTCTTCCATCTGGTAACAGCCTATGGTTAAATGTGGTTAAATGTCTAAGAAACTCAAGAATGTAAAGGCAGATCTAAACCAAAACGAAAGCAGATTTTGAATGCAACATAACAAAGACAAGCATGTAACACTGTAGTACATTTTTCGTCATCAAACACTGACAATTTCCCTCCAGTCCTTCAAGCAGCATCTTAAATGGTACAAGTGAATCGTCCCTTGATACTTATAAAATTATGTAGTGTTTGAGTGATTCACATATTCAAGAAGTGATCTGTCTAACACTCTTCGGATAAGGGCTTCCTCGATTATATCAAAATCCTACAATAGAGAAGAATGATTAGAAACAGTCAGTAGTGTTTCAGAAATGAGAAGGATTGGTACAAGGGTCAACATAATGCTAATTTTCCAGGAAATAATTTCTCTGAGTTACAAGGCCTGTTCATCATTCCAGGAGGCCTGTCAGGCCCAGAACTGACTTTGAGGTTACTGTTTCCTGTTTGGCTTCACTGGCCTTTCAGGAATTGCCATCAAGTCTTAATAGTTTATAGAGAATAGTAGACATCTGGGTTGGAAAGTGACCCAGTGTTAAGACCACAAACTGCTCTTCTAGAGGACCTGAACTCATTTTCTAGCATCTACTGTGATGGCTAAAGAAACTCATTTTGTGCTAGGCATGTATGCACCTTGGTACCCAATAGCTGTTTGTCTCTGACTCAAGCTCCTGGAAGATGCATTCCCAGCATCTCTGACTCCTTAATGCACAACCATGACCATGCGCTTGTTATGCTATGACTAATTGCTGGTTTTGGCTTCTGTAATTTGCTTGTACAGACATTCAAGAACTATTTTGAGGTCACCTCGACCATCTAATCTTGGTACAGCAGAACATTTTTTGTGGATGTCACCTTTAAAAGCCCTTCCCTCAGCTGCATCTTCGAGGCACATCTCTGATTTGGATGAGAGATTGAGTCCCTTTAATAAATTTGTTTAATTATAATTGACTCTGGGGTCTTTTCCCAGTGGTCTCAAACTCTACAACACCACATTAGGTGGCTCACAACCGCTAGGGAATCTGATGTCCACTTCTAACCTTACTGGACAAACACCCCCCCACCCACAACATACACATAGACATAAGTAAAAAGTAAATTAAAACCTTAAGATTTATTTATAAAAGTAAAAGAAAGGAAGCCTTGTCAGATCAGGATGTTCTCTACATTTCACACATACCTGGAATAAAGTTTACACATCCCTGCTAGTTTTTTTTTTTGGGGGGGAGGGGGGTCACAGTTGAATGACAGTATTTTCCTAGAATGGACAAGACCCCAGGGTGAATCTCTAGTACTGGGGAAAAAGAAGGACATTCCTAGGATTCAGAATACTAACAGTTCTATTAATTACTGATTTACGGACAGAAAAATTTCAACAAAATCCTCTTCTTGCTTCTTTATGCATCAAAGTGAAATTTAAGCTTCATATCAGCACTTCTATAGGTAAAAACAAAATGTAGTAAGAACCCTATCCCTCTCCAGTTCCTCTCACTTCTAAAACAAAAGGTGAAATTGCTATTGGAAGTTCAGTCTATGGTTTTAGTTTGTTCATTGAGACAGAGTCTTACTGGGTGGCTCTGGCTGGCCTGGAACTTACTATGTAGCCCAGGATGTCCTTGAACTCACAGAGCTCTGCCTGCCTCTGTCTCCCCAGGGCTGGGATCAAAGGTGTGCACCACCACAGCTGTTGAAAGAAGACTACTTCAATATTAGTAGTGAATGCTACTCTACAGACATGACATTCTCCTTAATGCTAATGTTAATCTATACACTTTCCTACATGCTCAATTTTTTTATAATTTTATTCATGGGGAGTTTTAAAAGTAAGCTTAACAATACAAAAGCATAATGTAAAAGGTAGAAATATACTTACTAGGAAATCATCATAAAACAAAGTGTGGCTGACTTGCAAATGTCTAATTAAGCTGCCATTGAAGGTACTTGGGCTCTCATTAGGTAGTAAATGGCAAAGCGGGCAGAACTAGAAAAAAAGACCAATAAATAGTTTAAATAATTATTAATCCCAGAATTTTAAAAAAGAAGTCACTATTGAATGTGAATTTTAACTATGAATCCATTGGGCATACCTCAACATTGCATTTTGTTTGCTTAGTTTCTGTAGGAGTGATGTATACATGTGTTCTTGTGTTTGCATGTCATGTACAGGGTCATGTCTGTGCATGTTCATGTGAAGGTCAGAGGCCAGTGTCAGGTGTTTTCCTCAGTTCTCCACCTCATGATCTTAATTTATTTTCATTTTTTATTTCCACTGTATTTAAGGTGCCATACAGTTTTTAAGGATTTTTTTTAAAAAATGATTTATTGACTTTTATGTGTATGAGTGTTTGCCTGAATATAATATGTGTACCATATCCCTGCCTGGTGCCCATAGAACCCAGAAGAGAGCATTAGATATTCTGAAACTGAAGTTATAGATTGCTGAATGGTACCACATAGGTGCTGAGATCTGAACCTAGGTCCCCTGCAAGAGCAGCAAGTATTCTTAAACACCGAGTCATCTCAATGTTTCTCAATTGAGAAGACAGAGCTTCTCAATGAACCTGGAGCTAAGCAATTAAGCTAGGCTAGCTCTCAGTCCTGGGACTCCAGGTGGGTACCACACCATCACACTCAGATTTTAAGAGAGTGCAGAGAAACAGACTTGGTCTTCCTGTTTGTGTGAGGCACTTTACTGACTAAGCCATCTTCCTAGCACTGTTTTGTTTTGTTTCTCATAAAGTTCTCAGGCTAGCTTTGAATCTACTGTGGCCAAGTCTGACCTTAAACAACATTCTACTACTACACTTGGCTTCATATCTCAATATTAAAAAATTATATTTATAGTCAGGAAGATCTCTGTGAGTTGAAGGCCAGTCAGGTCCACAAAGAAAATTCCAGGCCAGCTAAGGCTGCATGGTGAGATTCTATGCATTTATTTTTCTCATCTGAATATTGTTTTCTTTTCTTTCTTTTTCTTTTTCTTTTTTTTGTTTTTGTTTTTTGTTTTTTGTTTTTCGAGACAGGGTTTCTCTGTGTAGCTTTGGAGCCTATCCTGGCACTCGCCCTAGAGACCAGGCTGGCCTGGAACTCACAGAGATCCACCTGCCTCGGCCTCCCAAGTGCTGGGATTAAAGGTGTGCACCACCAACGCCCGGCTGAATATTGTTCTCTTAAGAATTAAAAATAAATTACAGGGCTTCACTGTTGTAGACCTGCCTATCCTAGAACTCACTATGTAGACCAGGCTTGTCTTGAACTCACAAAGATCCACCTGCTCTGCCTTCCAAAGGTGTGTGCCATCATGCCCAGCAACACAACATTACATAGAGTTTCTTGGGGTTGGTGAAATGCTCTTGGGTAAAAGCACTTGACACCAGTTGTGCCAAAAGTACTCTCCCAAAAGACTCCCCAAAGTTCTCTCATCTCCACAGGAGAACTTGGTGTGAACACACAGATAAATAAATGTAGTAACTTTAAAAATTAGAAAATAAGTAAGTGCTAGCACAGAACTCACTGTGCAGCCCAGACTGGCCTCAAACCTGCAGCATCTGTTTTTCCTTACCTCCCAAGCACTGAGATTACAAGCACGACCCAAGATGCCCAGATTCTAATATATCTTAAATTCAGACACTATATTCAGACAGACAGGTAATAGGTAGGAATCATTACCACAGGCCTCCTCTCTGATCTATGGTGGGTAATGCAATGATCCAGCAAAGAGTCTTCATCCAGTTCCCTCTGACAGAATGGACATACACACCTGGAGAGAGCAGAGAATGAATTACAACCACTAAAACAGTGGTCAAAATAGAATAGCCACCTAATTAGAAATTTAAAAAACCAACAGACTGTACAGACTATAGCTAGGTTAGTATCTTTTCTGTGAGGGGGCCGGGGTGTCTCTATGCAGCCCAGGCTTACCCTGGTCCTCCTGCTTCTAGCCCCTAAGTGCTGGGATTATGAGTATGTGCCACCACATGGCTTGCTTTTCTGGTTTGTTAGTTTTGAGACAAGAGACTTGCTATGTAGTTCAGGCTTTCCTGAACCTCTCAGCAATCAATCTGCCTCAGCTTCCTTGAATGCTGTAGTTATAGGCATTTGTCACCATACTGGGGTGGGGTTTTGTTTGTTTTACTGCATGATTCAAGATGTCCTCGAAGTTACTATGTAGCATAGACTAGCTTTGCATTGGTGATCTTTCTGACTTTGTCTTCTGAATACTGGAATTATAGTCTGTGCCGTGAAACTTAGCTGCAAGAGTCTTTGCTATCATTTTAACCAGCAAAGGAAATTAGAGTTTAAGTTAATTTCTGTATATTTTAAATTTTTATAAACTTTATCAACTTGCAGTCAAAGCCACTCATATTAAGCCTTTCTTCCTCTCTACTGGTCAATCTAGCAGAATCTGCACTCTGCTTAGCAAAAATATTCATTTAAAATTTTTGGCATCATTTATAAAACAAATCCTGCAATAGTAGGTACATTAGCAAGGCAATTTCAAGTAAAATAAAAAGAAGAGTGAGCATTGGACTTTTAGATTAAGATGTGTGAGTTGGGGGCTGGAGAGATGGCTCGGTGGTTAAAAGCCCTCTTGCAGGGGGCTCAGGCCCAGTTCCAAGCACCTAAAAGGGGGCTCACAACTCTGTGTATCTCCAGTAGGGGATCCAACACATTTTCTCACCTCCACAGGGTCCTACATCCACATGGTATAGACATATACTCAGGCACACATACATACACATAAATACAATAAAATAAAGATGGGAGTTGTATACCAAAATTACCCACTATTTAAAAAGGAGATATTCAGGCCTGGAGAGATAGTTCAGCAGTTAAGAGCATTGGATGTTCTTACAGAGGACCTGGGTTTGACTTCCAGTACCCACATAGTGGTTATCTGGCACTTTCTTCTGACCTCTGTGGGTACTGCATACACATGGTACACAGACAATGCAAAACACATAAAATAAAAGTTAAAGAAGTCTTTTTAAAAAGGAGATGTTCAAATTCAATTTTGAGTGCACTTTCATGTGTAGCCCAGAATGGCCTCAGATTCACAAGAATCCTCCTGCCTCAGCTTCCTAATTACTAAGCTTAAATTCATACTGAATTTAGCATGACATTACACTGTATTCAAACAAACCTTGTTGTTGTCTCGCCAAGTTCTTGCAGTGGCCCATATTTATCGATGTATTTCTCACATGTCCTTATGTGTGTCCTCATGTCACTGAGGCAAACCTACACAAAGGCAAATTCAGATAAAACTCCTGTTGGAAAGGGCCTTTATGTGACCTAGCTCCATAACTTTCAAATCAGGTTACCTTGGGGGAAGTAATTAATTGGATTTATTAATGAAACAGCACAAAGTACAGGCATTATCAAGAATAGTGCTGAGCCAGATGAACAAACCCTTAACCTCACCATTCAAGAGGCAGAGGCAGGCAGGTCTCTGAGTTTGAGGCCAGCCTGGACTACATATTGAATTCCAGGACAGCCAGAGATACACAAACACACCCTGTCTTGAAAAAACCAAGAAGTAGTAGTAGTAATAATATTAACAATAATAACAGTATACTTCTAATACTTCAGAAACATTGAATGTTGAGCCTTTATGTTTGTTACTTCTAAAAAGCATGTTGTTTTTTAAAAGGCAAAAAGATGAGTAGTAACAAAGGATTTTTTGCATTCTGTTATGCAAATAGGTTTTTTGTTTGTTTTTGGTTTTGGTTTTTGGTTTTTCGAGACAGGGTTTCTCTGTGTAGCTTTGGAGCCTTATCCTGGCACTCGCTCTGGAGACTAGGCTGACCTGGAACTCACAGAGATCCACCTGCCGCTGCCTCCCAGGTGCTGGGATTAAAGGCATGCACCACCAACGCCCAGCTATGCAAATAGGTTTTGAACAAAAGGAAAACTAGATGAAGAGGAAAGAGTAAAAATTAGAGAAGAAGAAAAACATTAGCAGGAGATGAAAAGAAATGGAGATGAAGACAATAGAATATACGTATTTTGCAAGTGTCCATCATAAAGTAAAGGAAACCTCACCTCATGTCACCAGTTCATGACATGACTAGCGGTGCTGTGAGTTCACAATTCACAGTATACTTCCTAGTGCCATCAGGGCCAACAAAGCACAGCTCTTGGAGTCCATCTTTATCTTATTCTGCACTGATAAACATGCAGAGGGCTATGTTGACAGTACAGTGCACACTCCACTCAGTTTCATCAGAAACAAAGAGAGGATCTCCTGGTGGAGGAAGCCTCCTACTGCTGTGGCTAGGTGGCAGCCCACAGCCAGCCCATGCTGCCTCATGCTGCCCAAACTTCTACTGGAAGCTCAGCTTCAAAAACTACCACGTGACAGAAAAAGCCTCAGTCGCTTAACAAAAAGCAAAAGTAAAGTTAGCAAGAACACAAAAACAGTGACAAAGTACCCATCAAAACCATAAAAAGGAGGACTGATCAAGGTGCTCATCTTAAAAAGACTAGTTTATAGCCAGACATGGTAGTGCATCTCTTCTTTTTTTGTTTTTTGTTTTTGACGGGGTTTCTCTGTATAACTCCGGCTGTCCTGGAACTAGCTCTGTATAACAGGCTGACCTCAAACTCAGAGATCCTCCTGCATCTGCCTCCTGAGTGCTGGGATTAAAGGTATAAAGTCAGAAGGGGTGTACTTGAGAAACAAAGGTGAGTAGATCTTTGAGTTCCAGGCCAGCTTGGGCTATACAGAGAGACCACATCTGTGAGGGGGTGGGAGGTGGGGAGAAGGAAGAGGAGTAGGAGGAAGGAAATATTTGTAATCTATGGCATCTACTTTAGGGTTTGCTGAGATAGCTCAGTGGCTGAAAGGCACCTGCTATTAACCTTGACAGCTGATTCCAAGCCCCCACAAAGGAGAAGAGAACTAATTCCTACAAGTTGTACTCTGGCTTCCACATGCAAGCTGTACTCATGTGTGCCTGTTCGTACACACACACATAAACACACACTTAACTAAATAAAAATTTAAGAATCCTATTTACATGGTTTCTCTTTACTTAGTTTAATCATGTATAAGTAAACACATATATATATATACATACATTCATACACTTCTGAGCCAGGCGTTATGGCAGACTCTTTAATCTCAGCACTTGAGAGGGAGAGGCAAGTGATGTCTCTCAACCTGATCCACACCGTGAATCCCAGGCCATATAGGCCTACAGAGTGAGACCCGCCTCAAAACAAATAAATAATAAAGCAACAATAAAAAAACAGAAGAAGGAAGGAAAAGAAAAAATTAGCCCTGCAGTAGGTGTGATGTGGTGCATACATAATCCTCAGGATTTGGGAGGAGGAGGATTTGAAGCAGAAGGATCACATGTTTCAGGCTAGACTAGGCTAAGACTCTTTCAAAAAAAAAAAACATATTCTTTGTTCAAGAAAGATAAGCATTCCTTAGAAAAATCATCAACCCGGGGATTGTACATTGACAAATAAATAGATTGATACATTTATAATCTGGAGGTACACACAAAGTTATATAAGTACCATTGAAGAGCCTCTTATGTGTTCTAATGCTTCAGATAATCAAATAGAGGAAAAAATATGTGCAGACGGGTAGCTAAGATGTTTTGAGAGGTACTCCAAATACTAAGGCCAGGCTGCATGGAGAGAACTGGCCTGGACAGTGAGGTCCACAAAGCTGGAACTTGTAAAGGAACAGGAAGCATTCCTGGACAGAAGAACAGCCCAGAAAGCAAGAGAGGGACACAGAGTTTCTCAAACATTAACTAAAATCCTGACTGGTCAGATACCAGAGATGAGAATTAGGTGGGGACCCCACCCAGGACCTGAGAGATTGCTGTTATTTTGGATAGACAAAGATGGTAAGGTTGTCCACGTGTGTCCCCCATAAATAAATTAATAAAAATAAACACATAATTTGTTTATTTGTGCCAAATCTGAAACAGTAAGTGAGAAAATTAGTGTTGGATCTCGGGATGCTTGCTCCCAAAGGATACATCATAAATTCTTGTCAGGTGGCCATGATAGATAATTGGGCCTTACACTTAGAAATGTCTTTCACTAAGGCCTTTGTGGATCAGTACTGGGTACAAAGTTAGAGGAGGTACCAAGCTCCACATGTGTCCTTGCCTCAAGAGCCCTGGCAGTGGCTGACACGTGGAGTGTGACCATACAGGTCTCTAGGGAAAGATGGTAACAGGAAAGGACCCTAATAGGAGACAAGGGCCCTGGCAAGAGGGGTTCAGATAGCTAAAACAAATCAGTCACTCTTGGGAGCTGAGAAGCCTAGAGGCCATTTGGCATCTTCCTGTAAACTCAGAGGTAATTCCTTAAGGGCCAGGGGGAGGGGGACAATGTTCAGTTCGTTTCCAGGCAAGGTACTTTGACTGATGAGGATTGACTTTTTTTTTTTTTTTTTTTTAAAGATGTAATTATTATGTATGTATACAGTATTCTGCCTGCATATATGCCTGCTAGCCAGAAGAGGGCACCAGATCCCATTGAAGATGGTTGTGAGCCATTATGTGGTTGCTGGGGAATTGAATTCAGGACCTCTAGAAGAGCAACCAATGCTTCTAACCTCTGAGCCATCTTTCTAGTCTTTTTGTTTCGTTTTGTTTTGTTTTGCTTTTTCCAGACAGGGTTCCTTTATGTAGCCTTGACTGTGCTGGAACTCGCTCTGTAGACCAGGTTGGCCTCTGCCTCCTGAGTGTTGGGATTAAAAAAGCATGCACCACCACGTCCTGACAAGGACTGACTTTTTGTTTTGGGTATTTGTTGTTGTTGTTCTGACATACTGTACTGTTATATATATAGTCCTGGCTTGACTGGAACTTGTTATGTAGACTGAGCTAGCCTTGAACATATAGCAGATCCTCTTGCTTTAGCCTCCAATGTGCTGAGATTAAAGGCATGAATTTTCATATGTTTTTTTAAGTTCCATGTTAAAAACATTTATTTTCGGGGCTGGAGAGATGGCTCAGAGGTTAAGAGTACTGACTGTTCTTTCAGAGGACCCAGGTTCAATTCCCAGCACCCATGTGGAGGCTTACAACTGTCTGTAACTCTAGTTCTAGAGGATCTGATACCTTCACCCCAATGCACATAAAATAAAGGTTAAATAAGTTTATTTAAAAAAACATTTATTTTCCAACTCTTGTTGGTGGTGAGAAAACAGATGAGTGAAGTAAAAGTTTCAAACAGAATGTTTAAAAGGCTGGTGGGGCAAGCCTGTGAAGCAAGCTGCTAGGAGAGTACAGAGTAAGTTCACAGCTAGCACAGGTAACTTAATGACTCTGCCTCAAAATCAAAAGTAAAAATGAGGGCTGGGGATATGGTTCGGTGGTACAACAGTCACCTTGCATGTAGAAAGCCTTGGCTTCAATCTATCTGAACTATATATACACTAATACTAAAGGAGCTAATGTGGTGGGCATGCATGTAATCCTTACACTTCCAGAGCAGAGGCAGGAGGATGGCAAGTTTAAGTCCACCCTGGGCTACAGAATGAGACCCTGTTCCCAAAGTGGGGGAGGTGGAGCAGGTGGAATGATAATTTCACTGGAAAACTTTGCTTGTAATCATGAACATAGGTTATATTACTCACCAGAGTCCCACACTCAGTACAGTTCTGGTATTCTGATTTCATTCTTTTGGCTATGTCAGTTGCTGGCACTCCCTCTGAAGGAAGGTATGCCCGGCAGTATGGACATGTCCATTTGTTATTCTTTATACTGGTCGCAATACAGGATCTGCAGAACCTACTCAGAGCAAACAGAGAATACATCAGGAGACAGGGCTCAGCACTTGAGTTCACACTGCTCTTCCAGAGGACCGATTTCCATTCCCAGCACTAAGGCTTCTGGCCTCCCAAGACACACCTGCACTCATATGGGCACATACCCATACATAGACACATATGCATAATTTAAAAACAAAATAGCTAGAAATGTTAGTCCATAGTTTTAATCCTAGCACCCAGGAAGCAGAGACAGGCAGATCTGGGAAATCAAGGTCAGCCTGGTCAACACAGCCGGTTCCAGACCAACCAGAGCCACACAATCAGACCCTGTCTCAAAAAAGAAGGTGGAGGTCTCTGGGCATTAAAGGTCCATTCAACTGCTCGAAGGTCAAAACGAAACAAAACAAAACAAACAAAAAACCCAGAATCTAAGTTCTACCATGGCTCTGCCTGGAGACCCAAAGCAGTGGGGGCTATCAGTCACCTCAGAGAGGCTGATTTTCTCAAGGCATGATAAAAAGATGGGAAGAATAATTACCCCCTTAATGAGGTAATGTGCTTTTCCTTCTCAGAAACCCCACCCTGGAAGTAGTCTCTTATGGAGTCCCCACTTTCCCGAGTCACTCAGAAAATGTAACGTTTTCTCTTTCTTCCTTCCAAATTCCAGGCATGCTTTCCTTGATAGTCTGGGCATTCTGTCTCTGCTGCCGTGTGTGACTGCTTGCCTAACATACTGGACCTGAACTCAGAAGGCATGATTTTTTCCCCTTGTCTAAATTCTTTTATGACCAAGACTAAGAACCTTAAGAAGAGCCCCAGTTTCCCCACTAACTCTTTACCTCCTATAATCTGCCTGTGATTACATGAATACATCACTAAGCCTGGCTGAAAGAATATTCTTGTTTTGTTTGTCTGTTTTTGAGAAAGGGTCACACTGTGTAGTCTTTGTTGGCTGGAATGTACTGTGTAGATGAGGCTGACCTCAAACTAACAGACATATCTGCCAGATCCTGCCTCCCAAGTGCTAGGATTAAAAGTGGGGGCCACCATGCACAACCTTTAAAGTGTATCCTTTTAAAAGTATTCATTACCAATGGCTCAAAAGTGCTTTTTGTTTGTTTGTTTGTTTTGTTTGAGACAGGGTCTCACTGTGTAGCCTTGGCTGTCCTGGAACTCACTGTGTAGACCAGGTTGGCCTTAAACCCACAGAGGCAGAGATTTGCCTGCCTCTGCCTTCTGAGTGCTGGGATTAAAGGGGTGAACCACCACTGCCTGGCTACAAATGGTCCAAATGTTCAACTAAAATAAAAATTTATTCCAAATACACCATCAGTGGCTCCAACCTGAATTATCTGCTCACATGACTTACATACCAGCAGATAAACCCTCATTCAATGGGAGTCGGATAAGAGACTGCAGAAGTACTTGGTTTAATAAGACCTGAAGTTTTAAGGTGGGCATGGTGGCACACATGGGAGATGGAGTCAGGAAAATTGGAAGTTCAAGGTCACCCCCAGCTTAATAGCCAATTTGAGTCTAGTCTAGCCTCAAACAAAACAAAACAAAACAAAAAACAAAACAAAAAAGGGGAAGGAGGTAGAGGAATGAAATAAAAACATGGGTATATCCTTTGTCTTATTAGAAAAAAATTAAATCAGCATGGTAATGTTCCCAGTACTTGCTGGGCGTTGGTGGTGCACACCTTTAATCCCAGCACTTGGGAGGAAGAGGCAGGTGGATCTCTGTGAGTTTGAGGCTAGCCTGGTCTCCAGAGATAGGCTCCAAAGCTACACAGAGAAACCCTGTCTTGAAAAACCAAAAAAAAAAAAAATACTCCCAGTACTTGGGAGACCGAGGCAGGGGATTTCAGTCAACCTGGGCTCCATATGAGAGTTCTAGGATAGCCTGAGTGAGCTACAAGACCCTTTCCAAAAACTAAACAGGAAAAGAGTGGCATGAGTCCAAGGGAATCTGGAGAACCACTGGGAATTCTTTCCTAATGGAAGCAAAACCAGAACCTACACCAGCTAGGGACCACTTGGCTGAGGTTCAGGAAGGCTGCTAGGAATCCTCGGGCATAAACTGAGCTGTGCAGTGAGAGATGAATAGACAAGGGCCAGCCTAAACTCAAGAGGAAGAAAACACAAGTTCAAGGCCATCCTAAGTGCTGGTCCAGAGAACCATGAAAAAATATATTACTTTTAGTTGATTGTTTGAACCACTTGCAATACGTACTTTTCAAGAATACACTTTCAGTCCACAAGCCTGCTCTTAAAACATAAAACCTCGGCCAAAGCTGAGAGTAGTAGAAAGATATTCAGAAATAAGCAGAAATGACATTTCATAGGTCATTCTAGGTCCTACAAAAAAATGAACCACTTCATATACTTTTAAGTTTAGAATAAATTTATTTCAAGACACTTTGATGCCTTCAGCTGGGTATGGGAGAACAAACCTGTAAACCTGACACCTAGGAAGCATAAGGAGGATCAGAAGTCTAATGTGTCCTAAGTCTAATGTGTTTCAGGACTAGATTGAGCCATATGAGACCCTGTCTCTAAAACCCTATACTGGGTTAGGAGTAGAGTTCAGCTGGTAGAGTGCTTGCCTTGCACAGATGCAGCCCCAAGTCCCATCCCCACCACTGTATAAAGGAGACATGGTTGTACATACTGGTAATCTCAGAAATCCCGAGGTGGAGGGAGGAGGAATTCAGGGTCATCTTAGCCACATTAGTGAATTTGATATACAAGACCATGACTCAAAAAGTCAAGACATACTGGTGCCTTATACCAGCAAATGGCAGTTGACTTTGGCAAAGGGACAAGACAGGCAAAATAAAAGCCATATTCTTTTTACAAGTGAAAGAGCTACTAGCTGTATGATCCCTAATTTGGATGCCAGAAGCAGATGGTGCTGATGGGGCTAGCCATAGGGGGACTGACCACAAAGGGCAGGAAGGGATTTCTCAGGGTAAGGGAACCAACTGTTCCAAATCTCCATGTGGTGTTGTTACAGGCCATGAACAATTGCTGCAGTTCATCAACCAGGGTACACTGTATGAGTCACACTGTATCACCTCAGTAAAGCTGAGAAGCAAAACAAAAACTTTCTGTGATGACGAGGCAATTACAGTAACACTGTGAGAAAGATCACAGGACCACTTCCAACACAGGCTCCCTCCTACACAACCCAGGCACAATTGCAGCTGCTCAGAACTCTGTCAGAAAGTTGACATAACAATCAGGAGAAATTGCCCAATAGAGACTTTTCTGGGAATTCCCAATGTTCCCATGAGTAAATCATACTGTGGTGTCCTGTAGCCAGCTGATGGGGTGTTTGTGCACAAAGCCCCGGATGCTGTGGAGCATGCCTATAATCCCAGCATTTGGAAGGTGACAGCAGGAGGGGCCACAGTTCAGGATCAACCCCAATGCCATAAACAGTTGACCAGTCTGGACTCTACATGACAGCTTGTCTCAAAAAGAGTGTGATTTTTTTTTTTTTTTTTTTTGCAATGAAGACCCCAAGGGAGAGGAATGGACACTAGGAAAGGAGGTATTTGATTGTTTAACCTGACCTACCAGGAGGCTATGAAGTGAGAAATCACAAAAGGAAGGATTAACACAAAGAGAATATGTAGTTTAAAGATTAAAGCTGAACATGGATGTAAATGGCACCCCATTTTGAAAACCTCACTCCAGCCCAACATGGTGGAACACTCCTTAATCCCAGTACCCAGGAGGCAGAGGCTGGAGAATCCTTGTGAGTTCAAGACCAGTCTTGTCTACAGGCCAGCCAAGACTACATAGTGAGACCCTGTGTCTCAAACAGCAGCAGCAAGAAAAACCAGTCTGGCTCCTTGTTTTCAAAAAACTCTGAATGCAGTCAGTGAAACACCCAGTAGCAAAAAGCATCTATCACCAGTTACCTCTACACGGGCAATGTGGCACATACACCCTTCCACATACACCCCACATAAAATAAATAAATGTAATTTCTAAATAAAAATATGATGGACAAAAGGAAACCTTCCAGATGCAATACCAGGGCTTTAAGATCAGATTTCCCACATGAATCCAGTGTCCTGGCTCTGCTGTGAGACTTGTCTTACTAGCCCAGTGCCACTCCAGTGCCATCTCCAGGAAGCGCTGAGCAGAGCCCTCTGAAGAGTGTGGCCCTCTGCTTCAGCACTCCTCTTGCCTCACTTGTAGCACAGCAGGAGAAAATCAATAAGGAACTCCATAATGACTGGACCAACCCTGAAACCAGCTGGAAACTTAATTACACCACTGCAATTTGTTATTTTAGAGCCCCATTTTATTTGTCTAAATTAAGTAGTTAGCCAAATCCCTGTAATAAAGAGGCCAGCAGAGTGCTGGAAGGAAACAGGAAAACAGCTAAGGACACTGGAGAGACTTATGTCCCAATCTCAGAGCAAAACTGAACTCGAAATGAATTGAAACAGGAAAGAGAAGCCCCGGGGACTTTCTGGGGGGAAGGGGAGGGTTCTGGAGGGGAGAGTTCTGGAGGGGGCTGTGGGCAGCACATGGTAGGGTCTAACCTTTTAACTGAGAAACCCAACACAAAGCTTCTCTATGGATGTGTGATACAATGCCAAATTCAAACCTTGAGATGGCTAGTTAAATGGCTAAGCATGGAAATGGAATATGGGGAGTTGTTAACCAGAGACAACAGTCACAGGCTAATATTCTGCTATAGGGTAACACACACACACACACACACACACACACACAGAGAGAGAGAGAGAGAGAGAGAGAGAGAGAGAGAGAGAGAGAGAGAGAGAGAGAGAGAGAGAGAGATGGCTGGTACTATGGAATGACACCAAATTGTACAAACTTTTTTTTTTTTGGAGTCACTTATACTCATTAATCCAACCAATATCCAACATTTAATTGCCAAACCTTTACAGAGTGGTGGCATTTTGCTTTTAAAAGGAGTGTTCTGGGCCTGGAGAGATGGCTCAGAGATTAAGAGCACTGACTGCTCTTCCAGAGGTCCTGAGTTGAATTCCCAGCAACCACATGGTGGCTCACAACCATCTGTAATGAGATCTGGTGCCCTCTTCTGATGTACAGATATATATGGAAGCAGAATGTTGTATACATAATAAATAAATAAAATCTTTTTTAAAAAAATGGAGTGTTCGACGGGTGGTGGTGGCGCACGCCTTTAATCCCAGCACTCGGGAAGCAGAGGCAGGCGGATCTCTGTGAGTTCGAGACCATCCTGGTCTACAAGAGCTAGTTCCAGGACAGCCTCCAAAGCCACAGAGAAACCCTGTCTTGAAAAAAAAAATGGAGTGTTCAACTAGAACAATGGTACTCAGGAATTCTCCAATTGCTGTGACACAAAAGGCTTCACACACACACTGGAGTGTGTTCAGGGACATGGAGGGCTTGAGTCTAATCATCAGTTTTATCTTAAAATTCTTACAGAGAAATCATAGATCATTGGAGCCAGGGATGTGGCTCAGCTGGTAGAGTGCTTGCATAGCATGCACAAACTCAGGGTTCAAGCCCCAATACCATCTTATAACCTGAGTATATATGCCCCTGCCCCCATCTGAGTTTCATGGCCTTGAACTTGCTTCTTCCTTTCTGATGATAAAGTCTGAAAGTATATATGAGGCAGGTGAAAATTTCCAGGAAAGTAGAAACTTTCCACCATATACTAATATTGAAAATGACAATGGTTTGGTCAACAAAACAAAATAAAAACAAAAACCAACCTAAGAAAAAAAGCCTAATTGGTACCAATTAGTTGTAGCCAAACTAATTTCCTTACCCTCATACCTTCCCACAGGGCTGCACAGAATTAACCTTTGTTTTTTAATGTTCATGTTAAGTCTACAGGAGGAGCTGAGCATGGTGGCACATATCAGCAATCCCAGCATCCCCTCCTAGAAGGGAGAGGAGAACTCATAAAACTCAGGATGCAAATGAAGTTAGAAGAATCTGTGATGGGGGAGGGAGCTAGGAGAATGAGAAGGGGAGAAGAAGAGGGATGCTGAGGACATGAGGGAGCAGAAAGTTTGAGTCAGGGGAAGAATACATGATAACAAGAATGGAGATATAATAAAGGGAGACATTTTTGGTTTACAGAGAAATCAGGCACTAGGGAAATGTCTGGAGATCTACAAAGATGATACCAGCTAACTATCTCAGCAACAGAGGAAAGGCTACCTTAAATGCCCTCCCCTGATTATGAGATTGATGACTGACTTATATGCCATCCTATAGCTTTCATCCAGCAGCTGATGGAAGTAAAAGCAGATACCCATAACTAATCACCGAACTGAACTGGAACCCAGATGCAGAGAAGGATCAGTGAAGAGCACAGAGATCCAGATCAGGCTGGTGAAACCCACAGAAACAGCTGACCTGATCATCCGGGAACTCTTGCTCCCCAGTCTGATAGTTGAAATACCAGCATGGGACTGATCCAGACCCCAGGAACATGGGTTTCTGTGAGGAAACCTCAGAAATCTATGGGACCTCCTGTAGAAGCTCAGTATTTATCCCTAGCATAGGTGTGGACTTTGGGAGCCCACTCCACATAGAGGAATACTGCCTGAGCCAAGACACACGGGGGTGGGCCTAGGCCCTCTCCCAAAGGATATGATAGACTCTGATGACACCCTATGGTGTCACCATCCAGGGGGAGCAGAAAAGATATGTGACAAATAAGGTTTTAGTTGGGGAGGGTAGGGGAGGACAGGTGGGAGAAGAGAACTGGGATTGTCATGTAAAACAATCCTGTTTCTAATTCAAATAAAAAAAGTTGGAAAAAAAAAGAGAAGAGTCTGTGATAGCTCATCTTCTCCATCAGTTCAACTGGATATGGAACCTCGAAGGAGGCACACTTCTGGATATGTTTCAGAGGCAGCTTCAAAGAAGGTTAACTAAAGAAAATCCAGCCAGAATCTTGGAGGCACTATCCCAGGGGCTGGGGCCCCAGACTGAATAAAAAGGGAAGGATTAATCTAGCTGCTTCATAATTCATCTCCCTCTGCCTCCTGACTGTAGACTAAATATGATCAGCTGCCTCATACTCTGCCCACCATGCCTTCCATATGCCCAAATAAATTATTTCTTTTATAAATTGCCTTGGTCATAGTCACAAGGTAGCCAACATGCATCCCCAACCTCCTTCAGCAGGCATGTCTATAACACTCAGAACAGTTGATTTTTCAGGTTCTGGGCACTGAACCTTGCACATTTTATGCAAGTGCTTTACCAATGAACAGTATCCCTAAAACTTTAGGGTTTTTTCTCTTTAACTGTAAATCAGGTTCCTTTTTAGTTCAGTTCATAGTTTCTATTCAATAATTCCCTTTCCCTAGTTCTCTGACAAAATTAAAGCAAATGTACAAATTCCTTTTCTCCTATTCTACTTTTAAAACTACTTTTTTGTGATATGACTAATCAATTTAAAACATAAAACCTAAATAAATCCTCCCCTTAGTTGCTTCTCTGGCATTTCGTTACAGAAACAAGAAAACTCTAGGGGATGGAGAGATAATTCAGTGGCTAAGAGCACTTCCTGCTCTTCTTGAGGACCTGAGTTCTGTTCCTAGCATCCATATCGGAGCACAAACACTGCAACCCCAGCCCTGGGGAATCCAGCTCCCTCTTCTGGCATCTGAAGGCACCTACATTAGTGTGCACGTACCCACAAATACACATCACAGTGAGGGCACATGCACACACCCACCCACCCCCACACACCTAGAGATAAACCTTTAACAATTGCTAGTGGAGAGGCAACTCTTGAGTGGGGAGGTACCTAGAGGTTGTCCAGGGAGCTCCAGGGACACAGCTCTTTAGGTTCATCATCCACCCTAGGATGGGGGTTTGTGGGGACAAAGCCTCTGGTCACCTATGTTCCTGTAAGTAACCCCCCAAAACAACTCATTCTTTGACCAAGCCAAACTTGAAATAATAATCCCTTTGGTCATCATTGATGTCCTATCTGGAGTGAGTAGATGCTTATTCTCATCTCAGGAGGAAAAGCCACAAAACTTCTGTCTACCATCTTCACCAAACTCAGTTATACCCCAGAGGCTGACCAAAACAAGCACACAGAGGCACACATCCTCTAGATGGTTTCTCTAGAGAATTCTCACTAATTGATAATACACAAGCAGATAACAAATACCTATAATACACAATATGGTAAGATGGTTTCACTTTAAGCTAAGAAGGAAGCCTTTGAACTGTGCATCTCTAAGAATGAAAGCACTGTAGTTGGGGGTGTAGCTCAGTGCTAGACTGCTAGCCTTTTGAGCTCAAGGGCCTGAGTTCAACCCTTAGTCAAGGGGAAGTGAAACCCCATCAGAGTCTGGTGTGATAGAGCGTGCTTATAGACCTAGCATTTAGGAGTCTGAGGCAATATGATCTCAAGTTCTAGGCCAGGTTGTGCTACATAGCAAGAACCACTTCAAAACAAACACCTGCTGGGATCTACTTACTCCTGAGAGCCACCACTTTGGAAAGGCTTTGTTGCTTCTACTTAATCACAAATGTAACTATTCATCCACTTTCCTCAAAGTGATTAGGAAATAGGCTCAGCAATATTTCCTACCAGGAAAAGTGTGCATATCTATGATTGTAAACAGTTGTCTCCACTGAGTTTGAGGGAGATACAGCTCTTCCCATCCTACCACACCCTAGTCTTGGCTCTCTTAGGCTGGTTCTCAACCTCTAGACCAGTGTTCTCAACCTTCCTAATGCCTTGACTTTTTAATACAATTCCTCACGTTGTGGTGACCCCAACCAAAAAAAATTATTTTTGTTGCTACTTCATAACTGTGATTTTACTGCTGTTAAGAATCATAATGTAAATATTTGTGCTTTCTGATGGTCTTAGGCAAACCCTGTGAAAAGAGTACTTGACCCCCTCAAAGGGGTCTCAACCCACAGTTGAGAAACACTGCTCTAAATCTTTTGGGTAACTTTTAGCTTTCATCTGCTTCCCCAAATTTACTTCCCAGGATCTTTGAGATATTTGTGTTTGCTTGCTTGTTTCTGGTATTTTGTTATTTTGGAGACAGTGTCTCCTTATGCAGTGCTAGCTGGCTAACACTAGATGTTGAGGCTGGATTTAAATTTGTGGCAGTCTTCAGAATGCTACATTTCAAATGCTGGGATTACAGGCATGCCCCACCAGAGCCAGCTATACACAATCACATTTTAAATTCTCTTTACCACATTGCTAAATGCTCAGTAGGTCTGTGACAGCTATTCTTGGTTGTCAACTTTGACTACATCTGGAATTAACCAAAATGCAAAAATGGAGGGCACACTCTGAGGAATTTCTTTTTTTCTTCATTTGAAGTAGGTAAATCCACTTCTAACCCAGACCTTTAAGGTAGGAAAACACAGGCCTTCAATCTGGATTGTGAGGCAGGAAAATACACCTTTAATCTGGGCTACATCTTCTGCTGAGGACGTGGGAGGGAGACCAGAGCTTTTGCTCTCTGCCCACTTGCCCTTGCCTTGCTAGCATGACCATTCCTTCACTGGCATTACAGGCTACTTCTTCAGGGTTCCAGCACAGACTGAAGATCAGCTGAGACATCCTGCCTTGTAGACCGAGCAGCTACTGGATTCTTGGACTTTACACTCACAGCCAGCTATTGTTGGATTAACTGAACTGCAGCCTGTAGACATTCTAATCAATCCCCTTCCTATATTATATAGCAATTCATTCTATAAGTTATGTTACTTTAGAGAACCCTGAGTAATGCAAAGCCTTCTCATGAGTTCATTAAATCCTAGGAATCATCTCCAAGGTCTTTCGCCTTTGTCTACCATATACAACCAGAAAACTAATTATTTACCTGTTTCTATTTGAGTGTATGATATTAGGGATTGAATCCCAAACCTTGTGCCTACTAGGCAAGAACTCTGCCACTACAGTATAGCCTGTGGAGGCTTGAAGGTGTTGTGTTCCCCATAGTTCTGGGCATTTGGATATTTGGTCCCCAGTTGGTGGCAGTGTTTGGGAAGGCTTGGGGGTTGCAGTCTTTTGTTTTGTTTTCTTTTTTGTTTGTTTGTTTGTTTGTTTTCAAGACAGGGTTTCTCTGTGTAGCTTTGGAGCCTATCCTGGCCCTCACTCTCGAACTCACAGAGATCCGCCTGCCTCTGCTTCCCAAGTGCTGAGATTAAAGGCACGAGACCACCAACATCCAGAAGGGGGTTGCAGTCTTGGAGGCCAACTTTGAGAATTTAAAGACTCTGGATATCAGCCATTCTGAGTTCACTCTCTCTGCTTCCTACTTGTGTTCCCAGACGTAAGCTCCCAGTTTCCAGCTGCCATGCCTCCACCCTGCCGTCATGGAACTATATGCCCAACTAAATGCTTTCTTTTATAGGTTGCCTTGCTCATGGTGTTTTATCATAGTAATATCAAAGTAGCTAATATGTATCCCTAGCCTTCTTCAGCAGGCATGTCTATAACATTCAGAACAGTTGCCTTTTCTGGCATTGGACACTGAACATAGGCCTCACACTTGTTAGACAATTGCTTTACCAATGAACAGCATCCCCAATCCTTTGATTTTTCCCTTTAACTACAAATCAGGTTCCTTTTTAGTTCTGTTCACAGTTTTAGCAACTCTTTCTTTCCCTAGTTCTCTGACAATATTAAAGCAAATGTACGAAGTCTTTTTCTCCTACTCTACTTTTAAAATTATTTTTGTGATACGAATAATCAATCTAAAATATAAAACACTAGGCGTCAGGCACAGTGGTGCATGCCTTTAATCCAAGAACTAGGAAGGCAGAGGCTGGTGGATCTCTGTGAGTTCATGAAAAGCCTTGGTCTACACAGTGAGTTCCAGGCCAGCTTGGAAATGAGGTCTTGTCTCAGGAAGAGAGCGACTTAGTCCTACAGTTGCAGAAAATTGTGCAAAGTATAAAACATTGGGCATCAAGATGGCTCTGAGGGGAAAGGCACTTGCTAGTTTCATCTCTAGAACCCACAAATAGAAGAGGAGATATAGGCATGAAAATCAGAAGTTCAAGGTCACCCTTGCTTATAAAGTGAATTTAATGCCAGCTTGACTCTGTCTCAAATAAACAAGAGACTAGCAAAACAACTTAAGGGTAAAGGCACCTACCACCACACCTGACTACCGGAGGACAGTCTCCAAGACAGATGAGGTGGAAGGAGAGCCAACTCCAGAAAGCTGTCCTCTTCCCTCCACTCCCCCATATCCTGGGAAGCATGCATCACCTCACTCACATAAATGAATTAACTAAAAATCCAGAAGTTCCATTAAAAACCAAACAGGCCTGGGGATATAGTTCATTTGGTAGAGTGCCTGCCCAGCCTGTTTAGCAGGCACAGGACCTGAGTTTGATACACAGCACCGTATGTGTAGTATACCTGTAATCTCAGCTAGGAAGACAAAAGAAACAGGGCTTGCTAGTCGTGGTGGTGCATGCCTTTAAACACAGCAGTTAGGAGGCAGAGGCAGGAAGGTCTGTGAGTTCAAGGCCAGCCTAATCTACAAAGTCAGACCCTGTGTCAAAGAAAAAAGAAAAAGAAGAAAAGGAAGGAAGGAAGGAAGGAAGGAAGGAAGGAAGGAAAGGAAAAGAAGGAAGGAAGAAAGAAAGAAAGAAAGAAAGAAGGAAGGAAAGAAGGAAAGAAAGAAAGAAGGAAAGAAAGAAAGAAAGAAAGAAAGAAAGAAAGAAAGAAAGAAAGAAAGAAAAAGAAAGGAACCAAAAGTGGATGGGCATCCTTGACTACATAGTGAGTTCAGGGCCAGCTGGGATACATGGGTCTCTTTGTCAAAATAGAGATGATGATGATGATACTTATTTATGGAGTTTTGTTTATAAAATGCCTGGAGCAAACAGAAACCTCATTTTGAGCCTTTTCTGTGTGTGGCATTGGCAATCCAGTCCAGGGCTTGGCTTGTGCTACTATGCAAGCACTCTACCACTGCACTCCACATTTCCAGCTCTCAGCCCTCTCACATGCTTCTCTACATTTCAAATGCTCACAACATCTCATCTCTCACCATTTTTAAAAGAGGAGACTCAGATTCTGACATTCAAGAATTTGGTTGCAAGATGGCTTGTGGCTGTGCTGATTTCAAACACACTTTCAATCATGCTCAACTGGCACTGTACCACAATTGTATTTGAAAAGGATCATCTATACATTCATCCAGAGAATTGCTGTCACTATGCACGTTTGGCTTTTGATAGATCTGTAAGCTAAAATAAACAAAAACTGCCGTGTTCAAAATCTAACCTCAATATGGAATAACAAAAACAAAGAGCTTCACTTGCAGTTTTCTCATTTTCCAAGTTAAGTTCGGCAGCAAAGAGTAATTCATTTAGAATGTACAACTGGTGTGTTAACAACAGTCTCCAGTGTGAAAAGGACCCTGGTTAACATTTATAAAGTGGAAGGGGCCCAAGTTGGCCAAAAGGAAGAACATGGAAATTCTGCCCACAGCCAGAAGAACAATGGACATAGATTTGTGAAAACAAAGAACAGCTAAGGGAGGGAAGACAATTGTCCAGCCCTTGTTATGCTATTTTATGACTGTTTTTCCAGTGGTCAGTTTCCTATTCACTTTAACAAAGAAAAAAGATTAAACGAAAATAAATGTAACATTTTGCAAGCTTATATTATCCTTTGGCAGAAACAAATAAATTATTGTGTTCAAAGTCCAACCCCTGGAAACAATCTGGCGTCATCTGATTGCATCAGCAAAGCTGCCCTTCAGTGCTGTAGAAGGGATTCTCAAGACTTATTGTCTATCTTTGGTTCAACTGCAAAGCTTTAATGTTAATAAAGGTTAAATTAAAGCTCTGGGGATCTAGCTCAGGCACAACGCACTTGCTTAGTGATTTATTTACAAGTCCCTGAATCCCACACACACAAAGTGGAACATGCGGAATTGGTAGGGAGCTTTCTTACCATGCAAGGATCCCCAACCTGATATAAACTGGACATTGGGTGCAAGCAAGCCAGTGATCCCTGCCCTGGGCAAATGGAAACAGGAGAGCCAAGGCCAAGGCTGGGTGAGTGTGGCAGAACCTTTAATCCTAGAACCCAGGAGGCAGAGGCAGCCTGATCTACATAGTGATGTCCAGGCCAGCCAATACTACATAGAGACACTCACAAAACAAAACAAAACAAAACAAAACAAAACAAAACAAAACAAAACAGTTCTGACCATCCTCATATCCTCAGTTACTTAATGAGTGTGAAGCTAGACTACATTAGACCCAAACTCACCCCTGAGCCTCCCAAAGGAAAACAAATAGGTCTTTAAAAATGTAGTTCTCTTTAGGCTATTGTTGTGACCTAATCAACATATTTCATGACATTTCATAACAGAATCTTGGTTCTCACATTGTTAAGCTGGCCTTTGGATGGTATGTCAAAGAGCTTCGTTGAGACCGCCAGGAACCAACATCACTAACTGGAATAGATGTTAAAAATGTAACCCTTGATTTTAAAGTACAAAGCTGGAAAAACAAGCAAAACAAAAAACCAGGTCCTGAACATAAGCCACAAAGAAGTGCCCAGAGCACTCTTGATTTAAACACTGTGTGGGCACATTCACCTTCCTGGTTAACGGTGGGCAACAGGGCTTCCTGACTCTCCGTATTTGTCAAGCCTCACTCAAGTGCTGTTTTTTTATATGCATGGTTTGGTTTGGTTTTGTTGATAAGCTGAAAGTGGGCACCAGCAACAGTGTTTTTCTTCTGTTGCTTTCTCTTGCTGTAGTTAGTTTCATAGAGATGACCGTGAAGTGGGCTTTGCTTTTGACCTATGTATGCAATCACATAACTCAGACCCAGGTAAACAAAAAACAAAAAACAAAAAAAAATCCCAAGCTTCCAGAACAAATGACTAACACAAATCACACATCGAAGGACTCTCTGCTTATTCAGACATCCCCTAAGAGCATGTCCATTATGGTCGGGGCTTCATTTTTAAAACCTTAGAAACTACCACTGCTTTGCAACATTAGTGAATTTTCACAACTTTACAAAAATAAAACAAACAAACAACAAACAAACAAAACAAAACCTGTCTATACTTTCGGTTCTGGGAGAGGCCACTTCCTATGGCAGGTAGCACACAACCTCCAGTCACTTTGCAGCTGAGTTTTAAATGGGTGAATTTAGTGGCGTGGAGAAAATGTCTGAGTAACCTTAGAAAGCCTTTGGCAATACGACCTTAGAGGGGGTCGGCGTCTGTGAGTGTTGGGAAAGGGACTGGGTGGGAATTGAAAGTTTGAGCAGATCCTCTACAGCACAAAAGAAAAGTCTCCCGAGGTTCTGGAAACATGTGCACAGCTCCAACAAAACAAAACCCACCCAGGTTCTTAGGAAAGTGGGAGGCACACCCGGATCAGTCAAAATCAGCTGGACCACTGTGCTTGGTGGGATCCCCCTGTCCTACGGTCTCACGAGCCCGGGCAATCCTGTCTAAGCGTCCCACAACCAGCCCTGCATCAGTTTCACCAATAGTCACTGCTTCTGCACCCACCCACCTTGTGCCCTCCGCTTCCCAGGCATCCTTCCCCGCTGGGTGGGAGCGACACCCGAGCTCCCAGACACTCACACATGGCCACAGCGGGTCCGGACTGGCTGGTGTAGTACCTCCAGGCACACCGAGCAGTCGAAGGAGGTGATGGGCAGCTCGGTGTCCCCGCTGCGCTCCAGGGGCCGCGGGGCGGCGGAGGCGGACGCGGACTTGGAGCTGTCGCTGCTCAGCAGGGAGCCCATAGCAGCGCGCTAACACCACAGGCTGCCAGGAGCTCTGTGTGGGCTGCGGGGGGGGTTCTATTGTCCCTCCCCGGAGGAAGGAAGTCCCGGGAAACCTGAACCTTCCACCCGGCGGCCGCACTCAGAATTCTGCAAAGTGCAGTTTGAGAACACCCACTGGAGACAGGATGACTATCTAGTCTCCAAGTTGGTATCTTAATAAGCCTCAGAGCCGACCTATGACCATTTTGGTGATTGACTCAATACTTTAATCAGGAAGGGATAGACAGCTGGGGGCCGGGGAGGACAGTGGAAAGTTTGCTGATCAGAGCCCCACTTGGTGGCGTACAAATACAGTGCCAGCCAGCAGTCAGGCAGGAGGATTGCTGTGAGTTCGAGGCCAGCCTGGGCTGCATTCGAACTCGGCTGTGTTTCCAAAACAGACAAGCTAGATATCATGGCTGATGCCTTTAAGTTCAGCACTTAGGAGGCCGAGTAAAGACAATTATCGAAAGTTTCAGGGCAGCCTGGGCAACACAGTGAATTCCAGAACATTCGGGGCTATGGAATGAGACCATATCAAAAACATACCACTATTTTAGATGTAATTCAGTGGTGGTGTGCTTGCCTATCCTGTATGATGTGCGGGTTTGTTTCCCAGTATTGATGTAAATGAAAAAGTGAAGAACAAAATAAAACTCATACCTGCATATGGTGGGGCACGCCTATAATAACAGCACATAGGAGATTGAGCTAGGAGGGAAAACAGAGGTTGGAGAGAGTAATAGATTAATGCAGTTCTATAGACAGATACACAATATGCTGTGAACTATATGGAATACTACAAAATATGTAATGCATTAAACTCTCTTGGTCTTCAAGTTTCTCCCACTCTTTACCTTTTTGTGTTTCTTTTTTTGACTTTTAATTTTTTTTCTCTCTTTTCAAGACAGGGTTTCTCTGTGTAATAGTCCCGGCTGTCCTGGAATTTGCTTTGTAGACCAGGCTGGCCTCAAACTCATCTGCCTTTGCTGGAGTAAAAGGTATGCACAACCATGCCCAGCTGACACTTTCAATTTTATTTTATGTTGTTTAATTTTATGGTGCTGGGCTTTGTCTCTTAAGCTAACACTCTACCATTAAGCTGTAACTCAGCTCCCTTTGCATAGTTTTTGTTTTGGTTGCTGTTGGTTTTGGAAATAGGTCTTACAATGTAGCCCTGGTTAGCCTGAAGCTCACTATGTAGACCAGACTGGCCTTGAAGTCCCAGAGATCTGCCTGCCTCTTCCTCCTGAATGCTGGAATTAAAGACAAGCACCAAAGCAAATGGAGTTTTCCTGACCCACAATCGCTCTCAACTACATTGAGGCTTATATTAATTGTAAATGCTCAGCCAATAGCTCAGGCTTATTACTAAATAGCTTTCACATTTTAAATGAATCCATATTCCTTATTTATACTCTACCACATGGTGGTGTGGTACCTTTATTAGCATGGCACGCTCACCTCCTGCTCCCTCTGCATCTGGCTGGCAACTCCAGACTCACCCTTCTTCCTCCCCACATTTTCCTAATCTGTCTCTCCTGTCTAACCTATTCTGTTCAGCTATTGACCAGTCAGCATCTCTATTAAATCAATCACAGTGACATATATTCATATGGTGTAAAGGAATATCCACCAACATGCCTGGGCTTAGCCACAGGCTAATGAATATGCTTACAGTATCCAGCATGTATTATCTCCTTTTGACCAGGCCTGAAATCCAATCAGAAATCACTTGGTTAACCCAAGAACAAGCATGACACTACTACACCAGCAATGGGCAATTTTTGCAGGTAGAATTTTTGTTAAAAGTAAATGGATGCAAAGAACAGTGAAGCCTACCAGGTAGAGTTAAACACATGTTCTGTCTTTGACTTTACTCATTGTGCAGGTATTTAATGAGGAAGGCTACTTTGTGTCAGATACATCACTAGTCACCAGGGGCAGGAAAAGGGGTGGTCTAGTTAGTTAGCATCAAGTGCCAACTCGACCAGCCTAGAAAGTAACTGAGGAATTGTCTTTAGAAGTTGTCTTGGTTGTTTATCTATGTAGGAGAGCATAGCCCACCATAGGCAGCACCTCTCTTCAGGCAGGTGGTCCTCAGCTATAGAAGAAAGCTACCTGAGCATGAGCCTGGGAGTGAGCCAGAAAACAGCAGTCCTCCATAGTTTCTGCTTCAGGCTCCTGCTTAGGGTTCCTTCCCTGACTCCCCTCAATAATGGACTATGACCTGGAAGTTAAACCTAATAAATGTTTCCCTTCCATAAGTTGCTTTTGGTTAGAATATTTTATCAGAGCAATAGGAAGGAAAGTAGGATAAACTAAGGAGTAGACAGCTACTGGCTTTGGCCATGAGAACCTCTTCACCTCTTAACTGCCCTCTTCTTTGGGTGGATTCCTTTCTTCATCTCTGAAGTTGAGAGATGCTTTTGACTGGTTACTGTGGACCCTGGTGGTAAAGGCGATGCAGTGTATGTCTGTGACTGTTCCCATGAGGCACTGTGACTTTGGAGTGTGCCACTCATCGTGTGCCTTTTACCCTCAGGCCCTCCCTTTAGATGGAATCCCAGCCTTCCTAGCACCTTGCTCATAGCTGGAGATGCACTTCCTCTTTATCTCCCGTCTTGACAGCCTGAAGCATTTTACCAACACTTCCTTTTTCTCTTGCGTAATCTGTTCTGTTAGTCCTGTGGTTTACACCAAAACTGACACCTCTTTCCTGTCCCCAAGGCTCTCATTTCTCATAGATAAGCAGTTTGAGAAAATAACAGCTGTAGCTGGGCAGTAGTGGTGTACACCTCTAATTCCAACACTCAGGAGGTGGATCTCCGTGAGTTTGAGGCCAGCCTGGTCTACAGAGCGAGTGTCAGGACAGCCAGGGCTACACAGAGAAACCCTGTCTTGAAATGCCCTGCCCCCCAAAGAGAAAAGCAAACCTTTATAATACAGTACACACCAGTGATCAGAATCTATGAAAAGAATGTGGATGCTGACTTCAGCCAGAGCGTGTAACAAAGGAGGGAGCAAGAAAGAGCATTCAGGAGCTAGAGATGTAGCTCAGTTGGCAGAGAGTTTTCCCAGTGTACAGGAAACTCTGGATCTCATCTCCATCACAGCAGAAACTGAGTGTGGCAATGCTTGCCTGTAATCCCAGCTCTGGGGAGGTGGAGGCAGGAGGATCAGAAATTCGAGGTCTTCTTCAGCTTTATAGCAAGTTTGAGGCCTGCGTGTTGACACACTGAGGCCTATTTATAAAAATCACAAATACCAGCATGGTGGTGAAGGCCTTAACTCCAGAACTTGAGAAGCAGGTGGAGGAGCTCTGTGAGTTGAGCACATCCTTGTCTACATACGGAGTTCCAGAACAGCCAGGGCAATATAAAGAGACCCTGTCTCAAAAATAGAAACAGAAAATAAAAAGGGAAGAAAACGAAATAAACAAAACAAAACAAAACAGAAAACAGCATTCCATTGCTAGTCATGATGGAGCATGCCTTTTATCCCAGCACTCAGAGGCCAGAGGCAGGAAATTCTCTGTGAGTTGAGGCCTGTTTACATAGGGAGTTCTAGGACACCTAGGAATATATAGTGAGACTCTGCTAGAAGGAGGAAAGACATCCAAATTCAAATTGAGGGAAAACCTAAGCATTCCAGACAGCTGAGGGTGACTGGATGTTGTAAGTACAGACAAGGGGGCAGGAAGCCCCCAGCTCTGGCTCACAAAGCCAAATTCAGTTCCCTATTGCTAGAATTTCCAGTACACAGAATTCAATAGAGAGAGGAAACTAGAGACCAGGAGGTGTGAACGTGAAAGTGGCCTTAACTAGGTATTTTCAGTTGGCTTCTGTGGCTTTATAGAAGTAACTAAGAGCTTGAGCAAATCAGTGACATGGCCACACTGGCAGTTTTGTCAAGTCATTCTGTCCTCAAGTGTATTGCATCAGACTCACCTGAGAAGCCTGTTGAAAGGCTTGATGCCAAGATACCAAATTTCAGTGTCTGGGTGAGTTATGAAAGCTACATTCTAGCTGAGTGTGGTGGTGCACTCAGGAAGTGAACACAGGAGGAATCGCTGAGGGGATGATGAGGCCAGCAAGGGGTATACAGAAAGCCCCTTGCTCAGAAAGGTAAAGCAAACAATGTCAAAACAAAATGAACACCAAACCAGACAACCAACCGGACAGAAACCTTACATTTTAAAGGCCCACCTGGCTTGCATGCAGGGCTTAGTGGAACATTCCTTGAGAAGTAGTTCAGTGTTTTTTCCTACAGCAGGCTCTGTAAGTTACTTCTGCCATAGCAGATTTGTCAGGTGGTGGGAGAGGTACTTGCTTTTATTCTGACACAATTTGAGCCTCCTTGCCACTGGGTGATGTCATGTTGGTTAGACACTCCAGCCTGAACATGGGTATCTACATGCTTACAGTCATCATTTGGTAAATTCTCACCTATAATCCTATGCAAATAATAACAGCTGTCTCAGTTACCAATAACAAATGAGTACACTGATACCAATTTAGTCTATTACATAGACCATGTATAATATTATAATTCACATATAAGGATGTGTATGTCTGTGTTATAAAAATTAAACCATGCATGGTATTTAATCTCTGCTGTCAGTGTGACTGGCTGCAGGCTAGCCACAGAAACACACCTCTGGGTAAAGGATGCTTCTAGAAAGAAACAGTCTGAATGGGAGTTGCAGCACAGCATGGGCTGGGGCCAGGACTGACTATGAAAGAGAAAGTGAGCCTAGCACCACTATTCACCTCTCTGTACCTCCTGACTGTGGTTGTAATGTGATGAGCTGCAGCATACCACTGCCATACCATGTTTTCCCTACAGTGACAGACTGTACTCCCAAAACTGTGAGCCAAGTAAGCCAACCCTTCCTTCCTTAAGTTGTGTTTCTCATATATAAGTACAAGCACATTTACACACACACACACACACACACACACACACACACACACACACACTGTTGACAACATTTATCTCTTTCATTTCTGCTTTTCACATAGTGAGGCTCAGAGAGTTTACACATCTTGTGGAGAGCCTAACAACCCCTACAGGACAGGATGGCATTGTTCAGCTGTGCTGATATGGAACTCCGGGCCTCTTCTGAAATCTATTGATATGCCTGAATAGAGCAGAGGACATGTGTGTGACACTGAGTCTGTGCTTCTGCCTCTTACCATGTCATGAAAATATATAGACAGGACTGGGTGTGCTCTATTTCTGTGGACTGTTTCCCTTAACATATTTGTACTGGCTGGTTTTGTGTCAACTTGATACAAGCTAGAGTCATCAGAGAGGAAGGACCCTTAGCTGAGGAAATGCCTCCATGAGATCCAGCTGCAGGCATTTTCTCAATTAGTCATCAGTGGGCAAGGGCTTAGCCCATGGTGGGTGGGGCCATTCCTGGGCTGGTGGTCCTGGGTTCTATAAGAAAGCAGCCTGTGGAAGCAAGCCAATAAGCAGCACCCCTTCAGAGCCTCTGCATCAGTCAGTTCCTATTCTTCCCCTGACTCAACCTTTCTGCTCCCTCATGTCCTCTGCATCCCTCCTCTTCTTCCCTTCTCATTCTCATAGCTCTCTCCCCCCCTCTTCCCATGCTCTCAATTTGCTCAGGGGATCTTGACCTTTTCCCCTTCTCCAGGAGACAATGTTTGTCTCTTTTAGGGTCCTCCTTGTTTACTAGTTTCTCTGACAGTGTGGATTGTAGGCTGGTAATCCCTTACTCCATGTCTAAAAACCACATATGAGTGAGTACATATCATGTTTGTCTTTTTGTGATTGGGTTATCTCACTCAGAAAGGTTTCTTCTACCTCCATCCATTTTCCTGCAAATTTCAAGATTCTATTTTTTTTTTTTTTTTCTGCTGAGTAGTACTCCATTGTGTAAATGTACCACATTTTCTCTATCCATTCTTCAGTTGAGGGGCATCTAGGCTGCTTCCAGTTTCTGGTTATTACAAATAGTGCTGTAAAATCTGCATTCTTAAATCCTTGAAATAATACAAAGTACAGTGAAAACAGGAAAACTTTATGTCTTTAAGGCATAGCCTTAAGATCTCAGGGCAGCCGGGCGTTGGTGGTGCATGAATGCCTTTAATCCCAGCACTGGGGAGGCAGAGGCAGGTGGATCTTTGTGAGGTTGAGGCCAGCCTGGTCTTCAGAGCAAGTGTCAGGATAGGCTCCAAAGCTACACAGAGAAACCCTGTCTTGAAAAACAAAACAAAACAAAACAAAAAAACAAAACAAAACAACAAAAACAAAAACAAACAAACAAAAGATCTCAGGGCAGAACCTGGAATAGAGATCATTCGCATCGTGTTGTTCCTGCACCACAAAAGGTCCGAGCAATGAAAGTATCTCCAGAAAAAAGCATTTATAAACTTTATTATCCCATTTCATAAATGGAAAGCTGAAGAGTATAAATAGATGTGGGACACTTTATTTATAGTCTGTGCTCCCATAATTAGAAACATAGGGCAGTTGAGAAATAGATGCATGGAAACTATGGTAGCAGTTAAATGTTAATGATTTAAAGCTGGAAGAACAAACGATATATGGACTTTAGGAACCTCTGGGAAGGATGGAGCTAAGAACTGCTTTTAAAAGTATAGCTTTCTCTAGCTTTCTCCTCGAGACAATGACGAACCCCATAGTAAGCATGGAGCAGGCAAAGGAGTTGAGAACATTTCTTGTAGATGAGGATGGCCTTGAACTCCTGCTCCTCCTGCTTCTGAGTGCTACCTTGTCACTTTTTAAATCACCTCAAATTCCAAATTGCTTGTACCATATGAAACAGTTTGTATTATGCTCAGGTGTGGAAGGAAACCAGAAAGAGAAGGTTTCATTTGTTTGTTTGGTTAGTTGTTTTTTTTTTTTTTTTGGTTAGTTGTTTTGTTTTGTTTTGTTTTCAAGACAGGGTTTCTCTGTGTAGCTTTCGAGCCTATCCTGGCACTCACTCTGGAGACCAGGCTGGCCTTGAACTCACAGAGATCCACCTGCCTCTGCCTTCCGAGTGCTGGGATTAAAGGCATGTGCCACCAACGCCCTACTGGTTAGTTAGTTTTTTGAGACAAGGTTTCTTTGTGTAGATTTGGAGCCTGTCCTGGAACTCACTCTATAGACCAGGCTGGCCTCGAACTCACAGAGATCTGACTGTCTCTGCCTCCTGAGTGCTGGCATTAAAGGCATGTGCCACCACTGCCAGGCAGTTTTTTTTTTTTTTAATAAACATAAAAAGGGTCAGAATACTGTTTGGGTTTGGCTTCTTTCTGTCTGGTTAGTGTTTGAACATTTGATTCTACATCAGAGGAAAGTGGGACAGCAAGGAGGTAGTGTGGAGGTGTGGTCCACTTAGTAATTATGAACCAAGGACTCCTAGCTAGACTTTATCTCTTGATACACCTGAACTTGCCAGCCTAAGCATCTTGGAAGCTGAGGAGGGTCATCTCCTGCCCCTGTTGGCAGCAGATGTTGCAGGAAGAGACATCATGGATCAGTGGATCAGTTTAAAAGAAAAACATTAAACCAGGTATGGCAGCACTCAGGAGATAAGGGCAGGAAGACCAGAAATTGAAGGTCATCTCTATAGGAAATGTCTACATGAAATGCTCCCACTCAAAAATATATGCATTTCCCCCTTCAGTGCAAAATATCAAGATAACATATCATCACTGGCAATAAAAAACTCATTAAAGCAACAATATGAGTATATAAAAAGTCACACGAAGAGAACTAACTTACATTTATCCATAAATTCTTCAAGGCATTAGGTAATTAGACCTAGCAGGATCAAAATATGCCATAATTGCTTTTTAGTCTTCGTCTAGCTTGAATGCATTGCATTAGCCTGCTTTCTTCTTCTATTGACTCTAATGTAAAACTGGCTGCCCTTCTGTCATATGAGCCAGCAGCTATAGAAATGCCATGAAGTAACAAGCAAAAGATTGCATGGCACACTACTCTACTAGCTGTATTTCAGAGAACAGTCTGGCTTCTCTGGCAGTTAAGAATATCAAGCCAGGTGTGGTGTGGTGTCCTATGCTGTAAATCCTGATGCTTGGGAGGCAGAGGCAGGGTCTCTGTGAGTTCAAAGCCAACCCAGTCTATACATTCAGTTGCAGGTCAGCCAGTGCTACACAGTGAGACCATGTCTCAAGGACAATAAAAACAAATCAGCCTGCTGACCTCAGTTGGATCCCCACATGCCACATGGTAGAAGGAGAACTGACTTTTGCAAGTTGTCCTCTGCCCTCCTCATGCATGCTGTGGTAAACTCTCTCTCTCTCTCTCTCTCTCTCTCTCTCTCTCTCTCTCTCTCCCTCTCTCCCTCTCTTCCTCTCCTTCCCTCCCCCCTCTCTCCCTCCCTCTCTAGTAATTTTTAAGACCCCCACAACCAAAACCCAACTAACCATCCTCAAGCCATGCAAATGCCCAAACAATGAAAAAAAATACCAGAACCTTACATGTATCTAACAAGCATTCTATCATTGAGCTACATGCCTAGCAAAATGGAAGCACTAAGCTACTAACACATAAAAGATCTGAAAAATCATGTCTTTTTTCCCTAATATATAGACAGGGCTTATTAAGTTGCTCATGCAGGGCTCAGACAATGCTCAGATATTTGGTGATCTTTGCACCATGGCCTCCTGAGTGCCAGGACTTATAGGTGAGACACTGTCATATATAATGTATTCTTATATGGCATGGCAGTGCACATTTCCTTCTTATCTCTGTGTTGTCATGATGAATATGGCAAAAGCAGGTGCCTCCCCAGTCAGCTGCAGCAGAGAGGAGAGATTCAGCATTTCCTTTCCTTCAAGGCTCTCAGCCGCCACCCTCCAGCCCCAGGAAGGACAGTGGGAAATCAATGCCAGAAGGCTCTGGAGGGATGTTGCTAATGGTTCTGCTGTAGTCAGATCCGTGATCAGATTCCTCTGCAGGGAATCAATACGAACATCTTGCAGCAAAGCAGACTGCAGATCAGGAACCACAGACATCCATTGGAGAAAACAGCTGATGTCCTCAGAGCCCAAGCCATACTGCTTCTCTGGGTACCTGTGACTGACAACTAGGGTCAGACAAAACAGAAAACATGGGCAGCCCTCTCTATTTTTAGCCTGTTGTTATAGTGGTACTTGGTAGAATGCCTGCCTACCACACCTGAAGCCCTGGATTTGGTCCCAGTACTGCAGAAACAGGCAGGCAACACTTGTCTGCTATCCTAGCACTATGAAGGTGAAGGCAGGAAAACCAAGGTTATCTTGAACTATATGAGACCAAAGTGGGCCACATGAGATATATTTCTTTCCAAACAAACAAACAAACTGTATTTTAATTTTATCTTGGTGCTGGGATTGAACCTACTTACTTGTTTGAGGTGAAGCCTCATGCTATACTCAGGCTAAGCTGGAACTTACTATGTAGATCCATTGCGGCAATGATTCTGCCTCAATTTCCAGAGTCCTGGAATTGCAAGTTGGACAATCTCTCTGTTTTCCTGTTTGTTTGTTTGTTTTTTATTGTTTGCCTGTGTGTGTGTGTGTGTGTGTGTGTGTGTGTGTGTGTGTGTGTGTGTGTGTGCAGGGGTGTCTCATGTAGCAGTGGTTGCTTCTCAAACTCATTGAAACTGGGCTTGATTTTCCACAGCCACCACCACTGGGTTACAAGCAACAGTCACCATGCCCTCATTTATGCAGTACTTGGGATTAAATCCAGGGCCTTGTACATCCTAACTGGGGCCACATCCCCTAGCCCTTTTCTATAATTAAAAAAAAAAAAATTCAGTCGTTTAAAGAAAATTCACGAATTTTTTCTTTTTTCTTTTCTACTTTTTTCTTTTCTTTCATTTTTCTAATTTGGATTTGCTTTTTGAGACAGAATTTCTTAGTGTAGCCCTGGCTGTCCTGGAACTAGTTCTGTAGACCAGGCTGGCCTTGAACTCACAGAGATCTGCCTGCCTCTGACTCCTAAATGCTGGAATTAAAGGCATGCGCCACCACTGCCTGGAAATATTAGCTATTTTTAATATACATTAATTTGTAAGTTATTGTGTGGGGAGGGGACACAGCACACTTGTGGAGGTGAGGGGACTGTTTGCAGGGGTTGGTTCTATCCTACCACCATGTTAGTCCTGGGAATTAAATTTGGGTTATCAGACTTAGCAGCATGTGTCTATGCTACCCCTCAATCATTATTTAGGGGATATTTTCTGTGCTGAGTATGGTGTATAGCTAACTGGTCTCACCTCTAACTAGTGAACAGTGCTGCCATTCCCATTTGAACTCAAATAACCAGCACAGGGAACACAGCTGATGAGCTCACAACCCGAATGTAGACTTGGGTCTGTGTGACTACAGTTTTAATTTGTTAACTTTAGCACTATATTTTCTGTTTGAAAACACAAATTTAAGGAGAATAACCTCATAGGTACTCACATGACTTTGCTAAATGCTTTCAGTTTCTCAGATTCCTTTCATTATTGTTTTTTTATGAATGCTGCTGGGACCTTCTTTTCCTTCTATTGTTGTCCCCACCCACTCTCTCCTTTCAGCAAGAGGCACCAGTTCTCTAGAAGTGACCTTGAACTGGACCTCCCCTGACCCTACTTGCTACTGTTTACTAGCTCAAGGTAGCTGTCCAGGCTGAGTTTATTCTATGGAAATTTCGAAATCCGGGTAGAAAGATTTCAAAATACAGAGATGGGTAAAAAAAGGAGGGAGGGAAAACAAACGTTTCTCTTGCATTAGCTGAGACATGTAAAACTCAAAGGCTTTATGTAACTCACATTCTAATTGTGGACTGAAGAATAGGCATAGCCATTTGACAGCGAGGGAAAGACAGACCTAGGAAAGATGGAGGAAGAACTAAAGCTGGGAATGTTGGTGAGCCTCTGTAATCCCAGTCCTCAGGAAGCTGAAGTAGGAAATTAGAAGTGCCCATCTCAAAGACTAACAAAATGGTCAGGTGTGGTGGTACACACCTTTAATCTCGGTCCTCAAGAGGCAGGACAGGTGTGTTTCTGAGTTGGAGGCCTGCCTGGTCTGCATACCCAGTTCCAGGCTGGTCATGGCTATGAAATGTGGAAAAAAAAATGAAACAGGATAAGCACTATACAAGTGTTAAGACCACTGGCTGCTCTTCCAGAGGTCCAGGGTTTAATTCTCAGCTCACAGTCATCTTTAACTCTAGATCCAAGGGAACCAATTCTCTCTTCTGTCTTCTGAGGACATGGGGCATGAATATGGTGCACAGACATACATACAGATAACATTTTTTAAAAATCAGAAATTAAAGATTATTTTTAGCTATACCATGAATGGGAAAGCCAGCCTGGGCTATATGAGATCTATCTATCTGCCATCCATCCCCTCTCCTATCTATCTATCTATCTATCTATCTATCTATCTATCTATCTATCTCTTCTATCACAAAATTTATTGTGTAGGTCACAGGACACAGACTCTGAGACAGAAATTAGGATACAGGCAATATTGGCCTGTACTCTTTTTTTTTTTTTTTTTTGGTTTTTGGAGACAGAGTTTCTCTGTGGCTTTGGAGGCTGACCTGGAACTAGCTCTTGTAGACCAGGCTGGTCTAGAACTCACAGAGATCCACCTGCCTCTGCCTCCGGAGTGCTGGGATTAAAGGTGTGCGCCACCACCGCCCAGCTGGCCTATACTCTTGAGGTCTACCTCATGAATAAGGAAGCAGGACTGGGCAGAGGGAGAGGCTGAGCCTTATGACACAGTTGTCTCAGAGGCTTCACACAGTTCAACAGGGAGGGGAGAAACTGGACTGTTTCTGGCACTGTCCTTTAATGAGGCTTTTTTTTAAAAAAAAAAAAAAGATTTATTTATGTAGTATACAGTGTTCTGCCTGCATGTATGCCTGCAGTCCAGAAGAGGGCAGAGGGCACCAGATCTCATTACAGATGGTTGTGAGCCACCATGTGGTTGCTGGGAATTGAACTCAGGACCTCTGGAAGAGCAGCCAGTGCTCTTAACCTCTGAGCCATCTCTCCAGCCCCCTAATGAGGCTTTTATACCTACCCTTCCCTCACATTTCTGTCCCCCATGAGGAAATAGGGTGATGAAAGTTCCCGTGAGGATCCAGAGAGGACAATTGCTGAACTGGTCTTGGCTATGAGCTGCCAGCAGCCATCACTCATGGCAGTTGGCAGGGCTAGATGACTTGGAGTTGGGCATGGCTCACTCCTGTCATCTCAGTGCTCAGGAGAGTGAGGCAGAATTGTACCTTTGAGACCAGCCTGATGATAAGACCCTGTCTGAACAGTGTGTGTGTGTGTGTGTGTGTGAGAGAGAGAGAGAGAGAGAGAGAGAGAGAGAGAGAGAGAGAGAGAGAGAGAGAGAGAAAGTTTTAGGTAGATTTGGGTGGCACATGGTAGCATCTAGTAGATAGATCTTCATAAATTACCCGGATTATATTCATTCACTCATAGATTCATTCAGTTGAGATGGTGGCAGCAAGTTCACTGATTTGTACTTTGCATCATTGTCTTTCCCAGTTCCAAATACAGGTTCTCCAAGTGTGAAAAACAAATCTCCTCCAAGCATGCCAGTACTAGTATGTATTAGTCAGGGTTCTCTAGAGTAACATAACTTATAGAATGAATCTCTCTATATATAGAAAAGGTATTTATTAGAATGACTTACAGGCTGCAGTTCAGCAAATCCAACAGTGGCTGGCTGTGAACAGAAAGTCCAAGAATCCAGTAGTTGCTTAGTTTACAAGGCTAGATGTCTCAAATGGTCTTCAGTATATGCTGGAATCCCAAAGAAGTAGGCTCTAATGCCAGTGAAAGAATGGAATTGCTATCAAGACTAGGGATTGCAAGCAGGCAAAGAGCAAAAGCATTGGTCTTCCATGTCTCTATATAGTCTTCAAGCAGAACATGTGGCCAGATTAAATGTGTATCTTCTCACCACAAGATTTGGATAAAAAAGCTGGGCAATAGAAAGGCTGGGCTCTTGGGCTGGAGAGTTCAATCCCCGGCAACCACATGGTGGCTCACAACCATCTGTAATGAGATACCGCACCCTCTTCTGGCCTGCAGGCATACGTGCAAACAGAATATTGTATACATAATAAATAAATAAATAAATAAATAAATAAATAAATAAATCTTTAAAGAAAAGACGAGAAAAGAAAAGCTGGGCTCTTTTAATCCCAGCAGAGGCAGGAGGATCTCTGACTTCAAGGCCAGCCCAGTCTATATAGTGAGTTCCAGGATAGCCGGGGCTACACAGAGAAATGCTGCCTTGAAAAACAAAACAAAAGATCTGGATCAAAAGTGTGTGTCTTTCTGCCTCAAAGTCCTGACTACAAGTGGATCCACGCACTTCAAAAATAGCAAAAACTCCTCACAGATATGTCTTCCAGTTTTGGGTTTTAGTTCCAAATGTAGTCAAGTTGATAACCAGAGTAGCATCACATCATAGGAAAAGATATCTGATCAGCAAGGTGGAAAATGGGACTCAACTTTGGTACACATTTGTCATCTCAGCACTCAGGAAGCTGAAGCAGGAAGACCTTCCTGATTTATTCTAGAATGTATTTTAGAGGTAAAGGCTTAAGCCTTTATGGCATTATGTCACCAAGAGGAAAAGAGCAAAGAGAAAATGGAATTTATTTGTCTATATTTATATCTTTCTTACAATGGTGACCCACGGTTAATTTTACATTAGGTATTCTGATTTTGTTAATGTCGGAGGTTCAGTGGAAATTAAAAAGAAAGAATAAAAATGCATGATGCCAAGGAGTAAGTAAAGTCAGGGAGACTTTGGGCTGGGAAGATAGCTCGGTGGTTAAGAGCACATACTGTCTTTACAGAGGACCAGTTTGACTCCCAGCACCCATGATGGTCTGCTCGTAATCCTATACTAGCTCTGAAGGATTTGATAACCTCCAGGGGTTCCCCACACTCATGCACATATCCATACACAGACACATACATAAAAACAAGGAGCCTTGTTTCTCTCCTAAATTAGTTACTGGAACTAATTTAGTAAAGTCACCAAACTCAACCATTTCGTGGGTAGAAAGAAAAGTTTATTGGGGGAGCAAACTACCAGGCTGTCTCCGAAGACAAGAAAGCAGCCTGGTAGGAAAGGGATTAAGTTTTACAGTCTAGTCAGCAGGCGTTTCAGGTTAATGGGAACTAGATGCCCTTGCTTGAGGTTGGTGACTGTTGGGACAGATAAAGGAGCTAGTGGTTTCCCTGAGGAATGCTGAGTGTAGGCAGTTGTTTACCTAGTAATAATCCTTCTCTTTACCAGGTCCTTCTGTTTAGGATGTTGTCACATTTGCCATTTGGGATGATTGTTTTGGACCTAAGAGACACCTCATGTCAGTTTTCTTTATATACCTAACCCATGGAGCCCATCAAGTCCTTTGGAGATGGTATTATAGATGAGTATGAGCAGGTAGTAAAATGACTTTCTCGGGCTGGAGAATTGGGTCAGCGGTTAAGAGCACTAACTGTTTTTCCAGAGGTCCTGAGTTCAATTCCCAGCAACCACATGGTGGCTCACAACCACCTTGAATGAAAGCTGGTGCCCTATGCTGGCAAGCAGGCAGAAGACTGTATACATAATAAATAAAATCTTTTTAAAAAAATGACTTTCTTGTTTTTTGTTTTTGAGACAGGGTCTCTCTCTGTACTCCTGGCTTTCCTGGAACTTACTATATAGACCAGGCTGGCCTCTAGCCCCTAATGCAGGGATTAAAGGCATGCACCACCACAGCCAGTCATTTTTATTTTTTTCTGTTCAAAGTCTTAAATGTGGAAGAAATATAATAAAAATTTGAATGAAAGTGGAAATCCTCTGAAACTATTTACTTAACAATTGCTCTGCATTTACATATTGTTGCTCCCCCACTCCCCCTGCCCAAGGGAAGGTTGGAACAGGGTTTCATGTAGCCCAGGCTGGCCTCAACTGAAGATGACCTTGAACTAAATCTTCCTTCCTCTACCTCTCTATGCTGGGACCTCAGATGGATGTCATTATGCTCAGTTTCTTTCTCTTCTACTTTTCTGCATGTTCTGCTCCCCTCATCCCTCCTTTTCCCCCTCCCTTCCTTTCTTTCTCTTCACTATGTAATCTTCCTTCTTCACGCACCAACATGCTGGTTTATTTTCTTTCAAGAGACAAGCACTCATGTTAGATACTTAACTCATTTTGGTAGCAGACCTATGTAGTATACACAGTACTCTCTGGGTTTCTTTCTAACAGCAAAGAAAACCTGTAATCCCAGCACTTGGATTAAGGATCAGAAGGTTGAAGTGTGAGAAACATTTTTCCCCCTTTTAAAGGTGACTGAGTCTCCAGAGGTCAATATTTCACAAATCTCCCTCAACCTTGTAAAATTTTTATGTAAATCTTATATTTTCCAGCTGACTAACTTTTGTTTATAAATGTCCTGCTGCATCCCAGAACCTGATGACTCAGGGAGGCTGAGCTCTCCCTCCCCTTCATTTTCTCAGCACTGATTATTTATTAACCAATTGCCTCAGACTGTGAGGTCAAGCTCCCACCAAGAGGATGAGACACTGTCCCCACCTGCATTAGGATAAAAGCTTCCTGACATGTGCGCTTGCTAGCCCGCTGTTAGGGTGTGGCACACTCATTTTTCAAGAACAAATTACCTTGTTGAGTTTCTTTGTGAGATACCTTTCTAACAAAGGGAATGCTTGCCTGTGTATTGAGTTTGAGATTACTTTGGACTATTCTAGACCCTGTCCCTCCTGCTCCCCCAGACCCTCCAGAAACCATATTCAAATTGTGCTGTGGCACCCTCATAGTGCAGCATCAATTCTGTCCCTGCCACACTAACTGTAGTAGTTTTGGAAGTTGCTACAAGGCAGGAGTTCATTCCCATCATTTCCCAGTGACCTCACACTGCTAGACAGTGTTGAGGATGTTTGCAGGCTCCCCAAGTTCTCTAGCCAGAGTGTCTATGTGAGGCTCACAGCCCTGATGAATGCTACTATCTCTGCTGCCTACTGCTATGGATGGAGTATCTCCCTTTACATGGGGGGGGGGGCAAGGAGGGTTTCCAGACAGGGTTTCTCTGTGGCTTTGGAGGCTAGCTCCTGGAACTAGCTCTTGTAGATCAGGCTGGTCTCACAGAGATCTGCTTGCCTCTGCCTCCCGAGTGCTGGGATTAAGGCGTGCACCACCACCACCTGGCTCTAAAATGTGTTTGAGTTGGCTTTTTGTTGCTGTTTTGAGCCAGGGTCTCCTGTATCCCAGGAAGATACACATCCACTCTGTACCCAAGGCTGGTCTTGATCATCCTGTCTCCCCCTCTCAACTTTTGGGATCACAGGTGTGTGCTAGTAGGCCGTCTCTGAACCAGGGTCTTGTGCATGAAGTAAATGGAACTATACTTGTGATGGAAAATCAGAAATCTTTATTAGCTCATATTATGTATCTGGCCTACATATCACATTTGTAGAATTTTACCACACTTCCCATTGGCATTGGCTGCTGTGTGAAAGCAGATTTAAGCAATCCTTTGTTGTTGAAATAGTTTGTTTCTTCCTTCTTTGCTGTTAAGATGGTGCTTCTAGGGACATCTTTGGAGTGATGTCTTGCACACCCCCCTCATATTTTCTTTAGGACCATAACAGCTAACTTAATCTGTTTTACATTCCCTTAATAACAAGAAATGGTATCATAAGTAGTCAAGAGCTGAATAGTTTTAAGGATTTAAAAGTGCAACTTGATAAAAATAGAAAATCTTGACAATCCCACCATGAAGACAACTTAATTACCAACTTCAACAATTCAGGGAAGCTCTGTCCCAGTGGCCCAGAACAGCCATCTTCCTGGCTACCTCATCTTGCTGTCAAGTAAACAATGTAGTTTGGGAAGAGTTTTCAGCTATTATGCTTTGCTTTGAACATATAGTTGTCTTTTATCTTTAAAAAAGTAGAACTGTATAAGAACTAAACAAACCTTTGTTTTTTTGGTTTTTTTTTTTACTGTTTCTCACCTGCTTAAATGGTAGTGTTTAAACAAAAGATGTATTGAAGTGTATATTCTAAGCTGAGCATGGCACCTGTAACCCAGCACATGGGAGGCAGAAGCAGGCAGATCTCTGTGAGTTCCAGGCCAGTCAGGACTACATAGCAAGACCTTGTCTCAAATAAATAAATAAATAAATAAATAAATAAATACATACATACATACATACATACATATCTAGTATATTCCAGAGACGGAAAGGCAAGTGCTGATGATATAAGGAAGCATCTACAGCAGAACATGCTGTCTCACTTAGCAGGACCATAGGGAAAAGAATGAGATCCCAATTCAACATCTATGTCACTTTTTAAAAAGTGTATGTTCGGGGCTGGAGGCATAGCTCAGAGGTTAAGAGCACTGACTGCTCTTCCAGAGATCCTGAGTTCAATTCCCAGCAACCACATGATGGCTCACAACCATCTGTAATGAGATCTGGTGCCCTCTTCTGGTGTACAGATATACATGGAAGCACAATGTTGTATACATAATAAAAAAGTCTCTAAAGAAAAGTGTATGTTCAATAATTAAATTTTATCATCATCATTAGTGTGTGTGTGTGCTTGCATGTGTTCAAGTTTATTGAAAATATATATTTTTTTGTTATGCTTTTTCTTCCCTCTGTTCCTTCCAGGTCCTCCCCACCTTCTCTCCCATCTGGATCCACACCCTTTCTGTCTCTCATTAGAAAACAAACAGGCTTAGAAGAAAGGACATATGATAGGTAGGATTTTAGTTGGGGGGTGGTAGAAGAGGAAAGGAGGGATAAGGGAACTGGGATCGTCATGTAATTCAATCTTGTTTGTAATTCAAATATATAAAAAATAAAAGAAACTAAAAAAATGCCACACAGAAAAAAAATAAGAAAAAATAAAATATGCAAATGACATTTGAAAGCTCAAAAAAAAAAAAAAGATAACAAACAGACAGGGGCTGGAGAGATGGTTCAGAGGTTAGGAGCACTGGCTGCTCTTCCAGAGGACCTGAGTTCAATTCCCAGCAACCACATGGTGGTTCACAACCATCTATAGCTGGTGTGCAGGTGTACATGCAGACAGAACACTATACATAATAAATAAATAACTCTTTTTTAAAAAAGAAAGCAAACAGGCTTCTAAGGGACAAAAGTAAGATAAAACAAAAACTAACACATTCGAATTGAACAAAAGAAACAGAAGGAAAAGAGCCCAGGAGAAGGCACTAGTTGATTTTTCTCCTTCCATCATGTGACAGGGTCCTGGGGATTGGGCTCAGGCTGTCAGGTTGGTGACAAGTGACTTTCCCTGCTGAGTCATCCTTCCACCTCTATCACTTGGGATCTCTCTCTGTCAGGAAGAATATAAATGTTAAGAGGTGGGGAGGAAGGGATAAAGGGAGAAGGGAAGAAGGAAAGAAGGAAGGAAGATGGGTTGCTGTGTGTATTTAAGTGAAAGGAATAATAAGTTTCTCTGCTGCCTCAGTAAGCCATATTCAGCCAAACTGAAAAAGTGTAACAGCAGATTTATTGAGCAAAGCGACTCCTGGGTGAGTTCACCATTCCAGAGATGGAGGCCAGGGAAATTTTATAGATTGTAGGCAAGGGGTGACGATGTGTCTTCCACAACCTGGGTTTGTGCCCAAGTATAATCAAAAGCAGAGCGCTCAGCAGAGACGTGGGGCATCTAAAGGCATCACAGGAGGAAGCTGACAGGGAGGGTTTGGAGACAGAGAGAAACAGGAATGGGGCTTCTGGATTGTGAAGGGGGAGCTGGAGGCTCCATCTAAACAGTGAGTGCAGTACCTGCGGAAGTCAGAAGAAGGCAGTGCGTCATCCAGAGCAGGAGTTAACAGTGGGTGCTGGGAAACAAACCTGGGTCCTCTGCAAGAACTGTATACATGCTCTTAACCACCAAGCACTCCACCTCACACTTTCTTCTTGTAAAAGCACTGATTCCATTATGAGGGTCCCAGCCTCATGGCCTCACTTACCCCTAATTCAATCCAAACTATCCCGTATGAGACCGTCTATAGAGGTATGTCTAGTCCCCTTCTCTGGAGGTGACAAATGTGTTTCTTCTACATTCCCATCTTCTTGTTCTACCAGTACTCATGTCAGCTCATCTGGTGTTTATGGAGATAGCTGATGCGTTGGGAAGACTGTGAAGGATCTCAAAGGTCATTCTGCTTCCAAGCCTTTTCTTCTTACACATACAACACACAGTTCTTTCCCTTTCCAACCTCAAAGCAGTACAGGAGCCCTCATCAGTTCATTTCGTTCTGTGCTTTGCAAAATTCTGAGGATCACAGTGTTACTATACACTCCAAATGCAGCCCTCTACTCATGCCACTCATCGACCAGCTTGGAGAGCAGAAGAGTGAACTTTACACTAGCAATTCTGACACATCTGGAGAGAAGTATCTGCAAGCCAAGGACATCTTGCACCATAGACTCCCACTTGTGGCTCAGTGAAGTCTTTCTGTAGTTGCTCTAAGGTGTCTCTCCCACCAGCATACCAAAGGTGCCAGAAAATGGGAGCAGGTGTGGCCTTCAAGGACAGGACAAGAGAGGCAGTTCCTACCAGCTTTTCATGGGCGCTATGAGCCTTACCCAGGTACCTTTACATCTTATTAGTTGTGCATGAGCGTAGTTCAATCCATAGCATCCTTCCTCATATTTTATTTGCTTTCCCTGAACCAGTTCTCAGCAAAGAGAACAGGATTCTCTGGATTAGCTTGGTTTGATGACCTGAGGGGAAGAGGGTTTGTGGGGAGTCAGTCACAGAGTTCAACCACAGAGGAAGTGTATTTCACCACGGGGGGGGGGGGGGGAACCTGGGTCTGAGTGATAAGAGAGCCGCCCAAGGCCAAGCAGAAGAAGCAGCATAGCCAAGAGTTAAACTCAGCTGAGAGTCGAAGCACACCTGCCTTTGCTTGCCTCCTGTTGACCTTTTGAACTTGCAGTTCATCTGGGCCTTCTTGTTTCAGTCCCTTCTCCTTTATTTTTATGAGGTTTTGAAAAACTATTATATGAAGCTGGGCGGTGGCGGCACATGCCTTTAATCCCAGCTCTCGGGAGGCAGAGGCAGACAGATCTCTGTGAGTTTGAGGCTAGACTGGTCTACAAAGTTACACAGAGAAACCCTGTCTCAAAAAAAAAAAAAAAAAAAAAAAAAACCCAAGCAAAAAACTATTACAAGTGTGGGGTTTTATTTTTTTTATTTTTATTTTTTTGCCTGCGTGCATGTCTGTGCACCACATCCATGCCTAATGTGGATCCCTGGAGTTATGGTTGATTGTGAGCTGCTATTTGGGTTCTGGGAAATGAACCCGGGGCCTCTGCAAGAGCAGCCAGGGCTCTTAACCTCTGAGCTGTCACACCAGATTTCTCTCCCCCTTTTTTTGAGATAGGGTCTCACCATGTATCCCAGGCTGGACTGGGACTTGCTATGCTATACATATCAGGCTGGCCTGAAGCTCACAGAGACACTCCTGCCTGTGCCACTCAAGTACTGTGATTAAAGGTGTGCACCCCACACCCACACTTCCCAGTCCACGTATAATGCTACTTGGGACTGAATTGAGGGCTGCAGGAATGCTAGATACATACTCAAGGGGACTCATACTCAGCCCCTCCTTACTGTGCATGTAGATATCTTCCTTGCCATTCCAACGTCAGTACCCACAAGCTAGATCCTGGAGTATCACTTTCCATTCTGGACTCTAGGCATGATGGGCCAGGCCACAGCCGTTGGCAGGTATCATTCGAAGCACAACACCACTTTCCGAAGATCTTCACTCCTGTTCAATAGGGCAGCTGTGTAACTCCAAACTCAACTTCCATAACTAAATCTCTGTTAACTTGTTCGAACTGTGCAATCTGTCAGGAGCTTTGATTGTGTTTGTGGTGCTCCCTCCCCTCATTTGGAAAAAAGAAAACGTTAACACAAGCTATACACACTCTGAGCCCACTGGTCCTGATGTCACTGTCTGAGTGCCATAGGCCCTCACGGCCCTTCTGTGTTCCCCATGGATATGAAAACTGATCTCACAAACTCATTCAGAGACTAACCAAATCCTATGGCCAGGCACCACCACACACCCTGAAAGGGGAAAACTAAACTAAAAGGTTTCGCTTCTAGAAATGGAAGGAACCAGACCCTCACTCAGCCCCCCTGCTTTAGCAGCCTTGACAGGCTACAGAAAAGACAAGTGGCCTCTGACATAAGTAAACTCCAGATTCTCTGGTCTCCGGGAGCCTAGGGCCAAAACTAAACACAAAGAAACTCCAGACCCCCCCACCCCCAGCCTCCTGGATACTTGGCTCCTGGTAACTGTTTGGCCACAAAAGAAACTCCAGGGGAGACCAAAAACTCCCCTGTAGTCTCCAGGATACAGTTCTGAAAACTATTAGCATCTATGTACAACAGGCCACAGGCAAGTAACAAGACAAAGCCATAGAAACCACAAAATGTTCCCTCTCAACACTGACCAGTGAGAATAATTGGTACACAGGTATTTCATGCCAAAATATGATTTTGAGAAATTCTCCTAAATGTTTCCAAATGTCAACCAATCAGAAACCAACTCATGTAATTCTGTAACTTTTGTCTTTAAAACCTAGCAGTAGACAGGGAACTTCACTCCCTCTGGAGGCTGCTGTGTCGGCTTGCTAGACGGGGTCCCTGTCATGGTTGGATGAACAATCAAACCTTGCTTTTACAGTTCAGGGGGTCTGTCTCCTTGGTGGTCTTTGGGGGTCTTCAAGACTTGGGCACAACAACCCTATGATCCCAGCACTCTGGAGGCAGCATGGGAAGACCAGGATATGTCACCATCATCTATGGTGAGTCTGTGCTCAGCCCTGCCTGACTGCATGAGAACCCCTCTTGAAAAACAACACCATCCCAGAGAAGTTCATCAGACCTGACACCCCACCTTTTGCTTAAATTTCTCCTGATTATCCCAGCCTGAAGTGACTAATGCTTTCTTTTTAGATTCTCATAAAGATTACAATAAACTCAACTGGTTAGCTATTAAGCAGGCATTGGGTGTTTTTAAGTTCTTACATTTTGACATGTACCTATTTATTTAGAGACAAGATCTTGATACTCAAGGTTTCAGTCTTTTGAGAGTCAGGGTTACAGGCCTCTATCACCATATGTGACTCTCAGGCAGAAATTCATTTCGTTGTTTTGAAACAAGGTCTTATGTAGCCCAGGCTGACCTTGAGTACAATAGGTAGCCAAGGATGACCTTGAACTTCTGTTATTCAAGACACAACATGGCTCAAATTGTTTTTTAGGCTCCCAGTACTGCAAGAACAGCGAACTTATGGTCCTTCATTTCCTTCCCGGATTCCTCTTGGCCTAGTTTATAAAGCTGGTCTTTACTTTGGTCTCTTCGGAGGCTGTTTATCTGGTACCCTTCCAAGAACTTCATGGCAATAATGACATGAAATTTATTGTGCTAAGCTAGACCTTGTTGAAGATGAAAAAGGTGATTCTTGGGATTTGGGAACAAGGCGGGATAAGGCAGGGTTCCATGTAGCAAAAGGTGACCTTCAACTCCCGATTCTTCTGCTTTTACCTCCCTAGCACTTGTATCATAGACATTCCATCATGTCCAGTGAAAGGGGTTGTTATTTACATTAAGACAGCAGGTGCTACATAGCTGTCCTGGCCTAAGGTCCAGACTAGCTATAAGACTGGGAGCAAGGCTGGTGGTGGGCCTTAGCTCATCTTCTCGGCAGCTGAGAGCTTGTTCCTGCAACCCAACGTTTTAAGTGAGTGGAGGTTATCATCAAGCAAGACAGATCTCTCCAACATTAGTTGCCTTACCCAAGGACACTGTCCTCTACCTTGCTGGCTAGACTTTTATAAGCTGACTCACTTTCCAATGCCTTCCTGGTATAGCATGCCCAGGGCCAAGTCCCAATACTGGTGCCTGTTTCTCTCTCAGAAAATGTCCATGTTCCCAGTGACAGTGCAACTTCAGTGCTGCTAATGAGTATATGGTTAAAGTGTAAACTGTCATTAAACCAGGGCAAGAAGACACAAGGTGTTTTGCATCCACAGGACTCCAGCCAAGGCACTTTGCTGGGAGCTACAACAGTCCCAGCTCAGCATGAATTAGGTCACTGGGTCGGGTGATCCCGGGAGTCACAGCACACATTTATTTGACAAACAGCTTTCCAATCCTCCCAGGCCTTGTCTTTGGGGTCTCTGCATGTGACTGTCTCAGACTCCTAGTTTTAGATACTTGCTACTAAAATTCTTTACAAATTTTTTTTTAGAGGGGGGTGGTTTCTCTGTGAAATAGTCTTGGCTGTCCTGGAACTCACTCTGTAGACCAGGCTGGCCTTGACCTCACAGAGATCTGCCTGCCTCTGCCTCCCAAGTGCTGGGATTAAAGGTATTTGCTGCTACTGCCTGGCCCAAAGCATATCTTCTTATACGATAATTTCTCCTTTATTAAAAAAAAAAGCAAAACTAAATAACAACAACAAAAACCCCAAAACCTTTCTGAGCTTCAGGTGTATCTCAGTTGGTGGAGTGCTTACCTAACTCTCAAAGCCTTCTCTATATTTGATCTTTAGTATTGCATACACCAGGCTGGTGTGGTGTGGTACAAACACTAAGTCTATCTCAGCACTTTGGAGGTAGATGACAGAGGCCCAGAAATTCAAGGTCATTTTCAGCTACATTGGGAATTTGGGAGAAATTGCTTCGGTGAGCTTGTCACAAAAGCCTGACAACCTTAGTTTTATTCCTTCGACTTACATGGCAGAAGGAGAGAACTATCCAAAGCTATTGACTTCTGGTCTCCACACATGAACTGTGCCCCCCACCACATGCACATGTAAAATAAGTAAGTATAATACTTTTTTTAATTGACACATTGAAAACACCTTTGCTAGAAGGCTGTGACATGAAGGGAAAAGAATGACAGTGACACACTGGCTGTGGTTGCTTAGGTTATTCCACTCGTGGTGATTTAAGGCAGAGTTGGGGGAGCACAATGGCTGGTAAGGTAAAGGGCTTGCTGTGCAGGCCTGTGCTGAATTTGACCTCCATATCCCACGACGGAGGGAAAGAACCGACTCTCAAAAGTTCTGGCTTCCACATGGACACCATGCAGGTGAGTATCCCCCACTAACAATACACAGAATTGAAATTAAAACAAATTAAAAGGAAAAGCTTGTTAGGCTGGGGTCGAGGGCTTCTCGACCCCATCTGTGCCATCTCCTTAAGGACACTCTGGGGAGTATAAGGACAAGTTTAGAAGCATTGTGTTGCAAGTCTTCCTTTATGTAAATCCAATCCCCTTCCCCAGCAGTTAATTTTTTCCCATTTCTAGAACTCAAGTCAATTCAATTCAAGAAATATGTATGGGGGTCTACTTGGAACATAGCACAAAGTGGTATTAGGACTCTGATGCCACAAGTACAAGACATGGTGCTGACTTTGCTTTAAGACAGGGTCTTACTGTGTAGCTCAAGTTACTATCAAACTCAACCTCATGGCAATCCTTCTGCATCAGCCTCCGATGTGCTAGGATCACTATGCTGTTCCACCATGCCTAGTTGAGAATGAGATATCTTGAAACATGTTAAATCCGTTTTAGATTTTTGCCATAGAAAACTGAATTGTGCTTCCTGTATAGTACAAGCACTGTACCACTGAGATGCACTTTACCCCCCCATTAAGCTTATTGATTTATTTATTTTGTGTGTATGCATGTTTTGCTTGTATGTCTGTGCATAACATGCATGCCTGGTAGCTGAGAAGACCAGAAGAGTGTGTCATATCCTTTGTTATATAGTTGTGAGCCATTGTGTGAATGCTGGGATTTGAACTCAGATGCTCTGTTCTCTTATTGCTGAGCCATCTTTCTAGCTTCTGTATTAAACTTTCAGTAAGGCAAAAGCTAGATGACCTCACTTTTCATTTTGTTTTGTTTGTGTATAGATGTAGCTCAGGCTCAGGTACAAAAAATGACCTTGAACTTCTGACTTGCCTGCCTGTGATTCCTGAGTGCTAGGATTATAGGCTCCACCATGCCTGGTGCCTGATGTATTTATGCTAGGGATCAAACCAAACCAAGAGACTTTGTGCACACTAGACAAGCACTCCATCAGTTGAGCTACACCCCCAGCTGTGACCTCAATGCTTTTCTGTAATCGCGATTTAACCCATGGCCTCATACATACTAGGCAACACTCTACCAAATATCTGTGTCTTCAAGCCCTGGCTAAGTTCTTGAGAGGACTGCAGTGAAGATGAAGATCCATACACATTCACAAGCTTTCTCTGGCCTGACTTCAGAGAATGGAGGGAGCCCAGGATGAGCAGAACTGCTCAAAACTACTCAAGCTTTTGTTTTGTTTTTGTTTGTTGTTTTCTTACATCCCCAGAACCGAATGTTTGTTAATTGGCCTTGCTTCTCCCAGTGACTGTCTCAATTTAGGCTAAAAGTCTGTGGCTTGAAAAATGAAACAGAATCTTGCCATTATTAAAACACTTGGAACAAAGTTTAAACCTAAACTGGGACCAGTGCCTGAGTATTCATCGACTTAGCAAGTGAAAGGAGATAACACAGAGAACATTTTTCTGGGACAGTGGGGAAAGGGTCACACTAATGATCATTTTAGACAGCAGCTTTAAACAAAGTGAACATTTCTTATTTTTTTGAGACAGGGTTTCTCTGTGTAGTCCTGACTGTCCTGAAATTCATTCTGTACACCAGGCTGGCTTTGAACTCAGACAGCTACCTGCCTCTGCCTCCTCAGTGCTGGTATTAAAGGTGTGTACCACCACTTCCTGGCAAACTTTTCATTTTTTGAGGCAGGGTCTCAACTGTGTCCTGACTTGGATCTCACCATGCTGCTCACATTAGCCCTTTTATTGTCCTGAAGCTCACAGCACTTGCTTTCTCCAATTTCTTCCCTTTTCTTTGCCACCAGCTCTTATACTTCACTGTAGGAAATAATAGGTATGGGTGTGTGTGTGTGTGTGTGTGTGTAATACTGGAGAATGCACCAAGCATTCCGAACTCCTTTTACTTTTTATTTTGAGTCAGGATCTCACTAAATTGTCAAAGCTGGCCTAGAACTTAATATGTAGCCCAACTCAGGCCTTGAGCTTGCAATCCTCCTGCCTTGGTGTCTCAATTGCTGGGATTATAGGCATGTATCACCCACTCCTGGGATTATAGACATGAGCCACCATCTTCCATTTCCCCCTCTCTTTTTTTGGATAGGGTCTCATTTGCAATTTGGTGGCATTGCTGGAAAGTGTGCAAACTAGGAGGCAGGACCTAGCTGGAGGAAGTAGGTAATGAGGAGGGCCCTGGGCACTCCTCCTTGCTCTCTCTGCTTCCTGAGGTTAGCAACTGCTGTGTCACACCCTTCCCACATTGTCTTCTGCCTCATCTCAGACCTAAAACATGCAGCCAACTGATGATGAATTCATCTGAATCTCCCCAAGTTGTTTTCTCAGGCATTTTGTCATTGAGTTGAAAAGTGTTGAACAGAATAAGAATACAGCACAATCATGAGCCATGCTCTCTGCCTTTTAAATGGGACTGGGTGGCTCTCCTGTAGCTCAGGTTGGCTCTGAACTCATTATGTATCTGAGGATGACCTTGGACATCTGATCCACTTGTCTCTGTGTTCCAGGTATGGGAATTGCAGGTGGATACCATATGTGGTGTTTTCTTCTTTTTGCTCATCTCTTTCTGAGATCGTGAAGTGTACTTCTGTGCTTAATATGACTTGGAAGAAATGTCGGTGATTGCTCTCACTTCCCCCACTCTGTTGTTACCCAGGTTCATCTTTGCTGATCACTTTAGCAGGTAATACTGGCATGGCTCTCAGGTAAAAGAAACAGCAAAGGGGAAGAGAGGAGAAACTTCTGAGTCACACAGCAGTATCTGCCAAAACTGTTTTCAAAAGCAGCTCATGACCCTTTATAGTTGTGAAATCAATTAATGAGTTTTAAAAATTCAATATATAATAGGAAAGGAAGAACAGATAAGAGAACATGTGCAACACATACAGAACAAAGATCAAGGCCTTATCAAACATTTGTTTCTCTTTTACATCCATAAATATGTGTGTTTTGGTGAAATACATTCTGAACTGGGGTCATGGAGAAAGGAAGAGAAAAAGGAGGCCACTTACATTAGTTTGTGTTATTGCAGTGCAATGCTGTGGTTGGGTAACTTTATGGAGAAGAGGTTTATTTGCTCTTGTGGATGTGATCCAAGGTCCAAGGGCTGCCTCTGGTAACAGACTCTGCCTTTGTAATGGCAAAGTCCCAATGGTGGCAGACGGTGTCACATGGCAAGAAGCAGCGTGTGTGCATGTGTGTGTTCAATCTTTTATAAGCTATCAAGATTCAACCATGTTGGGTCTACTACCCTGACCTTATCTAATTGAATTAAACTTTTTTTTTTTTTTTAGACAGTATCTCTTGCACAGTTGGGGGTGGGGGTGGGGAGCAAACTTGGAACTTGAGGTAATTTTCCTGCCTCATCCTTCTGAGTGCTGAATTACAGATTGAAGCTACCATGCCCTGTCTCCTTCACTTATTAGATAGAGTTTTATGTATCCAATTCATTATGTAGCCAGTGATGATCTTGAACTTCTGATCAGCATGCTTCTGAGGGCTGGCATTACAGGTGCATGCTACCACGCCCAGTTTCTGCTGTTTTGGTACTAGACCAAGAACCTCTTGCATGGGAGGCAAGCACTGCCATAGAGCTACTCCCCCACCCCCATGCTCAGCTCCTGTAGCTTTGTTTTGTAGAGCTGGTGATCTAATCAAAGGCCCCATGTATCCCAAGCAAGTGCTGGACCACTGAGCCAGCTAACGCCTGCTCCTAAATGTGAACTTCTGTAGTCTAAACCAGATTAGAATGAAGTGCAGACTCAAATGGACCTGTGTAGAGAAGCATAGGCTACTGAGAGGGAGACAATAAAGAAGATGAGATTTACTCACTCTAATCCAGTATTTAAGAGTAAGTAGCTCAACCACAGCTTGCATTTAAAAGTTGTTTTTGTTGGGCATGGTACATGCCTTTAATCCCAGCACTCTGGAGGCAGAGGAAGGTGGAACTCTGTGAGCTTGAGTTAGATCTGGTTTATAGGAGTACCAAATTCAGCCAGGGTTACATAATAGAGAAGCCTTGTCTCAAAAAAAATATTGTTTTTAGCTTACTCTATTGCATTTGTATGTATATTTAAATTTTCTTTTGTATATGCATTTATTTATGTGGGGTGTGAGTGCATGAGTGTCACAAATGCCATGAGACACAACCACTTGCAACTCCTACTCCAGGGGACCTGATGCCCACTTTTGGCATTTTCCACTCACAGTCATTCACTTAGCTACTTTTTGCCCCAGAGGCAAAAATATCTAACACTCAGGGCTCCCAACAAGGAGAGAATGATGAAAGGTTTGTTTCATTTCTTTTATAAAGAAATGCTTCTCCTCATAGCAGAATCTTTCAGTTCCTTTAAAACACAGGTTACATCTGTTGATTTTGGTGTGACTATGTGTGTTGGGGAGTGAGCTTGCCATGTCATCTGTGTGGAGATCAGAGGGAAACATGCTCTGCTTCCACTATGTGGCCATTGGGATCTAAGCTCTGGTTGTCAGCCTTGGCAGGAAATGCCTTATCTGCTGAGTCATATAGTCTCCCCAGCCCCACATTCTGCAGTAAGTCATGTGCCAGTTGGGTATCTTTTGGCCTGTTACCCATTTGGAATGGATGACACTTAGTTTTCTCAGCAAAACCAATCAGCTAGTCCTCACATAACTGCAGAGTACCAGTAGGATGGCTGGATATGTTTCAGCCAAATACACCTCTCTAAGTTACAAAACATCCAGTTTCAGGCATATTTTATACCAACACAAAGTGAGTTACTGTAGGCAATGACTCAAAAGAAACTCAGACAATTTCTCAGAAATTGTCCCGGGCAATTTCTCACAGCAGATGATGGGAGAGGAGTCTGGAATCAGTTTACTGGATGGCCTATATCCAATTTTCTGGGATAGCACAGTAACAGGCCTGCAACCAGAGGTTTCTTCACCTCCAGGAGATCTCAGGGGCTCACTCTTCTGACAGATTTGTTCCTTTACCCGTTGTGGATTTGAAGGCAGCCTACTTTTCATGAGCCCTAGCATAAAGACCTTCTTCCTTTTCTTGTTCCCTCCAAATTGGCCATGCTAAATTAACTAATCTAGAGCCAGAATACTCAATTCTAGGGTTTCCTTGTGATGACATCTTCAGCTCCACTAGCGTTGCATTGAAAGCACTGCATCAAGAATCAAAAGAAGCTGGGCTTTGGTGGCACACGCCTTTAATCCCAGCACTCAGAGGCAGAGGCAGGCGGATCTCTGTGAGTTCGAGGCCAGCCTGGTCTCCAGAGTGAGTGCCAGGATAGGCTTCAAAGCTACACAGGGAAACCCTGTCTCGAAAAACAAACAAACAAACAAACAAACAACAACAAAAGAATCAAAAGAAGAATCAAAAGTCACCAGGCTTGGTGACTCAAGCTTGTAGACCCTGCACATGGGCAGAGGCTGGAGGATTAAGAGTTCGAGGTCATCCTTGGTTATATAGCAAGTTGGAAGCAACCTTGGCTACATGAACCACTCTTAGACAAAAACAGCAGTAACAGAAACCACAAACTGTAAAGTGGGCATGATGGTATAGTTTTATAATCCCAGTGCTTGGGAGGTTGAGGTAGCAGGATCTGGAGTTCAAGGGTGTCCTGGGCTGCATAAGGAGACCCTTCAGGAAATGACAATGACAAACTGCAAAGTCACAACATCTAGGAATGACTCCAGGTCCTGGCTGCAGTATTGTAACTGTAGAGTTAGTTTACTTTTGTTACATACGTAATGAAGAGTCATTTTGAAATTTCTCTGCCAGTATTTGAGTATTTATGTGGCATTCTGAAACTTCTTCCCGCACTTCCTTGGTTCTTCTCCTTTTCTTCCCTTTTTTATTTTATATACTTTTGTAGAGTCTCCTATGTGAGAACTTAACTGTCTTCACAGGGGAGCACAGCTATGTAGATACCTTCCACCAAAGAACAGCCTCTTCTGCAATGTACACAGCTCTGGGAGGGAGACACAGAGTGGAGAGGAAGGGATTCCTGCATAGCCAGCCAAAATCAACTGAAGTAACCCTGTGAAGTAACCCTGATGATCAACAGAGTGACACAAGTCACATGGTCCTCCATTCTGTTTTTTTTTTTTTTTTTGAGACTGACCTTGAACTTGCTAGGGAGATATTTCTCTTCTCATTCTTCTCTTCTCTCTCTCTCTCTCTCTCTCTCTCTCTCTCTCTCTCTCTGTGTGTGTGTGTGTGTGTGTGTGCACATGCAGATGCAGATGCATGGACCCATGTGCCTGTGTGTAGACCAGAGAACTCCATTAGATTTCCTTGGGGCAGAACTAAACCTGGAGTTAATCAGTAGCCAGCTGCACCCCCTATCCTTTTATCTGTGTCCTCCACAGCACTGGGGTTACAGGTGTGTGTGTGCATGATCACACTTGGCTTTTTATGTAGGTATTGGGGAATTGAACTCAGGTGGTAATGCTTATGCAGCCCCCTATCTTGCTCCTCAGAATCATGGTATCAACTGCTAGAGAGATGATAACATAGTTCCTAAACCATTTTTAACACTTTTATTTATAATCTGTGTGGATGTTTTGCTTGTATGTCTGTGTGTGACTTGTGTGCCTCATGCCCAAGGGAGTCAGAAAAAGGCACTGGATGTCTTGGAACTGGAGATACACAGGGGTATGAGCAACCATGTGGGTGCTGGAAACTGCTCTTAACTGGTGAGCCAGCTCTCCAGGCTCAGTTTTTATGTCTTATTCTTAGTGATCACCAGCTTGAATCTCATGTAGTTCAGATGGATGAATGATCTGAAACTTCTGATTCTCCTGCTTCCACTTCTCAAGTTCTGGGATTACAGTCTTTGTGTTCCACCATACCTTCAAAATGATGACTCCTTGCCCACCATTTAGACAAGGCATTCTTTCACATGTTTATTACAGAAAAGATTTCTTTTTGGAAAAGCTTCCTCTTCTCACATTTGGGGCTCAAAAGATGGCTTAGTGGTGAAGAGCACTGACTGCTCTTCCAGAAGACCCATGTTCAATTCCCAGCACCCACATGGTAGCTCACAACCAATGATAACTATAGTTCCTGGGGATCTGAGGCCCTGTTCTGGTCTTCAAGGGCACTGCATGCCTGTAGTGCACAGATGTACATAAGCATGCCTGCAAAACACTCCTCCACATAATACATAAAAAGAAACTAATCTAAACACAGACCTCCCATTTGCAGTAGAAAACAGACCATACCAGCTTCCTGTTTAGCAAAGCCTTTGCTCACTTGGACTAAGGGTGTGTTCTCCTTAAGTGCTGTTGCCATGCAGCCACAGCTGGCCAAGCCATGTAGCCATAGCTAGCCAAGGTTCACATTCTACCCAGGCTCTGAGTCCCATTAGCATATGGAAGAGTGCTTGGGCAGGAATTTCTTCCCAGGTGATAGTGTGCTTTAAAAGCAGAGTTAAGCAATAGTGGCTACCGATACTGATCAACACTCAAGGTGAGCGTAGTGTGCATGTTAGCTCTAGAGAGCAAATACACAGATGGTTTGTACCAAAGGAAATATTTAGCTTTATTTTGCAAGTTTATTTTTGTTATCCCCCTCCCTTGTAATTTTTTAAAGAGGGCAACACCCAGGCTAGCTGATGCATTTGATGCAGAGCCCAGGTCTTTGTTTGAACCTTGTTATGCTCTACACTAATTGCTCTACAGATCCCATTCATAGTTCTGATGGACATTTCTGAGAATAAACAGTACAAAATGTCCCATGACCTCAAGGACATAATTTGAAGATATGTTTTACTTGCAGAGCCATAAATGTCATCTTTCTTCTTCTTGGAAATTGACACTGAGAGTATGTTCTTAAAATAGACTGAGCTAAACGTGTCCTACAATTCTCTAGAAGAAAACATGTTATCATTTTTAGACATTCATTCTGGGATGAAAATATACAAATCATAGTCCGTGTATAATCCATCTTATGGGTAGGCAGAGCATACCACAAAGCAGTATGCATGCTCTGAATTAGGGGTAAGGAAGGAAGGTGGTTGAGGGTAACAGAGTAGAACCAATGAATGCATGGAATGGGGCAGGGGAGAGAGAAATTGGAGGGCGAAACTTTGCAGATAGAGAGAGCAGGGACTGTGGGCACCAGAATGAGCACAAAAGAGTGGCTGAGCCCATGTCCATTTTAGAGGGACTCTTAGGTAAATGAGAGGGATGCTCTCAGATTTCAATCCATTTGTGTCGGAAACCAGACAAGCCTATAGATCTGAATGATGGAAATATCTCTTTATATTTGAATGATACCTTCTACTTTTCAAAATGATTTTACCTTTTTTGCTATCTCAGTAAGAGACACTGTCTCAAAAAACAAGGTGGGTGGCTCCTTTGGAATAGCATCTGATGTTAACCTGTCTTGCATGTACACACACACACACACACACACAGAGAGAGAGAGAGAGAGAGAGAGAGAGAGACAGAGAGAGAGAGACAGAGAGAGAGAGACAGAGAGACACAGACAGAGAGAGAGAGAGACAGAGAGAGAGAGAAATTCAGAAAGTCAAGCATGGTGGTGCCTGAATATAATCCTAGCACTTGGGAGGCCAAGGCAGAGAATCACATGTTTGCGGCCAACCTGGACTGGATAGCAAAACTCTATCTCAAGAAACCCCCCAAAGGGAGGGGACTGGGAATACAACTGGGTTGGTAGTGCAGTGCTCTGTATGGCTCCAGGAATTGACCTAGCTGGGGTTGCAGGGGAATGAAGAACAGGCTATACATCTACACAGAAAAGCTGGGATGGGTGATCTGGGCTGTTGGATAGAGAAGCCACAGCACCCTGCAAGCTCAATGTGTTTACTATGTACAATTGAACAAGGAGATAGGGTTACTTCAGACAGATGAACAAGGATTCAGGGTTATTACATACAGCTGAACAAAGAGGCAGGGCTAGCTAATGTTGGTAGGAGCTCGGTAGGGGGAGCTGTCTTCAGGCTGTAAATATTCAGTGGCAGAAAGCAATTAAGCTATTGTAGATGTTTTCCGACCACACTGTCAATCTTCACACTCAGACTAGAGGAGGGCTTTGTTACGCTCATGGGTCTGAGGCACTGGGGTCCTTGACATGGCCATGCTCATGTCAAACATACACTTTCACTCAGGGTGTTACTAGCATGCAGGATGTGCTGAGTTCAGACCTCAATACTGCACAGTACCAGGCAAGGTGACACATAGCCTGAAATCCCAGCACTTGGAGGATAGCACAGGATCAAGAGTTCAAAGCATCTTTGGGCTACATAGCAACTTCAAGATTAACCTGGGTTACATAAAACCTCTCCAAAAATAAAATAATACAATTCTATTGAAATGGTAGATACCTTGGCTGAATTCTCTAGCACACCTCCCTGATTCCATCCAAATCATTTTTCAAATAGTTATGAAGGATACTATCTGAAAAATACAGTTTATGGTGGGTGGTGCAGCCCAATAGTGGAGTACTTTGTTGTATTGCAGCCTTTATTTAGTCCATAGCACCATGATAATAAATACCAGGAAACAAAAACAAAGGAAAAAAAATCATCAGGGCCAGAGAGAGATCATCCATTCCACACAAACATTAGGACCTGACTTCTGATTCCCCACTCACATAGAAAGCTGGCTGCAGCAGTATGTATCTAACTAAATTCTAGTACTGGGGAGCTGGAGATAGGAGGATCCAGGGACTTTGCTAGCCAGCTAGTCTAATTGAATCAGTAGATGTCAGTTTCAATGAGTCCCTGTCTCAAACAGTTAAATACAGAATGACAAAGGAAAACAGTGGCATCAACCTCTGGACCACATGTGCGCGCGCGCGCACGCGCGCGCGCGCACACACACACACACACACACACACACACACACACACACACACACACACGAGCACGCGCACAAAGGCTCTGGCATCTAGAAATTCTGTTAAAGACAGGAAAGATGGTAAAGAAAGAAAGGTGGCTCATTGGGAAGAACAAGGTCTAATGGCCTACACTCTGTCTTCCAAAGTGTGTTGTGACACACGAGCAAGAAATGTAGGCAGGAGTGAGTGTTCCTATGGTAGCAATACTGATCTTGTTGGCCTGGTTGATCACCACTTTGGGTCATTATCTCAGTCATGTGACCTTTGTCTGGGACTGTCTCTGTACTTAGGGAATTGTTTTTATCCTTTATCTTATGATAACCATCAATAGGGCCTGTTGTTTCTGGTATCTAAGGTAGGAAAAGAGAGGCTTGGGAGAACTCAGAGGAATAGAAGAACAGGATGAAGAAAAAAAATAGACAGTGATTATGCCACGTCACATCTCAGATGTCAAACCATATTTACATTTCTATGGTAGAACTGTGAATTCTCAATGAACCCATATGCAGAGAGTACTTTGAACAGTGGTTGTCCTTTGGTAACTATGTATCAAGTAGTAAATATTATTTCTCTCTCCCTATTTTTTGTCTTTTTGTGTCCTGGAACTTATTCTATAGACCAGGCTGGCTTTGAACTCAGAGACCTGCCTGCCTCTGTCTCCTGAGTGCTAGGACTAAAAGCTGCACTACTACACCAGGCTGTGTCATTTCTTAAAAGTGGCCCTAGGAATTCAACAGAAACTTTCTTAGTGCAACATATATTTGGAAGAAAAAGGGGAAAATCTTATTTCCATTCTTAGATATTTTGTTTCATTTTATGTGAAACAGGATCTTACTGGACAGCCCAAGTTGGCCTGGAACTCACAGTAATCCTCCTGCCTCAGTCTGAGGGCTAAGATTGCAGGTGTGAATCACCAGGTATAGCAATATCCTTAGATCTTTGTAGAAAGAGTACTTCTTGTTCTCAGATTTTTAAATAAATAGAAAAACTTGATACATATTTAGATGTGTTATCATTTTGTCTATTTACATATTATTCATTTGAGACAGGCTGCCCATGAACAGAGGATATGGAGCAGAGGATGATGACCTTGAACTCTCCTCTTTCTGTAGCCACCTCCCCAGTGGTAAAATTACAAGCCCGGACCACCACCCCTAGTTTTATTTGGTGCTGGGTATCAAACCTATATTTTACTCTCATTTTCTTTGTGTTGCTAGAGATTGAACCCAGGGCCTTGTGTACCTTAGGGTGCATTGCCTGTTCCAGTAACGTCTCTGACAATAGGATGTTTAGGCCTGGTGTGGTGAAGCACACCTTTAATTCCAGAGGCAGAGGCAGAGACAGGCAGGACTGTGATTCAAGGTCAGCCTGGCCTACACTGGAGAGTTCCAGGACATCTAGGTCTACATATAGAGATCCTGTTTCAAACAAACAAACAAACAAACAAACAAAACAAACAAATGAAATTAGACAGCTTAAGCTCTGGTTATAGACCAGTTAGTACAGGAAAAACAAGCATAAGAACACCTAGATAATTTAGACCCATATGTATTAAGGCACTTGTCTAAGCAAAGAATGAAAAGGCCTGGGATCATCAGCTTCTGCTCCAGTCCACTGATAAAGTCCAGAACATGCAAATCATAATCTTCAAGGAAAGTTAAATAAAAGCCCAGAGCCAGTTTTGGATTATAGATACTGCTATTGTCTTTCTAATCTTTGTTGTTTTTATAAACAAGGCTTTAGATGCAGGAAAGGTAAGGCAAAGTCCAAAGTGAGTGAGCTGAGTCATTTGGCTTCACATCTTTCCAACAAGATCTAGACACAGCGAAAGTCCAATGACTACAGTGGGGAAAACAAACTACAAAATTCCAACTAACTGACCCTGTTTGCCTGAACTAGCCAAACAACCGTGACCACATCACCTGCTTTTTGTTTTTATTTTGTTTGTTCTATTTTGGAAACAGAGGGATCATCAGCTAAAAGAGATAGTTCATCAGTTAAGAGAAAGTCCTGCTCTTTCAGAGGACCTGAGTTTGCTTCCCAGCACCCATGTTGGGTGACTCCCAGCCACTTGTAACTTCAGCTACAGGGAACCCAACACTTATCTGGTCTCGGAGGCCACCTGGTCTTTAAGTGGCAGATACACAAAGACACTCACACATACCCATAAATAAAAAATAAAAATATTTCTTAAAACAAAACAAAACCACAAGAAGAAGCCAGTAATCACAAGGAGGATCCGATAAAATCCGATAAAAGATAATCCTTGCTATGGAATGAGTTCAAGGTCAGCCTAAGATACACAAAAGTGTCTTAAAGGAAGAATGAAAGTTTTCTACCCAAGAGCAGTTCATGTCAATTTTAAAATAGATAATAGAAAGTAGAGTTTTGTTCTAAAACAAGAACTTCAGCTCTTGTTGTTTAGTATTGTATAGATATTATAAATTCTATATAAAATTTACATTTCAGGGCTGGAGAAATAGCTCCAGTACAGTGGTTAAGAGCACTCACTGCTCTTGCAGACTACCAGAGCTTAATTTCAGCATTCACATCTGGCAGTTCGCAACAACCTGTTAACTCTAGCTCCAGGGATTCTGATGCCCTCTTCTGTCTGCCACTGGTACTGTTCTCATGTGCACTTAACAAGGCACACACACTAGCCACACAACACACACACACACACACACACACACACACACACACACACACACACACACACCCATTAACACAATACCACATATAAACACACATACACTATACATATGCACACAACACATACACAATACAATACACAGACACACAGACCCAGACACACACGGACCCAGACCCAGACCCAGACCCAGACACACACACACACACACACACACACACACACACACACACACACACACACACACAATCTATTGCTGTGATGAAGTACCAAGACCAAAAAGCAAGTCAGGGAGGGAAGGGTTTATTCAGCTTAAGCTTCCTCATCACAGTTCATCATCAAAGGAAGTCAGGACAGGAACTCAAGCAGGACAGGAACCTGGAGCCAGGAGCTGATGCAGAGGCCATAGAGGGGAGCTGCTTATTGGCTTACTCAACACAACTTGTTCAGTTTGCTTTCTTATAGAACCCAGAACCACCAGCCCAGGGATAGCACCTCCCATATTGGGCTGCCCCCCCCCAACAATTACTGTCTCATTCAATGTTCTATTGCTGAAGAGACACCATGACCATAGCAATTCTTATAAAAGAAATTATTTAATTGGGGCTTGCTTACAGTTTCAGAGATTTAGTCCATTGTCAACACGGTGAAAAGCATGGTGGCACACAGGCAGACATGGTGCTGTAGGAGCTGAGAGTTCTATATCCAGATCTGTAGACATCAGGAAGGAAAGCTATTCTTTAGCATTTGGAATCCCAAAGGCCATCCCCAGTAATACACTTCCAACAAGGCCACACTTCCTAATCCCTGTCAACTAGTGCCACTCCTTAATGACCAAGCATTGAAATATATGAGCTCATGGGGACCATTCCCTTTCAAACCACTGCAATAATTAATAAAGAAAATGCCCTACAGGTGGATATTATAGAGGCATGTTATTAAATAAGGTTCCCTCCTCTTAGATGACTTTAGCTTGTGTCGAGTTGACATAAAACTATCCAGTACACACACACCATACGCACCACATATATTCCATACCAAATCATAATACACATGCCACCCATATCCCCTCCACCACACAGATACACACACCACACATATCCACTCCACCACATAGCTACAAATACAACATCACACATACCCCACACACAATCATACCACACAAACAAATGTAAATCAAATCTAACACATAAAATAATTTTTACAAGGTCAAATATTCAAAGTTAAAAATCTACCATACTGCATTATTGCAAAATTTCACTGGTACAAAGCACTTTGCAGCTGGTGAGAAGGCAATAAATAGCTGTTTTTTAAACTCATTACTATAATTTACAGTTACAGCACTTTGCAAACCCAGAATTTCAAACTGCATTGCCTTTTTCTAAATTGCCAGCAGTACTCAAGGTTCCTGAAGCTAAGGGGGCTGTTTTAGTGAGGAGGAGAAGAGGTAGTGATGTCAAGGGATTTCCATTTCTCTTTCTATGCCCATATACTTCAGGGCATCAGCCTGGCTGTGTGTGTAATCCCAAAACAGCCCTTCAGCAGCCTGGATGGCTCTTAGCAAATATGCATATCCTATGACCAGCATTAACTATCGTAACTTTTCCATAGAAGTTTGGATTTACTGAATGGTTAGCAAAATGAATTTTGTTGTCCTTGTGGGTTATGTAATTGTTCAAAATGAACAGGAAGCTGTGCATTTATTTGTCATATACCTTCCCTCTTCTGTCTGCTTCATCCTGAAAAATAATCTCTCCACAGTATGCTGAGATGGATTAATTTTTTTCCTGTACAGGATCTATGATAAAGATCCCCCAGCCTACCACATTAGATGGTGACAGCAATAAGTGCTTTGTAGAGCCCCACTCAATACTCAGTCCTTGCAGGACATGCTTTTGTTGTCTCAATGGTCAGCAGCTCTACATGTGAGACAGAGGTCAGGGTCACACTCTTAGATAGCCAGGTGGCATGACCATTGCTTGGGGTTATACTGATCATTGCACCAGCGTCCTAGAAGGCCGTTTTGATCCTTTTCCAGTTGTAGCTTCCTGCAGTGTTCTTTTGTTCTTCCTCGGAGGAGTGTCCACATCCTCAGTGGGGACACATGCTGACACTGGAGTGTCTGTATCCTCAGTAGGGACACATGTTGATTCTAGACCCTTTGACTCTGAACACACACACTTGTTTACATGTTTTGGTCTCAATTAGCCTACCAATGGCACAAACGTTATCCTAGTAAGTACTGATGAGTACTCTAAACATTGAGGCTCCAGTACCACTCCATACCACATTCTCAGGATCTTCAATATTTGGCTTCATCTTTGTTGGTGTTTGACACTTGCTTCAGAGGAGCACAAAGTCTCATTTTTTTCTCTTTTTCTTTATCATTGTTCTCTCCCCAGTCAGTCCCTAATTCTCTGCCACTGTCTGTATCCTTTGACTTCAGCACACTCATGGTGTGAGTGTGGGGTGTGCTGTCACTGTTATTAGGAAGTCTTCCTCTTCTGTGATCCCTGGGCAGTGGGGTGATGTCTTAATCCACTCAGCAGTGAAGCCAGCAGCAAACTCTTTACCTCCCTCCAGTTGACCCGTCCTGCAGGTCCAGTCATTCAGGGTTCCGAAGGGGGGCTGCCTGAAAGAGTCATGGGCGAGAGAAAGGAGACCAAGCAGCGAAAGAAAGGACAAGAGTCTGTCTGTGCAATGTCAAGGTCTCGATTTATTGGGGCTTAGAGTGGGCTTAAATAGCCCTGCAACAATAGAATTGGGGGGAATAATAGAAGGAACATCAGGTATTTGCTGGGACTGGAACATTCTTCTTATCAGCCGGAACATCTAGTGGTCTTCCTTGGAACAGCGAACAGAAAAGCCCCAGACCCTTTCTCGGAACAGAAGCAGCTAGCAGTTCCGCTTGGCCAAACCGTATCTAATTACAGGTTACAGGAGGCTCACAGAGCTGGCTTTAAGCCGCAAACTTAAAGGTCATTAAAAGGCTTACAAAGGTGGGCTTTAAGCCGAATAGTTTTGGGTTCACCACCCCTTACATCCACTGGTAACACTGGTCCACAAGGCTTGTTTTGGTGTTCTGTTCTTATGTGTTGGTGTTGTATGGAGGGGGTTAGGAAGTAGTCATGCTTAAAACATCACCTATAGAAAAGTGTATGAAATGAATGTAAGCTTTGCTCCCTCTGAACAGAGTTAGCATTTGGTCCGTCTATGATTGAGGTGCATTTAGGAGGCAGAGCAACTATCTATCTATGTATCTATGTATCTATGTATCTATGTATGTATCTATGTATGTATGTATGTATGTATGTATCTATCTATCTATCTATCTATCTATCTATCTATCTATCTATCTATCTATCTATCTCTTCTGCTGTACTCTTATCTGGAAACATTAAGGAAATAGCTTCAAAACTTTTATCAGCAGGAAACTTGATCATCTTGACCATCCTCCAGATCTCTCTGTTTTCCTTCTCTTTCTATAGGATCATCTCCATCATCATCATCATCATTATCATCATATTAATCAAGAACATTTACCAACTCCACAAAAAATTCATCATTTATAAATCCACATTCTCTGTCTCTATGCACTTTTCCATCACAATTTTTACTAGTTCTTCAGTGAAAGTGCCATCCTGATCTAGAACTTCATCCCCATACAAGGAATATTATATAAATCAGTTTCATCTTCCACTGCCAGGGAGATTAAAAATACATTATGTGCCCTGATGCAACTGCATTCAGGGTGTTTAACAGGTTGACTTGTGCTGGAAAATCCAAGTTACTGGGCATTGAACAAGAAGTCATAATGTATGCAAGGCTGTATCCTTCGATGCTTCCATTCTTGATTTAAGGAAGCAAATAGTTTTTACTTTATTAGCTCTTCTGAACCTTTTGATCTGTCTCAGTCTCATGTAGTCTGGTTTTATATGCTTCTGCAAGAAAACTGGTTCCTTCCCAGATTTCTTCCCAGTCTGGCCCATAATTATTCTTCGTCCCACACACCAGTCTGCATGGCCTCTACCACCAGGACTCCACTGCCTTCGATGTCCCACCAGGTGTAGGATGTACAACCCAACCTAATGTCAAACACAGTGGCCTGCATAAAATAATTCTTAAAAATAATTTACATATTGCTAAACCAACCAATTGTTATAAAAGAAAGGGAGAAATCAGACTCCCAATAAACATGCCCAGTTAACAGTGTAGACATTTTCAGACTGACTGGCAAGAGTGACTGTTGAGGCTGGGCTTTGCTCACCTCTATAATGCTAGCACCTCCATGGGATCAGGCACAAACATGGTGCATATATATACACATACAGCAAAACACTCATAGGCATATAATTAAATAATTAACTTTTAAAAATGAAAAAGAAAATTCTCCAGTAGTTTTTTTATGAGTGTGAATAGGGAATATAGGACTTAATTTCTTGTAACTTTAACATTAACCAGAACTTTTTTTAAAGCTAAGGTCTCAAGTAGGCAAGTCTGGCCTCAAACTCTTTGTAGCTTGTGGCAATGAAGTATTCTGAGAATGTCTTTTATTCTAAGAGACTGGAACTTTTGCTAGATCTCAACAGCCAGAGTTAATAATACACCTTGAAGTCACTTAGGACTTAAGACTACTAGCCACCTGTGTACTCAAGCTGTTTGTTTAACCTGCTGTTAAGAGAACAACAAAACAAGCAACATTACTTGCCTTAGATTTCCCATGTAATCAATCTTTATAACCTTGTCTAATTACAGCTAATGCATAACTATAATATTAAGTTATGTACTCTCTCATACCTGACCCATATAATGCATGTATGTCATTTGCTGAAAGCAGTAGATACAGAAGTTGAAAGCGACTTTGTAAAATCTAACTAACGGTAGAAAGTATCCATTTATGGATACTGGTGGATCCTCAGTGATGTCTGTTGTCTGGTCAGTTGCAAACACCAACTTGATTCCTTGGATAACTCTGCTATTAAAGATTTCTGTATGTACCCCATTCCTTTCCCATGTGATACTTTCTATGCTGTTCAACAAAGACAGAGAAAACTCCTTGTTAGGGACAGACACACACAGACAGAACAGACACACAGGGACACACACAGATGCAGGCACAGATTCAGACTCATGTAACAACATATAGTAGAGAGAAGACACAGGGAGCGAGAAGTAGAGAATTCAAATCTGGACTCACTCTTGGTTAAAGACTTCCAGGGGAAGTGCTGTCATTTCTTTACTTAATTCAACACTGGTTCATTATTGGTAACTCAGGGTTAATCACTAATCCTTGAAGTAGCTGAAGATGAACTTGAACTTTTGATACATCCCTTAAGCTTTAGAATTACAGATATGTGCCACCACAATTAGCTAAAAATTCTTTTTTTGTTTTTAATTAATTAATTAGAGACAAGATTTCACCAAGTAACTCTAGCTGGCCTAGAACTCCATATGTCCACCAGGCTGGCCTTGAGCTCACAGAGACACCACCTTCCTATGCTTTCTAGGTGCTAGGAATAAAGAAGTATACCACTGGGCCAGGCTGGATAGTATTTCAAAGTATTTGAAGATCTGAAAGTGAATTTCCGTTTTTTTTTTCCCTACCCAAACCTGTAAGTAATTATCCATTGTACTGATCTCTCAGCTTTTGTTTCCTCCTCTTTTTTTTTTTTTTTTTTTTTTTTTTTGTCTTTATTTTGCCTGTCAGCACAGGAGAAGGATTTTCGAAGGAACATTAGAGAAGTAGGCTTGAGTCTTGATGAGAAAGCCTGGTTCAGAACCATGGAGAGCATCCCAAACCCATACAAATGTTTTTGCATGTTTTGCAAAGGCCACAGCTGTTTTTGTTCTAAGGGTTTTTAAATGTGTGTGTGTGTGTGTGTGTGTGTGTGTGTGTGTGTGTGTGTGTGTGTGTGTGTGTGTGTGTGTGTGTGTGTGTTCCAGCATACACACAGGCACATGTGCCACAACTGTTCCTGTCCTCATGCAGACCTTTTGAGGGGGCTGGATTTCCTGGAGTTGGAATTATAGGTGGTCGTGAGCTACCAAATTTGGGTGCTGTGAATGGAACTGTAGACCCCTTGCAAGAGGAACAAACATTCTTAACCAGTGAATCAGCCCTGGTCTTGTTCTGAATAAGGGTTTGGAACAGTGCCTGATGTATGCAAAGTTTCTGGAAATAACTGTCTGTCTGTGCCTCACTGCCTGGCTTTTGGTTGAATGGAAATGCCTTTCCTTATTTAGCCATCTCACTAGTCTAAATAATTTAAAGAAGTCTCTGTCTCTGTCTCTGTCTCTGTCTCTGTCTCTGTCTCTCTGTGTGTGTGTGTGTGTGTGTGTGTGTGTGTGTGTGTGTGTGTGTGTGTGAGCTAACCATATGTGTGCAGATGCCTTTGTGTCAGAACACAGTCCAAGAATGGAGTTGTGTGAGAATTCTGAGTGTTTGTGAGAAAACTCTAAGAAAACAAGGCAAGAGTCTTGTCCGATACCTTAGTCTGCCTCATATATTGGCTGCACTATCCCAAGTCCCACTGCCTCTAGAGCATTAAACCCTAGCATAGGTCAGAAGAGGGCTTTGCACCTCTTAAAGCTCTGTCTGACCCAGGCTCTGGGAACGAAATTCTGGGTCTTCCGGAAGAGTAGTAAGCACTCTTAAGTTAGCTGCTGAGCTGTATCTCAAGCTACTCTGTAAAATGTTAACACTTGGGAAGTGGGGGCAGGAAGATCAGGACTTCAAGGACATCCTAGGCCACGCTAAGATCTGTCTAAAATAAAACAAAACATGTGGGTCAAAGTTGAGGTCAGCACAGTGGTAGAGGGCGTGGTCTAGTAATAATAAAGCTGTCTGATCTCTAGAACTGCTAAAGAATATGAATGAACATGTAGAATGCAGGGCTATTACATGTGAGCATATTATGTATGTGTATATTGTGTGTGTATCTGAATATGTTGGGTACTGGATTGAGCCTGGAGCCTAGTACATGCCATTACAGACACACCATTGAACTACACATGCTTGCCCTGACATACTGACAAATCTCTCTCTCTCTCTCTCTCTCTCTCTCTCTCTCTCTCTCTCATTAGGGATTAAACCCAGGGTCTTTTTTTTTTGGTTTTTCAAGACAGGGTTTCCCTGTGGCTTTGGAGGCTGTCCTGGAACTAGCTCTTGTAGACCAGGCTGGTCTTGAACTCACTGAGGTCCGCCTGCCTCTGCCTCCAGAGTGCTGGGATTAAAGGCGTGCTCCACCACCACCCGGCTAAACCCAGGGTCCTTATATCTCAGGCAAATGCTTTATCACTGAGCTACATTCACAATGTATAAATTATATATTTTAAATTTTCCTTCTATTTCAATTAGCATATCAAAAAATACTTAAGTGTAATTAAAAGTTTCCCTCTCTTATGTGTATAGGTGATTTCTCTGCATGTATGTCTGTGTACCACATGTACATTCAAGTCCTATAAATTATATATTTTAAATCTTCTTTCTATTTCAATTAGCATACCACAAAATATTTGAGTGTAATTAACAATTTCCCTCTCTTATGTGTATAGGTGGTTTCTCTGCATGTATATCTGTGAACCACACGTGTGTAGTGCCTACAGAAGGCATTGGATCCCCTGGACCTGGAGTTACAGGTGGTTGTGGGTTACTATGTGTATGCTAGGAACTGAACCTGGGTCTCTATGGGATAACTATGTATTCGAGACTAACAAATTTTTACAATTAAAAAATTACAATGTTCAACAGCACCATCTGTTGTTGGAAAAAGTGAAAGCAGTTACAGTTTTGCAATATGCTAGAATTGATCTTCACATTTAAAATGATTGGAAGTAGTAACAGTGGACTGAACAGTAGACTTAGGTTTTATAATTTAAATGAGTCAAAAAATTCTAGCCTAAATGTAAAGTATTTATGATGTGTGAGTTTAAGTGCTGGCATGTGTGTGCCACAATTCACAAGTAGAGGTCGGAGGACAATTTTGTAGCATGCTTCCTTCTACTATGTGGGTCTTGGGGATCAAACTCAGGTCATCAGTCTTGGCAACAAGCATCCTGGCCATCTCACTGGCCTCTATTCCCTAGTCTATAGTTTTTTTCTAAATATTTTTAGGGGGGTTGGAGAGATGGCTCAGTGGTTAAGAGCACTGGCTATTATTCCAGAGGACCTAGGTTCAGTTCCTAGCACCCACATACAGCTCACAACTTAACTCCACTTCCAGGGGATCTGGTACTCTCACACAGACACACATGCAGGCAAAACACCAATGCACATAAAATAAAGATAAATAAATTAAAAAAAATTTTTAGGAGCTGGAGAGATGGCTTAGAAGCTAAGAGAGCGTGCTCTTGCAGAGGATCCTAGACACTCACCCAAAATAAAAATTTAAAAAAATCTTTCAAAATATTCTTTTTTCTTTTTTGCCCTGTTTTTCCAGACAGGGTTTCTCTGTGGCTTTGGAGGCTGTCCTAGAATTAGCGCCTGTAGACCAGGCTGGTCTCGAACTCACAGAGATCTGCCTGCCTCTGCCTCCCGAGTGCTAGGATTAAAGGCATCTGCCACCACTGCCCAGCTCAAAATATTTTTAAGGTTTATTTTGAATGTTACCCCACAGAAACCAGAAGAGGGTGTTGGATCCATTGGAGTTGGAGTTATATGTGGTTATAAGCTCTTAGACATGGATGCTGGGAAACAAACTTAGCTCCTCTGTAAGAGTGACAGTGCTCTCTTCAAACAAAATTTTGTGTATAGACACTTTGTCTGCATGTATGTTTATGTCTGGCTGGTGCCAGAAGAGCGTGAAGAAGTTGAAGAGGGTGTCAGGTCCTGGAGACAGCTACTGGTTGTGAGCCACTATGTGGGTACTGGGAATCAAACCTGGGTTCCCTGGAAAAGCAATCAGTGCTCTTAACCCCTGAGCCATCTCTCTAGCCCTATAGCAGTGTTCTTAACTATTAAGTCAACTCTCTGGCCTCTAACTCCAGCTTTCTAAGCATAAAAAATAATGTGAGACTCTGAAAAGATAAATATCTCGTGAAGTGACAAACATGTTGCTATAACACTGTCTTAGTTAGGGTTATGATTGCTTCGATGAAACACCATGACCAAAAGCAACTTGGGGTTGGGGGGAAGGGTTTATTTTGCTCACAGTTCTATATAACAGTTCATCATCAAAAGCAGCGAGGGCAGGAACTCAAACAGGGCAGGATCTTGAAGGCAGGAGCTGATGCAGAGGCCATGGAGTAGTGCTGCTAATTGGCTTGCTCCCCATGGCTTGCTCAGCCTGCTTTCTTATAAAACCCAAGACCATCAGCCAAAAGATGGCACCACCCACAGTGGGCGGGACCCTCCTCCATTGATCACTAGTTAAGAAAATGCCTTACAGCTAGTTTTTGGAAGCATTTTCTCAGTTGAGGCGCCCTCCTTCCTGACAACTTTAGCATATGTCAAGTTGACATCAAAGCAGCCAGCACAAACACTATATATGAGTGCAAGCCAAAATGTCTGTAGGTGTGTTTGGAAGATATTACCTGGATTTGTGTAAGTACACTTTGTGATGTCCAATGGTGATGGACTTGCCTAATGACTCAGTTCTCAGAAGGTAACCCATCATTAAGCTTTGTTCACCAAGTGTTTACTCATTTGTGACCAACCCTGTCCTCTTGGCCTCAAGGACAGGATACAACCAAGCTATGGACACAGTTAACTATTCAAATTACATGCAATACAAGCACAGCCATTGTCCAGGGGAGGCATAGAAACAGAAGAGCAAAAGCTAGACCTGCAAACACATCCTGCATAGTGCCTTATTCCCAGCACAGTGTGGAGACTCCTAGCTATTGACTTGTACTCATTCTCTTCATTCATTGGTTCTTTTGACTTAGCAACAGGACCCTGGACCTTAACATTCCCAACCTTCTTAGGAGATTGGTGTTTTCTAAAACTTACTGGGTCCTGTGGGATGTGAAATTATTGAATGATGGTTTTATGATTTAATTTTGCTTCTAACAAAGAAAACAGATTTCTTTATTATATTGCAAAAAAAGTAGTGGGCATGGCACTGACAGAAGAACCAACAGTGTAATTTGATGTGTCCCACCTCCCTTCTTTTTTTGTAGTACCTGAGATGAAACCCATGGCCTTGTATATGCTAAGCAAGCACTCTACCACTGAGCTGCATCTATACCTCATGTCTTCACTTTAAACAGCTAGAGGCCAGGCATACCGGTAACCCCAGCAGGTGGAAACAGGAGGATCAGGAGTTCTGCCTCTACTACCTCATTACTTTGAAGACTACATTAAATTCATCCACTCTCTCTCTGTGTATGTAGGTATGTATACCTAAGAAGATGCTGGCTTTCAAGCCTGATATCCTGAGTTCTACTCCCAGGACCCACTTGGTAGAAGGAAATAAAAGTTGTTCTCTGACCTCCACTTATAGATCATTGCATGTATGTGTGTGGGTACATAAATACAAATAAATAAACTTCTGTAATGAAATTTGAAAAAAAATTAGTGTCTGGATGTAGTTTAGTTGGTAGAATTGAAGTCCTGCTTTAAATTTCCAGCACCACATAAAATGGAGAAATCCTAGCTCTGGGGAAGTGGAGGCAGGAAGATCAGAAACTCAAGATCATTCTTGACTATACAGTGAGTTGGTGGCTAGCCTGGGCCTATCTCAGAAATAAACAGCATGCCATTGGTCACAGACCATGAAGAAGCACATCCAGAGATCCCTGGGTTGGGATTGGCTTTGATGGTTTCTGTGTGGCTGCCTCTAGCTAGACAATGAATCTGTTTTCAGTAGTAAAAGGGATAATTATTGGGTAGAGGCATTCTTAAATCATAGCTATGGAAGAAGGCAATGTGTGCTTATAGAGGAGTCAATGATGAGTTTGTGGTGGGATATATGATTTTTATATTTGGCTGGTAAACATTCCCATCTCTAGTTTGATAGTCATAAATCAATCCTATCTTCCTTCCTAAAAGAGCAGAGCTATGACCAAGACTGGCCAATAATAGCTAACCTCCCTGGAACTTGATTGACTGAGGGAAAGGCATATGGTCTGAGTGAAACAAATTACAAGCATTCCCTGTGATTGATATACTGATGCTGGGAATGTGAAGTTCCATTTCTGTTTAATGTGGGCAGGCCCTACACTGGTGGGCAGGCCCTACACTGGTGAGAAAGTTACCTGAGGAATGAAGACGGAAGTGGAGATGTGAGGGGAAGACTCCTGCTGATAAAGCCTGGGGTTATGCCTGTCCTATGCTCCCTTTCCTGTGAGTTATATTTCTCCTTTACCTACACTTTGTTTAAGGTAGTATAACCTTAACTTCTTGTTTACTTTTGTTTTTTTGGAACAGGGTTTCTCTGTGTCACAGACCTAGATGTACTGGAACTCACACTGTAGATCAGGTTGGTCTCCAACTCACAGAGATCAGCCTGCCTCTGCCTGCCAAGTACTGGGATTACCAGCATTTGTCACTACCTCCAGGCTACATTTTTTGTTTTAAATCACAGGGATCAAACCCAGAACTTCAAGTGTCCTACCACTGAGCTATATCCTCAGCATGTTTTACATTATTTATTTTTACTTTTAAAGACAGGGTTTTACGTACCCTAGACCTTGTAGAAATCATCCTGCCTCAGCATCTCAAAAATTGGAATTACAGGTGTTAGCCAATATGCACTCCCATGTACATTCACGTACACACACACACACACACACACACACACACACACACACACACACACACACTTTCACAGGCTGGCCTTGCACTTGTGCTGGTGCTCTTGCTTCTGTTCCCCAACTGTTGGGATTATAGGTTTTAATTTCTACTGACTGGCTATACTTTTTGATGTTGTTGTTAAATAGAGTCTCATAGTATATAAAACCTGGAACTTGCTTTGTAGCTGAAGATGACATTGAACATTGATCTATCTAACTCCACTTTTCCAGTGCCAGGATGACAGACATGTTCCACTATGCTCAGCTTACATTTTTCCTCCAGATCAGGTCTTATTGTATATTTCAGGATGACAATCTTGTTTCAGCCTGGCTTTCTTTTGGGGGAGAGTTCAAGACAGGTTTTTCCAGCATAGTCCTGGCTGTCCCAGAACTCACTTTGTAGACCAGGCTGGTCTCGAACTCACATAGAACACTAAGACTCTGCTTCCTGAGTGCTAGGACTAAAGGCATATACCACCACCACCTGGCAGTTCCAGCCTGGAATTACTTGGTTGGAATCACTGGCATGTATCATTGTATCCAAGCTTAACTTCTGTGCTTTTTTGCAGATTTATTTTATTTATAGTACTTGTGTGTATGTCTCTGTGTGGTTATGTGCACATAAGTACAGGTGCCTTTAAAGGTCAGAAGAGGGTGTGGAGTCCCCGGAACTGGAATTACCGGCAGTTATGGGACACCTGATGTGGGTGCTGGGAATTGAACTCAGGTCCTCTGCAAAAGTGCTCTTAACCCTTGGCCACCTCTTCCCCCACTAACTCCTGTTTTGATGTTGTAAAAGTCTTGATGAAAAAGTCTGCTACTCTTGGGCATTGTGCCACACACTTTTCATCCCAGGAGGTAGGCAAATATCTTAGTATGAGACCAGAGGGAACTACATAGCCAGCTGAGGATACATAATAAGACTTTGTACTCCAAAAAGTCTGTTAAAGCTAGGTGGTGGTAGCATAAACCTTTAATCCCAGTACTTGAGAGGCAGAGAAGCCAGCTTCTTTGTGAGTTTGAGGACAGCCTGGTCTACAAAGTGAGTTCCAAGGACAACCAGAGTGGTTACACAGAAAAACCCTGTCTCGAAAAACGAAACAAAGTCTGTTAAGGTACTTACTGTAATGCCATTTCTTTTAGGGATTTCTATAGTTCAAATAATATTTTGCCAAGAGCTGACCAGGATAGGAAGAATACACTCCTTCCCCAACCCCTTTCTCTTGAGACAGGGACTCACTGTACACAGCCCCGACTAGCTTGTTACTTCTTACATAGATGTGGTGATCTCAAACTCACAGAGATCTACATGCTTCTGCTAATAGCCAGCTCTAGGGCGCAGTCTGTGGTCTGGTCAAACTCTGCTCTCCAACTGTCTGTGGCAAGCCTCTGATACTTCCCTTTTAGGCGTGGGTCATGTGATTATGGGGGCTGACAAGTCTGCAGTATGCAAGAATGACAGGCCACACAGTATATAAGTACTGGTTTCTCCATTGCCATGAAGTAAATACTATAAAATGGAAAAGGAGAGGTGGAGTTGGGCGTGGTGATGAAAGCCGGTAACCCCACTACTTGGGAGTCTTAAGTAGGAGTTCCAAGACATTCAGACAGCCAGAACTTCATGTATTAGAGACAAGTGCACTACATCCTAGCCCGCGTCTTAAAAACAAAACAAACCACTGAAGACATTTGAAGACATCCTTTCCCAGAGATCCAGAAAAATGCAGTTTTCCCCTTACAATCCATGCTAACTAAAGCACCCTCAACAGCGCATTTTCCTGTTGAGCACATATGTGGCAGGCCGCTTCTAAAAGCATGATCGTGCTCAGGGAATACAGTCCGTCTCAGGCACCTGCAGAGGGGAGCCCCTAGGCACCTGGCCATCAGCACCCCTTGTCCCTCAAGCAGTTGCCGCCCACCAAGGGAAAGACGGGACGACATGTCAGAAAGTAGCGCTAAGTTACATCAGTTGCTTACTGCAGCCAGATGAGATCTTTAGGGACACCAAGAAGGTCAGGCCTGCGAGAACAGCCATCACCTTGACAGCTTTGCCCAGCACCAGCCGAAGAACCTGCCCAAAAGGTGCACTCCCGGCCCACTCAGCCCCGCCCACCGGCCTCATAGCCCCGCCCCCGGCCAGTAGGGGAAACCCACGCGTCACAGTATTTCCGGTCCCAATCTTCCTACGGGCTTCCGTAGCTCCCCGTTTGCTAGTCATCAGCTCCGGCCCCGCCCACACCGCGTCTTTGACACTGTCACGTGAGGGGCGCGCGGGGCCTGCCGGGAGTAGTGCTGCCGGCGGGTCAGGGTTCGGCCCAACATGGCGGTTCCTGTCGGAGAGTGACCAAGGCTTTGCCGTCGGGAGGACTGAGCGGCGGTGGTCGGCGTCCCCACCTGCCAGGGTGGGATGCAAAGCTTCGGGGAGCGCTGAGCGGAGGCAGGGAAGGGCCGAGGCCCTGAAAGCCGAAGCAGCGGCGGCGACGCGCAGTCGGCTGCAGGCTCCGGAGTGGGGCCGCACCCGGCCGGGCAGGCGGCGGCGGCTGCGGCAAGCTCGGCTCCGAGGCGGGGCGGAGGCCGGGCGCCCGGCCGCGGCCATGGCCCAGTGCGTGCAGTCGGTGCAGGAGCTCATCCCCGACTCCTTCGTGCCCTGCGTCGCCGCGCTGTGCAGCGACGAAGCCGAGCGGCTCACCCGCCTCAACCACCTCAGCTTCGCCGAACTGCTCAAGCCCTTCTCTCGCCTCACTTCCGAAGGTACGTGGTGTTCTTCCTCGTCCATCAGGCTAAAGCAGAGCCGTGGCCGAGAGAAGGAAGTTGGGAGCAAGTAGAGGACAGAGGGGCGGCGGCCCGGGGCTGCGGCTGTCAAGACCGCGCGCTCCTGGCCGCCCCCTTTTTCTAGGCGCTTTCTTCCTCGGACGAGCCGGGTCATTAAGTCCTGAAGATAAACTGGAGTCCTGACACAAGGGAGTCGAGACTGTTGTTAGCAGTCACCGAACGGGATTCGGCACTGACTGTAGACAGTCAAGGAAGAAAGACGCAGCCTCCAAAACGGAGTTTAAGAGTGAAAGATCTGTCATGTCCCCTCATCGAGTGTTAAATTGGACTTTCAAAGTTATGTTTGTTCATGACGTTCGTCTAGCCTTGGGGTTCATCTCTGTCTGAACTTCTTTTTGGCTGTTTACTTTTCCCCTTTTGACCATCCAAACAAGTTCTTAGCTATACAGCAGTTTGCCCAATCTCAAGAAAGCAAACAAAAAGTATTACATGAATAATAAAGGATGGGGGCTGCGATGTAGCTCAGGTGGTAGAGTTCCTTCCTAGCATGCTGGAAGCCGCTGTGGATTGGATTCTCAGTACCACACACCTGGCGCACGCCTGTGATCCCAGCACTCGGAGGTAGAGGCAGGAAAATAAGTTTAAGTCTTTGTTGGGCTATGTAGCCTGTTTGTGGCCAGCAGGCATACATGAGACCCTATCTAAAGAGGAAAAAAAAGTAAGAAAAGCTAAAAGAAAAAAGATGACAAACAGTAAATTGTAGTAACAATGTAGATGTTTCAAATTATCTAGATTTATGAGGTTAGAACAGTCCAAGTCCTTTTCATATTGATGGTTAATCATAAGGAACATATTCATATTTAGAAATTATTTTCTTTTTTCCAGCTTTATTATTTATTTTTGTTAATTTTTAAGTGGGTTTCACTCTAGGTCAGGATGATTTGTAACTCATTGTATGTATGTATGTATGTATGTATGTATGTATGTATGTAGCTTGGCAGGTCTCAAACTCCAGGCAGTCCTCCTGTCTCAACCTCTTGATTGTTGAGATTACAGATTACAGGCTTGAGCCACCATAACTTGCTCTTTCTCCAGCCTTTGATTTTTTTATTAAGGAAAAAAATAAGTCATACTTAAAATTCTATTCAAGGGGCTAGAGAGATGGCCCGGTGGTTAAAAGTACATATAGCTCTCTCAGAGGACTGAAGTTGATTCCCGCCACTTGTGGGAATCCAAGTCTCTGACACGAGTGAACGTGCATACACACACACACACACACACACACACACACAGAATTTTTAAAGTTAAAAATTTTTATTTAAGTATGCTTTTAAGTGTGGTTTACTTGCTATATTTTAAACAGGACATAACAAAAAAGCAGGTAAAGTTCCTTGGGAACTTAAGAGCTGTTTACTATGAAGGATTCTCTTATAAACTTTTATCAAATAACTGTGTTGTTTATCCATAAAAATTAGAGCTATATTGTAGGTGCATGTGTTTATATGCCTTAGGCAGTCTTTAGGAGATTTGCTGCTTAGCTTTCCTTTTGAGGTCAGGGAGGAAGGAGGTATCCAAAAAACAAACTTTGAAGGGCAGAAAGATGGTGCAGTGGTTAAAAGCACTTGCCACTCTGCATGGTTCCATTCTCAGCACCCACTTGGCAGCCTGTAACTGCCTGAACTCCAGTCCCAGGGGATCCAGTGCTGTCATCTGGCACAGCACTGCCCATAGGTGATGGGCTTACATACATGTAGGCATTCATACACATACAACTAATTAAAAAAGGGTTTTTTGTTGTTTGAGGCAGGGCTGGCCTTAAACTCAGATCTGCCTGCCTCTGCCTCAACCCCCCACTACTATTAGGATTAAGTATACCACGCCTGGCTAACCCAAACTTTGAGAATTCTTGGATTCTCTTCAACTCTTCAGCTTAAAGTTTATTCAGCATTGCAGTTTCTCCCATGTTCTAGAGCAGTGGTTCCCAACCTTACTAATGCTGTGACCCTTTAATATAGTTCTTCATGTTGTGGTGACCCCCAGCCATACCATTATTCCATTGCTACTTCATAACTGTAATTTTGCTACTGTTATGAATCGTAATGTAAATACAACCCCAAAGGGGTCTCAGTTCACATGCTAAGAACTGTTGCTCTAGAGTTATGGAGAACTTCAAAACTGCTGGATTTGTAATTCTTCTTTTGTGGTGGAGTTGATAGGTCTGAATATTAGCTCTGACTGACGTCTGTTTCTCACTATACCCCAATCTAGCTTCAATGTTGAGATCCTCTTGCCTCAGCCTCCTGAGTACCAGGGCTACAGATGTGTGTCATCATGCCTTGTTTCAGTTTATAGCCTTCAACTTCCCCTGTCCTAGTACTGAGGTTCAAATCCAGGGTCCTACACATGCTAAGTGAGGGCTATCTCACTGAGCTATGTTTCTTACAAATTCTTAAAAAATGAGCACTTGGAAGTCAGTTGACTTTGTGGGTGCTCTTTCCTATTGTGTCAAGAAAAATAATACTGATATCTGAGGCCTGTTTTATGTAGCTTTTCTTTTATCCACTGAGTCTTTCATTGTTACTTCCACTTAATAATTATCTTTATTGTTGTTATTTTGGGACAGGGTTGGTTATGTAGCTCAAACTGGCCTTAAATTCACTGTGTAGCCCAGGCTGGCCTCTAGCCCACAATGATTCTCCTACCTTAGCTTCCTACGTGCCAGGATTACAAGTGTGCATTACCACCTGGTCATTATTAGTCTTTTAAATTTGAGGACATTGAGGTATAGAAATAATAGCTTATCTGCAGTTTTGTATCTAGGCAAGATTTAAAAACAGTCATCGTGACTCAAGATATTGTGATCTGAATCGTTAGTCATCTAATTTCGTGGACATGCTTAAATTTACTTTATATTGGAGAGCAAAGTTTCATGTTACCCAGGCTGGACCTGAACCCCTGATCTTCCTGCCTCTGTGTTCTTGGTATTAGGATTGCAAGCATGTGCCACCATGTCAGGCCTTATGTATATAGTTAAAAATTTTTGGTGAGCACAATAAAATATATAATGAAAAAAACAGTAAGTGATGTTTTCTCTTTTCTTTTGATGCTGAAGATTGAACTTGGGCCTCTTGCACTAACCTTGTTCTCTTCCAGTTAGGTATATTCCCAGCCCTGGTGGGATTAGTTCAAATAATGTAACTTATTTGACCCATGTATTTCCAAAGTTATGGAAGATTTATTTTAATAAGAATCCAATATAAAAGATATAAATGGGAGGTTTTACATTCTTTTTTGTTGCAAAGTTTTTTAAATTCAGTGTGGCTTTATGCTTAAATATTCTTTTTTTGTGAGTAGATGCATTTTAAGGACTCCATAGGCCTTCTATGGTGGTGCTGCCTTCATTGGACAGTGCAATGATGGTGTGAACTTCTGTCCACTTGTGTTTCTCTTGCTGCATGGGAAAGATTGATAGAGAGGTGGTAGAAAAACAGTCACTGCTTATTCAGGAGTTGGGAAAGGAATGATGTAGAATGGTGTCTTAGTTCCTCCTGTTCCTGTGATAGAATACTCTGACAAAAGCAGCTTAAGACACCGAAGGGTTTATTTTGGTTTACAGCTGAAGATATAGTCCATCAAGGCAAAGAAGTAAAGACAGCAGGAGCCTGAAGCATCTGGTCACCTTGCATCCACAGTCATTACACGAGTGATTACAAACTAGAGCTAGCTCTTGTTCCCCATTTTATACAGTCCAGGATTCCTTTTAGGGAGATAGTTCCCTCTACCATCAAGATGGATAACTATCTAATCAAGATAACCCTCCAATGGCATGCCCAGTCTTCAGGTGATTGGAAATTCCATCAGGTTTTGCAGTTAAGACTACCATTAATTGGTTATATCAGAAGGTATAACCTGTAGTCAGTGGTTAGGGGAGAGTAGCAGGAAAGCTATCTTGTGGGGTACAGAATGAAGAGGCAATGCCTCAAGTTTCAGGAAGGGACTTCTAGATTTCTAGTTGTAAATATGAGGCAGTCTTGAGTTCTTAATTAAGGCCATTTTGGCAGATCATTGAGTTTGTAGTTTTTTAAAAGTTTAAGCTGTCATGGTACATGTCTATAATCCTATTGCTTTGGAGGCAGGAGGATTGCTTGCTTGATGCCAGGTTGAATTACATAGGGAAACACTCAAAAAAGAAAAAGTTCAAAGATGATTAAGATAGAGACTGTGGTGGCATCATAAAAAACTTGATCAAACATGAATTAGGGAGGGGGCTGGGGTGCATATGGGAGGGGTTAGGGGAGGTGGAGGTGTGAATATAATTAAAATACATTGTATGCATGTATGAAATTTTCAAAGAGTTAATGGAAATAATTATATTTAAAAATTTGGTGAAGGCAGGTGGATCTCTGAATTTGAGGCCAGCCTGGTCTACAGAGCTAGTTCCAGGGCAGCTAGAGCTGTCACACAGAGAAACCCTGTCTCAAATAAAACAAAAAAACAAACAAACAAAAAAAATTGACGATACACCTCACTGCTTTTTTGTTGTTGGTAAATAAAGTTTTGCTTTTTTTTTCTTTATGACATGTGTGTCATATAGCGATTAGAGATTCTTCAAAGATTGTTTTGTTTTTTTTTTCTCGTTAGGATGTAGGTCATGAGAATATCACTTTAGGTAGTACAATTTCAGTATCCAAGTAAAACAAGTTACATTTTCTTTTTAAAAAGATTTCCTTTTATAAGTATGGGTGTTTTTGCTTGCATGTGTACCTGTGCACTACAAGCATTCATTGGCAGCAGAGGTCAGAAGAGGAGTTTGGATCCCCTGGAACTGGAGATACAGAAGGTTAATAGCTGCCCTTCAAGTGCTGGCAATTGAAACCTGGTTCCCTGGAAGAATTGCCAGAACTCTTACTGAGCCATCTCTCTAGCCCCAAGTTAAAATTTCTTTACTCAGAGAAAGGAATCCTGGAGACTTACCTTTAGGCTTCAGTAGAAAAACACATAGTTTAAAGATAAACTGAAAAGATGATTACTAGAAGAAATTTGAGTGCTATTTTTTTATAGGACCTTAAAAGTAGCTATTAGCTTTCATATGCATATATGTCAGCCATTTAAGGTTCCTTGAACATTTTTAAAACCTAAAAAGAATTAAATGCACTGAATATACCAATAAAGCACAATTAAGTGATTTTTGAATGTATTCTCCCTGTGTGTTCCAGTTTTAACTTGTATTCACTGTTCACACATTTTGTGATCCTAGTACTTTTTTTTTAATGTGGTGCTGGAGTTTGAACTGGGACCTTATGACACTAGGGAATGCCTGTTTACTCTTTTTTTTTTGTCCTGTTTACTTTTGTAACGAATAATGTAGATATCAATATAAAACAAACTCAACAGCTTTTTTGGATGTTCTCTGTCATACTGATGTCAGGGCTTTTCTTTTTTTCTTTTTTTTAAAACTTTACAGGGCCTTTGCATTTATCTATCTGTCTGTCTGTCTGTCTATCTATCTATCTATCTATCTATCTATCTATCGGCTTCCAGTTTTAATTTTTTTTAAGTGGGATTCCTGTGTGTTGTAGAGTATAAGTTAAAGATGTGTTACATTTGTTTATGTTATGGAACATTGTTTAATGATGCAAAGATGTGTTGCATTCTTGAATGTTGCATTTGTTTAACTCTGTGAAGCTGTGTTACTTTGCCTGTCTAAAACACCTGATTGGTCTAATAAAGAGCTGAACAGCCAATAGTTAGGCAGGCAGAGAGAATAAATAGGAGGAGAAGTCTGGGAAGAAAGAATCAAGCAAGAAAAAAAGGAGAGGACTTCAGGGACCAGCCACCCAGCTACACAGCAAGCAAAGGAGTAAGAAGTAAAGAAAGGTATATAGAATAGAGAAAGATAAAAGCCAAGAGGCAAAAGATAGATAGGATAATTTAAGTTAAGAAAAGTTGGCTAGAAATAAGCCAAGCTAAGGCAGTGTATGATTTATTTGGGAACTGGCTGGTGGGTCCCCAAAGAGTGGAAGAGCCAAGAGTAAAAATAAAACCAAATATAACTGTGTGTGAATGTGAGTGTCGCTGTGCCTAAATGCATTTTTATGCTTTCTCTTTGGCTCTCTTTGTTTAGTTGTCTTGTCATATTCAGATTTGTTTGTTTTTATTATCTTACTGTATTTTAATTTTCCTTAGCTGCCTCTTTGTTTTCAGAGACAGTGTAGATAGAGCTGGATAGGAAAGGAGATGAGGAGGAATTGGTGGGGAAGGCAGCAGGAGCACCAGAACTGCTCATAGCACATCTGTGCTTAGGAAGCAGAGGCAGGAGTGAGGTGCCCAGCTCCCTTTCTCCTTTTCATTCATTTCTGAGATCCTAGCCCATGGTGCCACCATATTCAGAGTGGCTTTTCCTCCTTAGTTAGCCCAGTCTCAACTCTTGTCATAGTCGGGTCCAGATGCTTGTCTTCTAGATGGTTCTAGAGCCTGTCAAGTTGACTATCAGTATTGACTACCACACATCTTTCCCTTATCAACTTGATACCCACATATATAACATTAAACATTTTAATCTTTATGTTTATGACTGCTGGCCTGTAAATGTGTCTATGCACACATAGATTCATACAGTACCCTCAGAAATCAGAAGAAGTCTGATCCCCTGGGACTGAAGTTACAGATGGTTGTGGGTCTCCATGTGAATGCTGGGAATTGAACTCAGGTCTCTGAGAAACAACTAGTGCTCTTAACCATCCAGTCCACCCCCCAATATATCACTTTTAAGCTATAACCTTCTGTCTTTTGTTCCTATAGGCGCATAAAGGTACTTGATAATATAAAATGCATTCAGTCTTAATTCAAAAGTCCTTATAGTTTTTAACAGTACAATACTATTCTGAAGTGCAAAATTTCTTCTGAAACTCTAGTGATGTCTTCACAGTGAGCCCCTATAAAATAAATTATAAAAACAGCAACCAGATAACTTCCAAGGTGGGATGACACAAAATAAACACTCCCATTTCTAAAGGGAAGAATCAGGATATGGCAAGGACAGTTTGGGCCAAGGCAAGATTGGAATCCAGCGGGGCAAACATCAAATCCTACAGCTCTTTATTGGGTATCTGGGACTGTGCTCCAGATGGCTTGGGTAGCTCCACCCTTCCTGGTCTGTCACCTGCAGCATGTACAGTCTCTCAAACCAGTTTTGCCCCATTCCTGTAGCTTTCCTCTGCAGATATTCCATTGCCCTGGTCTTTTTGTGGCATCCCAGGATCTCCCAGTTTAGCTTAGGCTTCACATAGTAGTCTCTTAGGCTCTCTTAGCAGGGACTCCAACACTTGCCACACATTACCCTGCCTCAGTGGTGTTTTAGAACATTGGCCTTCCATGTCCACTCTGGCAACTTCCACGCCGGTGAAACTAGTACCATGTGTATGATGCTAATCGTTGCCAGCTTGAGATATAGCTTAGGCCCCCTAGACCATAGTTGAATTGTTTTCTGTGCCTTCCAAAATGACTCTGGGGAGACAATTTTCTCTATAGTTGTTTTTGAGCAGGGCACCCTTTAAGTAGCATTCTGTTTAGACTCTTTTAAGGGAATTTGGATAGTCACAAGATGTAGTACTAAAAGGATGGAGTCTTGCTCTCTGGGCACATTTCCTATTGTTTAGTTCAAGACAGGTTTCTCTAGAATTGTGCCAATCTCTTTAATAATACATCTCCTCACCAACACGGCTTGTCTCAACTTTATTTTTTTTACACTCACATATTTCTTCTATGTGTCTATTTGTATATGTGTAGGTGCTTGTATGGAGGTCAGAGGTTCTCTCCTTCCAACATGTTGGATCCAGGGATCAAATTCCAGTCTCAGACTTGGCAGCAAATGCCTTTACCTGCCAAATATCTTGCTGACCCCTTGTCTTTGGCTTTAAACTCCCCTTTCCCAACAAACAGCATGTTTTCTCTACTTGTTCTCTCTCACTGTAGACCTGGCCAAAAGCAGGGTGTAGTAATCAAGACACAGCCTGGATGCTATCTGGCTAGATATTTTCTCAGCTAACCAAATTAATTCCTTACCTTTGAATTCAGCCTCACCAAAGGTCTCAGGACATAGGCAGAGGCAGTCAGACTCTGTCAAGAGTATAAAATGAATGGCTTTTAGTCTAGTTCTCAGTGGAGTCCTTGTTTCCCTTTGAAACCCCATAAGCGAGGTCTCCACTGCTAATGTTTTTCTTGGCAACCTGATTTTCCAAATTCCCACCGCAGTGGCCTGTTAAACTCTTCTTACAACATTCTTGGGCTTTTTAAAGCCTAGAGTTCTAAGCCCTTTGACATTCTTCCTATGAATGAGTCTCAGAGGCCTAACAATCACACCGTCAGGTTTATCACCACAATAGTTCCACTTCTGCTGTCAGTTCTGTAACTAGTTACATTTTTCATTGTTATGACAAGTACCTGATAAAAATATCATAAAGGAGGGAGAATTTATTTTGGCTGACTTTTCAGAGTGTATAGTCCATCGTGGGAAGACATGACAGCAGGAACAGGAGGCTGTCTGGTCACCTCACATCCATAGTCAACAGAGAGATAAATGACCTGGGGTGCTCAGTTCACTTTCTCTTTTTTTATTTAGCCTAAGCCCTGAGCCCATGATGTGATGCAAGTCTGTATTCAGGGTGGGTGGTGGGTCTTCTCACTTCCCTGAATCCATTCTAGAATCAGGCATATTCAGGTTTGTCTTCTGGCGATGCTTATTGTGGGAAAATTACCAATACGGAGTCAGGTAGAAATATAAGGGTATTTAATAGGGAAAAGCCTTACTTACAGAGCAACCTAGCCAGCTGGCGTGGTAGAGGTCTGTACAGCAAGAAGCAAAGAGAAACCGAAACCGAAAACGCAGTCCCACTACATCACTCTGACCACGCCCTCACAAGCCTGGTCAGGCACACCTGTAGCCAGCCCCTAAGAAGGCGTGGCTACAGCTTTCCCTACAGATGCTAGATCCTGTCAAGTTCTCAGTATTAACCATCACAACTTACTACTATGTTGATGTAGCTAAGTAATTAATCTCTTAAGGTTTGAGGGAGTGTGTGTGTGTGTGTGTGTGTGTGTGTGTGTGTGCACTCATGTGTTTGTAGTTTGAATCCAGGACCTGGAGTGTGCTAGGAAAGCATACTATAGCACTGTTTCCAGCCCTCAAGGAAGGTTTGCTACATTTTTGGCTGCTTATAGTTTTTGTCAATTATGGAACAACCTTAAGGAAAATACTTGAAAAATATATTCCTAAAGGTTTCAGAGGTATATCATAGCACTCTGGCAGTTCTCTTTTCCTTTATTTTTCTCTTCCTTTTTCCCGTTTCCTTTTCTGTGTCATAATTATACATTTGGAAAGTTTTAATTATTGAGGGAGGTCTGTGTGTATTTAAATGAGAAAACAATAATCATAGATGAATGCAAAGAATACAATTACTATTCATCTCCACTGTTCATCTAGAAAATGCAAAACTTGCTATCTTTTAAAAGCGGTGTGTGTGTGTGTGTGTGTGTGTGTGTGTGTGTGTGTGTGTGTGTGTGTGTGTGTATGTATGTGCGCGCGCACCTGTGTGCACCTGCATGCTCCTGCGTGCGCAGGGCAGAAGAAAACCTTCATTGTTTGTCCTTGTCTTCCACCTTGTTTGAACAAGACTCTCCTTGTTTACCCCTGCATATGCTATGCTAGTTGACCTGTGAGTACCCAGGATCCTCTTGTTTCCAACATCCACATCCCTATGGGAGTGCTAGGATTATAGACATATGGAATTGCACATCTGGTTTTATGTGGATTCTAGAGATTCAAACTGCATTCCTTAGCCCTGTGTTTGCTTTTATTCTTTTTCTTTAAAATTATTTTCAGTTAGGTTTGAATCCTCTTTCTTTCTCTTGGTTTTGTTTCCTCTTTAAACAGTCAGGTCAGCTACTATGAGTATGTTTTGCACATACACTTAAAATTAATTATATTTTAAATTATTTTGTATTTGTGTGAGTGTGAGTATATGCATGCCGTGGTGTGCATGTAGAGGTCAGAGGACAACTTCAGTACTTGGGTTGGGTCTCTCTTCCCATCTTGACTCTGTTCAGGTCATCAAATCTTTTTTTTTTTTTTTTTTTTTTTTTTTTTTTTAGAGACAGGGTTTCTCTGTGGCTTTGGAGGCTGTCCTGGAACTCACTCTGTAGACCAGGATGGCCTTGAAGTCACAGAGATCTGCCTGCCTCTGCCTCTCAAGTGCTGGGATTAAAGGCGGCAGGTCGTCAGATCTTTACTCTCTGTTCACTATCCCACATATGTTATTTAAAATACACATGCAAATATTCATGAAACATGCTATTTGATATTTCATTTATTACTATTTATTTTTCTGTTGAGATGGTGCTGCATTTGTAGTTTGGGCTGGCTTTAAACTTATAGCAAGGCATTCCTTTGGCCTGAGTTGCTTGAGTGATTGAATTACAGTTATGGGCCACAACATCTGGATATTATTTTAATAATTTATAGTCCTTTTTTTTTCTAACCTCTGAAATGTATCCCTCGCTATGTAACCCTGGCTTGCTTGGAACATGGTTTGTAGATCAAGCTGCCTTGGAATGCCTCCAGAATGCTGGGATTGTAGGTATGTGTTCCACACCTGCATAAGCTTTATGTTTTTAGGTTTAAAATATTAGAAGTATCTGAGGAAGCACAAGACATTTAGAAATTTAGTTTGTAACTGATTGAATTATAAGCCTAGATGTATAAATGCTTGTTGGGTGCTGGGCATGGTTGCACAAACCTATAATCTCAGCATTTGGAAGGCTGAGGCAGGAGGATCACTGTATGGTCAAGGCCACCCTGTCTTGATACAAAGATACAAAGCGAGAAAAGTGTCTGGGTACTTTTGTGGGTGGTGTTTTTGGGCAACTCTAAGTGTAGGGGAAACTGGACCTATAGGGAAGGTATAACCTGTAGCATTGTGTGAGAGGGAAGGAATATTTTTTCCCCTTTGACAGTCTCATATAGCCCATTCTGACCTTGAATTACTAGTCCTTCTGCTTACGTTTCTAGGTGCTGGGATTATAGGCATGTGCCACTATGGCTGGCTAAGAGGAAGGAAGCTTATGTATGGTAAAAAGGTTAGATAATTCTTTTCGTTCGGTAAACCAGTTGTATTCTGAAAGAATATTCTTTTAATTCTTAGTTTCTGATTTGAGTTTCCTTTGTGTTTGAAAACCATTAACCCAATTTTGGCTTATGATACATTATACCAAGTTAATTTAAAATTTTTCTCTTTTTTTAAAAGTTCACATGAGAGATCCTAATAATCAACTCCATGTAATTAAAAATTTGAAGATAGCAGTAAGCAACATTGTCACCCAGCCACCTCAGCCAGGAGCCATTGGGAAGCTTTTGAATGATGTCGTTTCTGGAAGCCAGCCTGCAGAAGGATCAGTCCCTAATGTGATTTCAGCAGGGGATTATGACCTTAACATCAGTGGTATGTAACAAGTGTTGCTGTTATTTTTTTTTTTTCAATGAAATTTCTTTTGTTAGGAGAATAATTCTCTGTCTTGGAGACATTCCCAGGAACTTCTTTGTTTTACTAGCAACCGTAGTAAACAACCTAGGGTAATCAGTTAATCAGTGTTTCATGATAAAACTAACAATGGATAACAGATTTTTTTTGTATGATTTGATATTGTTACTAAATGAAAGGCATGCTGTTATACTTTTAATCTTGTGAAGTGTTAAGTGAAAATGTTTATAAAATAGATGTAAATGCATAGTTTTATTAGTGCTTTTTACACTGCTTTAGATAGTGAATGTTTTCATGATAAGACTGATAAGGAAACTAATACATTAATATGTAGAGTGACTTAATATTTGATATGGTTATTTGCCAGTATCCAAATGTCTTTGCTTATTAAAAATACATGAGGTGAATTCTTAAAAGGAAAATATTAAAAGTATGTTAATCTAATTATAATTTCTCAACTACTTAAAAACTGCAGCTTAAATTTTTTTCTTTTTAGATTGGTCTAATTTACTCTTGACACTTTTATACTTCCTAATTGTATAGTTAAAGATCTTCCTGTGCCAGTGAGATGGTTAAGCTGGTATAGTGTTTGCCATGTGAGCCTGATGACTGGAGTCTGAGGCCTAGAACTCATGGGGATGTGGTAGGAGAGAATTGACTTTACAAAATTGTCCTCTGACTTCCACATAGGCTCTGTGGCACTCACGCACCCCCTATGCATTAATGATAATAACAATATAATAATAATAATAGTAATAGTTGTAAACTAGGTCTTGCTGCCATATATAGGTAATTACTCTATAGGTATGTATACTTAGAAATATGTGTAGAATTACTGTGTTTTAGTCGGCCATATCTTCCTTTACTATTAATTTTTATTTAGCAACATAGATTAATCTGATAATTTCATTGTATCTTTTTTATTTTATAGTGCTAGGATTTGTCCCAGGGCCTTAAACATGCTAGTCAGTCAGTCCATCATTGAGCTATACCAGTCAAAAGAATTTCAAGTTTTAGATACAGGGTTAATCAGTTTTTGGCATACAGTATTTTAAAGAGATGGAAAATTGGCATATTTACCTGAGAAATGGTAGAATTTGACAATTGTTTTCTTGCCAGTGTTGTAGTATGAAAGGCAAGGAGTCAGATGCTAGTGTTTTAATCTTTGAAATGACAAGCCCTGAGTTAATGGGGTAATTGAGGTAGGCTACAAAGTTTGGGACTTTGTCTCTATGAAAACATAAACTTGACTAGACTATTTTCTTCTTCCTGTTGTCCCATCCTTCCCTGGTCTCCCGTCTATCTCCTGTCCTCCCACTCTCTCTCTCTCTCATTTTCTTGCTTTTTTTTTTTTTTTTTTTGGAGACACAGACTCACTGTGTAACCCTAAATGGCCTGGAACTCACAGCAGTCTACCTGCCTCTTCTTCATAAGTGCTTGGATTAAAGGTGTATACCATCATGCCCTGTTCTTTCTTTCTTGAGGGAAGGCTTCAAGCTTCAAGGCTTCTGTGTAGCGAGGATGCCCTTGAACTCCTTGATCCTCCTGCCTCTACCTCTCAAATGCTAGGATTTTAAGTGAGTACAACCTCTTTCAGATTCTGTGAATCTATTTTATAAGATCTTTCTCTTGTCTTTTTTCTTCTTTTCCTGGAGACAGTGTCTTTGCTGGCCTAGAACTTATGACAGTCTTCTTGCCTTATCCTTTCAACAGGCCTTCAATGCTAAGCTTAGCTAGGGTCTTTCTATATATATATATATATATATATATATATATATATATATATATTTTTTTTTTTTTTTTTTTTTTTTTTTTTTTTTTTTACAGTGTTCTGCTCAGGCCAGAAGAGGGCAACCGGTCACATTGTACAGATGGTTGTGAGTTACCATGTTGTTGCTGGGAATTGAACTGAGGACCTCTGGAAGAGCAGCCAGTGCTCTTAACCTCTGAGCCATCTCTCCAGCCCCTTAGCTAGGGTCTCAACATTTTTGGTTTTCAAATTTATTGATTTCCTGATATGTACTTTGCACTGATACATAGAGATGTATAAGGCATGCTTTGTAAGCATATAATCTAAAAAGACCATTATTAGTCATCATAGTACATTAATGTTTGTAGTAGAGATGGTCTATCTGCTATGCCAAAGTGCTAAGAGGATAGGAGAGAAATTGCCTAATTGTGTATGGAAAATGGTTTTGTGGGTTTTTGTTTTATTTTTCCTTTTTATTTTGGAGACAGAGCCTTGCTAGGTGTCTTAGTTGCTTTTCTATTATAAAGGCAAAACACCACGACCAATGCAACTTATAAAAGAAAGAAAGCATTTAGTTGGGGGCTTGCCTACAGCTTCAGAGGGTGAGCTTTAGTTTGGGAGCATGCAGGCATGGCACTGGAGCAGTAGCCGAGAACTTGTATCTTGAAGTAACAATTGTGAGGCAGAGAGATGACTGGACTGATGTGGGCTTTTGACTCCTCAAATCCCTCCTTCCCCCAGTGACATACTTTCTCCAACGAGGCTACAACTCCTAATCCTTCCTAAACAGTTCTATCAGCCTGGGATTAAGCATTCAAACCTGTGAGTCTGTGGGGACCATTCTCATTCAAACCACCACACTGGGTTTCCTAAGCTGATAAACTGACAGGCTGACTTGCAACTCAGCATACAGCTCAAGCCAGTCTCCAACTCTTGTTCATTTTACCTTCAAAGCCTGCCCCCAGTGACACACTTCTTCCAACAACATACCTACTCCAACCAGGTCCCCTCCCCAATAGCGACAGTCCCTGTGAACCGATGGGGCCATTTTCATTCAGATTACCACAGGTATGTACTACTATATCCAGCAAAGAATCTAGTTTTTTACTCAAAGTAGTTTTCTCACCTCCAAGGTCTTTCTCCCTTTTTCTTTTAAGGAAAGTAACAACGATACATGTACATAGATAGACTGCTTAGAAGACATGGAAAGAATAGTAATTCTATTCTTTGCCCTGCCAGCTTCTTTATTGTTTCTTATGGTGTTATATTTTCTCGTAGTGTTTTAGACTTATGTGTGTTTTTTCCTCAAATGTATGTGTGCGACATGCATGCTTGGTGCCTGAGAAGGTTGGAGGAGGGCATCTATCCTCTGGAACTAGGGTTACTGATGGTTAGTATAACATCGTGTGGGTGCTGGGAATTGAACCCACATTCTCTACAAGAATCATCCATCCAGCTGCTCTAAATTTCTTTTTATTATATTTATATGTATCTGTATGAGTGCACAAGTGTGGAGGTCAGAGGGTAAGTTGTTGAAGTTGCTTCTCTCTTATTACCATGTGGGTCCTAGAAATTGAACTCATATTATCAGGTGTGATAGCTATCACACTAGCCTGATGCTACATTTTCTAAGTCATTTTTTTCTTGTCTGTCCTTCCATCCATCCTCGACAGGGTCTCACCCTGCAGTCTTGCTTGGCTGGAACTTGACATGTAGACAAGGCTGAATTTGAACTAACAGAGATCTGCCTGCCTCTGTTGCCCAAGTGCTGGGATTAAAGGTGTGAGCCACCACATCTAGCTATAAGTAGCATCTTTATATTGGTATCCATGTCTTTTTGTGGTTTTTCGAGACAGGGTTTCTCTTTTCTCTGTGTAGCTTTGGAGTCTGTCCTGGAACTAGCTCTTGTAGACCAGGCTGGTCTCTAACTCATAGAGATTGGCCTGCCTCTGCCTCCCAAGTGCTGGGATTAAAGGTGTGCACCACCACTGCCGGTTGGTATCCATGTCTTAATCAGTTTTAAATAATTAATAAGGACTTAGTTAATTTTAGGGAAGGGGTAATTATTTTCTCCAGTTTTTCTGCATTATCTAATGTTTCCATAATTTCTGCTAATCATTGCTTACAATATTATGGCTAAATATTGTTCACTGCAGGGCCAATTATTGGGCGTGCTTTTGGTTTTTTTCAGGTGTTAGTAATTGTCTTAGTTAGGGTTTCTATGGCTGGAATGACATACCATGACCAAAATGCAATTTGAGGAGGAAAGGGTTTATTTGACTTAAACTTCATATTGCTGTTCATTATTGAAGGAAGTCAGGACAGGAACTCAAACAGGGCAGGAACTTGGAGGCAGGAGCTGATGCACAGACCATGGAGTAGTGCTGCATACTGGCTTGCTTCCCCTGGATTGCTCAGTCTGCTTTCTTTTAGAATTCAGGACCACCAGCCCAGGAATGATGTCACCCACAATGGGCTGGGAGCTCCTCCATTGGTCACTAATTGAGAAGAAGCGTAAGTGCTAGAGCTCACAGAGGCATTTCTTCAACTGAAGCTCCTTTGCATCTGATGATTATAGCTTGTGTCAAGTTGACATACAACCAACCAGTACAACTGACCCCTTGTCAACTTGACACACGAACACATCACTATTAAGCCACAACCCTTCCTTTCTTATTTATCCCCAAGATCTCACATTAAAAACATAAATAACTTAAAAGTTCCATAATCTTTTCACATTAAAATTTTAGTCCCTTTAAAGTAGCCAATCTCTTTTAAAATCCAAAGTCTTTTCAAATTCAAAATCTCTCAACTATGGCATCCAGTAAAATACTTTTTTTCTTTCAAGAGGGAAGAATCAGGGCACAGTCACAGTCAAATCAAAGCAAAACCAAATTCCATCCATCAATGTCGGGATCCACTCAAGATCTTCCTGGACTCCTCCAAAGGGCTTGGGTCAATTCTCCAGCTCCACCCTCTGCAGCACACATGCTGCTGCTTCTGTTCTTGGTGGTATCCCATGATACTGGCATCTCCCAAATGCTGGAGTCTTCTGCTGCAACTTTCAACAATAGCCTCTCTTAAACTCTCTTCATGGTGCCAAGCCTCAGCTTCTTTGCAGGACCCCTTCAGATCTGGCCTTCAACTGCCACTGAGGATGCACCTTCACCAATGGCCTCTCCTGGCCTTTCACAATACCAAGCCCGGCTGTGTTCCATGACCCCTTCATGCCTTCAAAACCAGTCCTACCTGGGTGACGCTTACACATTACCAAGTCTGGCTACCAGCACGACACTGGTGTCAGCTTGTCTTAGTTAGGGTTTCTGTTGCTGTGAAGAGACACCATGAGCATGGCAAATCTTATAAAGGAAAACATTTAATTGGGAGTGGCTTAGTTTCAGAGATTTAGTCCATTATTGTCATGGCAGGGCATGGTAGTATGCAGGCAGACATGGTGCTGGAGAAGGAGCTGAGAGTTCTACATCTTGTTCTGTGGCAGTAGAAGGAAAGACTGTATATTGGGCATAGTTTGAGCATATATGAGACCTCAAAGCCTGTGCCCACAGTGACACACTTCCTCCAACAGGGACATACCTCCTAATAGTGCCACTTCCTATTGGTCAAGCATTCAAACACATCAGTTCATGGCAGTCATACCTGTTCATACTGCCATGCTCTACTCCCTGGCCCCCTTAGGTGTGTAGCCATTACATAATGCAAAATGTATTTAGTTCAACTTTAGAGTGCCCATAGTCTCTCTCAGTCACAACACTGTTTAAAAGTTCAGTCTTTTCTGAGATTCATGCAATTTCTTAATTATAATCCCCTATAAAATCAGAATAAAAAAGCAGGTCACATATTTCCAACATATAATGGCACAGGATATACATCCATTCCAAAATGCAGGAAATGGAACATAGTAAGGAAATACTGGACCAAGCAAGACTGAAAACCAGCTGTACAAACTCCAAACTCTGCATCTCCATGTCTGATGTCAAAGTGCTCTTCAAATCTCCAACTCCTTTGAGCTTTGTTGACTGTAACATATTCCTTTCTCTTGGCCTGGTTCCACCTGTTAGCAGTTTTTCTGGGCAGGTAACCTACAGCTCTGACATCTCCAGTGTCTTGGGGTCTCCAAGGCAATCTAAGCTTCACTTTTACAGCTTCACATGATGGCCTCTCTAGACCTCCATTCAGGGCTATACCCCTGTAAATGGAGGTTTTTCTGCCCTGCCTTGTCCCGCAGATGCTTTAAATAATCCCTCATATGCTTAATATTAATTATGGAATGTTTGGCTGATAACTCAGGCTTACTGCTAACTAGCTCTTATATTTAAATTAACCCATTTCTGTTTATTGCCACATGGCTGTGGCTTTACTGGTTCTGTGGCATCTCTTCTTGGGCGGCTGGCCTGTGTTTCTCTCCCAACTCAGCCCCTATTCACCTGAGCTATCAGCTTGATTGTTCTGCCTAACCTTATCCTGCCTTGACATAGGCCAAACAGCTTTTATTATATTAACCAATATGGGAGCAATACATAGTTACAGCATATAGAAAGATCATCCCACAGCATACCCCTGACACATGCCTGGCTTTCCTTGGTCACAGAGGGAGGTTCCATAAACTCTTATATCCTGGACTCTAAAGCCAGAACCACATGACTGAACTGCCAAGTTCTGCTGCTTGCTGAGCCTGGAACATGGCCCCCTCATTCAATTACATCTTCACTAGATTTCTGTTTCCTGTGGTTTCCTTCACTGCCTAAGTTTGGCTGTCCTGAAACTTGATCTGTAGACCAGGCTAGCCTCAAATTCAGAGATTCACCAGTCTCTGCCTTCTGAGAACTGGGATTAAAGTACTGAAATTTCTGTGTGCTCCACCACTCCTGGGCCTAACTTCCTTTTCACAAGTTGGAAGTTTACCTGGGTGTCATCTTACTCTGAGGCTACCACATCCTTTATTCCATTTAATATCTTTAATCTGTGTATCTCCTTGAATACAAGATTAAGCTCATTCTACTTCCTAGTGCTTCTGTTCTCTTTAAATTGTATATGTTGTATTTTCCCTTGCCTAGCTTGCTCATAAGAGTAAACATTAATAACCATACAACATAGTCTGTACTAGGCTGTTTTACTTTTTTCTTTGCTGGGTCAAGACCAGGCTGGTGAAACCCATAGAAACAGCTGACCTCAACAAGGGGGAGCTCTTGGTCCCCAGACTAATAGCTGGGAAACCAGCATGGGACTGATCCAGATCCCATGAATGTGGGTGTCAGTGAGGAGACCTCGGAAATCTATGGGGCCTCGTGTAGTAGATCAGTACTTATCCCTAGCATAGGTGTGGACTTTGGGAGCCCATTCACATAGAGGAATACTCCCTGAGCCTAGACACACAGGGGAGGGCCTAGGCCCTATCCCAAAGGATATGACAGATTCTGAAGACCCCCTATGGAAGGCCTCACCCTCCTTGGGGAGCAGAAAGGATATGGGATAGATAGAGTGTTAGTTGCGGGGGGGGGGGCAGAGGAGGAGAGGAGAGAGAGGGAACTGGGACTGACATGTAAAACAATCTTGCTTCTAATTTAAATAAAAAGGTTTTCTTTGCTAATGCAATTAATCCAAATCTCTTCACTTTAGAAGCAGCCACATTCTTAGCCAAAAATATCGCAAGAACAATCTCTAGGTCACATACTGTTCTTCTCTGAAACCTCTTGAGCCAGGCCCTCACAGATGTAGTTACCCTCAGCACTACTGTCTTCCATGCACCTATAGTATGGTCCATTAAGCAGTGCTTAAAGCATTCCATTGCTTTCCTAACCCAAAGTACCAAAGTCCCCATTCCTCCAAGCAAAAACATGGTACAGCCTATCACAGCAATACCCCAGCCCCTGGTACCTACTTCTGTCCTCATTAGGGTTCCTATTGAAGAGACACAACTCTTATAAAGAAAAACATGTAATTGAGGATGGCTTACAGTTTCAGAGGTTTAGTCCATTGTTGTCATGGTGGGACATGATGGCATGTAGGCAGATATGGTACTGGAGAAGGGGCTAAGAGTTCTATATCTTGATATGCAGGCAGCAAAGAAGAGACTGTGTACTGGCCATAGCTTAAGCATATCTGAAACCTCAAAGCACACCTCCACAGTGGTATACTTCCTCCAACAAGGCAACATCTCCTTATATTGTCACTTCTATGGGCCAAGCATTTAAACACATGAGTTTTTTGGGGGCGGGGGTATATCTGTTCAAACCACTATATTAATCATCTTTAAAATCATTTTGCTCAGAGTCTTTATAGTCTCTCAAACTTCCTGAGTAGGATTTTGAATTTGTTAGGTCAGTTTTCAAGTAATTCTTTGTCAAGACCTTCCTCCAGAGTTCTTTTTTTTTTTTTTCTCTTTTTTTTTTTTTTCTCTATCACTGGTGTTGTCAATAAGGATGATAATATCCCCCAAGGAGTTGAAAATTGCTTTTGGCGCAAAATATTTGAGTTATTACAGGGGTGGTTCTTTCTCCAAAGGTTTGTGTCCCTGCATGTTCATTGTGTAATTTCAAACATTTTTAGGTCAGGGATTTAATGTAGTGAATGAGCATAACCTCAAGCTGGGGAAAAGATGGAAGGGAGGGAGTGATGAGGGAAAAAAGAAGTTTAGAGACATCAGGGAATGATGGCTCATGAATGTAGTCTAATCAGGCAAGAGGGTTACTCCCAGTTCAAGGCCAGCTTGGGCTACAAAGTTCTAGGCCAGCTTGGAATACAGAATGGAACTATATTTCAAAACAAAACAAAAATCTAAGAACATTCATAGGTGAAAGATAACAGAAGTTGAAAAATGTTCATCTACTCCATCCTGGACTGGAGACTCCAAGGCACTTTCCGTAGTTGTCATCCTAGAGATTTCCTTTCCTTCTCTCACTGTATTTTACTTTATTAATACCATTCTCATTATTATTGTGGATGTATGTGTTTATGGTGTGTGTACCATGGTGCATGTGTGGTGGTCAGAGGACATTGTGAGATTCTTTTTAGGGTTTGTGGATCATACTCATTTTCAGGCTTAACGTCAGGTAGCAAGGGCCTTTACCCACTGAACCAGCTATTCAGTCCTTATACTCTTTCTTTCCCCCCCATCTCTGTCTCTGTCTCTCTGTCTCTCTGTCTCTCTCTCTCTGTCTCTCTCTCTCTCTCTCTCTGTCTCTCTCTGTCTCTCTCTGTCTCTCTCTCTCTCTCTCTCTCTCTCTGTGTGTGTGTGTGTGTGTGTGTGTAGACAGATACTTACTCTGTAATATAGGCTGCAATAGAACTCACTGGTCCTGGCTCACTTCCAACTCAGGGCTGGATTGTCTTGCTTCAGCTCCTGAGTGTTAGGATTATAGGCAAGAGTAACGGGGCTTGACTCATTTTTATCTTTTTTGGTGTATTTCTTTCATTTGATGGAGGAGTCTAACTTTCTGTGAAGGGTGTATAAAAGATAATATTTTTTAAATAGATACTTTTAAGAAATTAAAAAAAAATCTTAGAATGCTTTCCTTTCATCTGTTTGTATGTCTGTGTACCACACCACATGTATGCAGTGCCTATAGAGGCCAGAAGAGGTTGTTAGATTCTCTGGGACTAGAGTTACAGACAGTTGTGAGCTACCATGTGGATGCTGAGAACAGAACTTGGATCCTCTGGGAAAGCAGCTAATTCTTTTAACCATGGCATCATCTCTCCAGCCCCTAAAGATAAAATTTTTGAGAAGTTAATGAAAATGTATTTTATGGTTGACTGATGGTTTACCTGTACCAGTTAGAAATGTTTTCCTTCAGATTTGATACTTTTCCTCTAAGCTTTTAGTGTTGCTCCTAAGAATCCTACTTAATCTCATCTCTAAATAACTCAGAAGATGCTCTGCTGTTTGAGATGCATGTTGGGCCACTTAAGGGCTTCTGAGCTCCTAGAAATGAGTAACTGTAACCATTTGGTCATGCATGGTCTTTAGTCCTGAGAATGTTTTTGAATTCTTTTTTTCTCCTTTTTTTTGGGGGGGGCTATTTTTAGATGGCTGTAGAATTTTAATTTTGATATTCAGTGTTCTGATCATTTTTGTGAATATTGAAGATTTTTGTCCTTTTTTCTTTATATCCTTATATCTGCTCATCTATTGAAATGTTGATGTTTGCTTTTTTTTTTTTTTTTAAGATATTTCTTTGAGAACAGGTGTGGTGGCACATGCTCTTAATCCCAGCAGAGGTAGGAGGCTCTATGAGTTCAAAGACAAGACAGCCTGGTTTACATGATGAGTTCCAGCATAGCTAGGGCTGTATAGTGGGACCCGGTTTTCACCCTCCTTAGCCCCCCAAGATATTTGATTTATGGGTTTTTGCTTTCTTTCTTTTTTGTTTAGAATGTTAACTCAGGATATTGATAAATTAATTTTAATTAATTATTAGTGGCTTTTCATTTTTCAATTTTCTTTTCTGCATCTTTTCTCTCATTCATATTCTTTTTCTGTTTGGTTCTTTTATGCTGAAAAGTTCCTCACATCTGTTAAAAGCTTGATTTCTATATCACATTGAGGTGTTAAGGTGTTTCTTGGTGTAAAGAAAACTCAACAGTCTTCAGTTCTTCATTTTGTGGTGAGGCTGTGTAGACTTGGAAGTATCTGGTTTCAGTTTTTATTATTTGTAATTGTTTTTTTGGGGGCTATTTAGTTTCGTTAGAGATGAACTTTTAAAATTGCTGTTTGTTAACTATTGAGCAGATTTAATTTTAACTGTTTTGTTAAAGTGGCTTTCTCTAGATAGTTTATAGCACTAGTGTAGTTATTTGATTGTGAAAACTTACCTAATTATATTACTTGTATTCCCAAAGACCTTCCAGCATTTCTATTTAAAAGAGTGTTGTGTGCTCTTTGCTTTTAAAGGCAGGCAGAGATACTACTATAGCTGAACTGTTTAGACAGATTTTTAGAAAAACCCAGCTAGTAGGGTAAACCGAAAGAAAATGGTTTCTTCAGCTTCTCCCCTATTACTTCAGGACACTCCTTTCAGTATCTGGCTGCTGGGGATTGAGCCTCAGGCCCTGCACATGCTAAGTATAAGCTAAGCACTCTCCCACTGAGCCACATTTTGCCTCTGAAAACTTGGGATAAGATACAATGAAGTACAGAATTAATTTGAATAAAATTCCATCATGACAAGTTGATATTCTGGGGGTTATTTTAAAAGCAAATTTATCCATTCTAATACAGTGCTAGTTATGTTCAGAAGTCTGCATTTAGGTTTTACTGTTAGTGAGTTGGCATACTTTCACTCATTCTGTTTAAGCAGTAAATGTTAGATATTTACCTCATAAGCCTGGCTTAACAGTGCCATATTTTCTTCATCAGATCGGTCAATTAAAGCTAGTGTTCCTTGGTACAGTAATTGGAAAGACACTTTCATGGAATTGAAAGAATCCTCGTTATATACAGGTATTTCTTGTGATGGGTCTCTTTTTCTAGATTGCTGTTATGTTAACTCCTCTTTCAGTACTTTTACATATTTGACGTGTCTCTAATTTTTCTGACATGAAGGCGGTCTTATTGTATTCTTTTTACCTTTACCTGTTCATCATCTATTATCTATTTCTTAAGTCCATACATTGTTTTGGATAGTCTAGTTTGAACTGCATCTTATTTTGATAAAAAGGAAAAATATACTATCCCTTCCTTACTGAGGCAAAGTACATTGTGTAGAGAAATGCTGGTTTCAAACTCCCTTTGAAGGGGGGGAGGGTGACCTTGAACTTCTCATCTCCTGCCTCCCCGAAAGTGTTTGCTTGAATTGCTGAAGGAAACATTCACAGGGTATCATGGCTGCTGTTTCACTTGCCAATAAAAAAAGGAATAGGAGCAAAATAGTGATTTCATCCCAAACTATGTACCAGCATTTTAAGGTGAGAGAATTGTCATTGTTAAAGTCTTATGTTAAACACAAAAATTAATGAGTACCATTTCTCACTATTTCCTACAAAAAGCATAATTTAAAAAATCTAACAAAAATAGTTTATTGGGAGTTAACAAAGTTAAAAGCAGACAAAGAAATCACACATTTTACAGCACCTCAGGAAACCGTGGCTGAGGGGAAATTTTACTTGTTAAACCCAAGTTAACCTGAATGTGACCTGTCTAAAGTATGAAAACACATTTTTGTCTTGCTTTATGTACCTGTGCTTAGTGATCAGACAGTGTCTGTTTCCACAGTTCTCATGTAATGTGTTTGAGTGTGTATCTTGCTCTTTTTTATTTAATTTAATAAAAATTACATATAGTTTTATACATAATTATGTTCATGAAGTTCTAAAGTCAAATCATGAACACAATTGGAAGTGTAGTTCAGGGGTAGAGTACTTGTCTATCATGCATGACATTCTGAATTTGATCCTTAGTACCACATAAACTGTGTGTGGAGGCATATACCTGTAGTTCCAGCAATTTGGGAGGTTGAGACAAAGGTTCAGAAGAGTAGTAGTGTTATTTCTGTTGCTCTGATTAAATACACTGACAAAAGCAATTTAGGAGAGAAAGAGTTTATTTGGGGGAAGAAATGGCCTCAAGACCACCAATCAATACTGGGACCAAGTATTCAGATATATGAGCCTATGCGGGACATTTTATATTCAACCACGAGGACTTTAAGGTCACCCTTAGCACAGTGGGTTCAAGCCAGCCTGGACCATATCAGACCCTTGTCTCAGATACAAAAGATTAAACCTGTACTTCAGAGAGAGTTAGCCTGTCTCCCCTTCCCCCTTCCCCTTCCCCTCCCTCCACTCCTCTCCTCCCCCTCCTCCCTCTTTTCCTTTCTCCCATTCTCCTTTCTGCTGCCTGAGAGATAATTGGTTCTATTAGGATTTTTTTCTTGTGGTAGTGCTTGGGATCAAGCCTGGGGTTTTATGTATGCTATCAAATGTCCTACCACAGATCTATATCCATAGCTCACAAGTGCTAGGTTTATCTTTTCATTATTTGTTTTTGAAAATATAAACAAATGTGTATAACTTTTTATGTATGAGCCACCATGTGGTTGCTGGATTGAACTGAGGACCTCTGGAAGAGCAGCCCATGCTCTTAACCTCTGAGCCATCTCTCTAGCCCATTTTATTGTTTTTTGAGACACAGTCTGGCTTCATAGCCTTGGTTGGCATTGAAGTATAGCTATCCTCTTGCTGCCTCTGACTAACAAGTGCTAGAGTTACAGGTATGAGCCACCATGCCTAGCCTTGGCTGTTGAAGATTTTACTTCACAGTCTTATGGAGTTCCTCTTTCCTTTAGGTTGAATAGTATACCATTTAATGGATTGACCTTACATAGTTTATATAGTATACCACTTAATCAATGGGTCATAGTTTAGTCCTGATGACATAAGGGTCTCTAGCCACCCCTTTTTTTTTTCTTTATTTTTGTCTTTGATATATCCTAGGCTAGTTATATAGCCTAGGATGTCCTCAAATTCCTGATCTTCCCGTCTTTACCTCCTAGTTGCCAGGAGTACAGGTATTTGCCATCACATTCAGCTATAATTTGTTAATGCAGATAATACAGTATGGTATGGCTGTTTGGAAGATCTGCTACCAAACAGAAACTTGCTCATATGACTACGGTTTCATTTTCTTTTTGTTGTTGTTTATTTTGTTAATTTTTCAGCAACAGTAAAGCAACAAAGGTAAACATGATCAAAATTGGTATAGATATATAGTCATTTTTGTGAAATGAGCCATTTTCTGTGAGATACTTTGTTACTTAATCAAAATTTTTGATAGCTCTTTGCTTGGTATTGATAATAAATCAATAAACATTTTAGCTGGAGATTTGGACAGAAGAATGTGTTCTGGTTGGTGAGAAAAATCAGTTTCCTATTGGGACAAATACATATAGTTGTGTTATTCATTCTTCATTTCTATGAAGATTATAGTATTGCTGGGAATTGTCTTAATAATGTCCTCCTAACCATATTACAGACATGAGCTTCTTTTTTTATTTTTTAATTCTGAGATCGGGTTTCTCTGTGTAGCCCTGGCTATCCTGGAACTCTTCTGTTGAGCAGGCTGTTCTCAAACTAGAGATTCAGAGATCTGCCTGCCTCTGCCTCTGCGTCCTGAGTGCTGGGATTAAAGGTGTGCACTGCCACTGCCTGGCTGCACTTGAACATTTCTTGTAGGACATTTGTTGTAATTTTTTGTTTGTTTGGATTTTTTTATGTATGTTTATTATTTATTTATTTATTTTTTTGGAGATAGGTCTCTCTTTGTAACAGTCCTGGCTGTCCTGTAACTTGTTAGGTAGACCAAGCTGGCCTTGAGCTCACAGAGATTTACCTGCTTCTGTCTCCCCAGTGCTGGGATTAGAGGTGTGTGCTACCACACCTGGCCATAGTAAAAATTTTTTTGTTTTTGCTAGCACAGATCTACACTGGTAATTAAAGGCCAGGCAGGGCTACATAGTGAGATTGTATCTCAGAACAAACAAACAAACAAAAACAAAACAAAACCCAAAACAAAAACCAAACTCCCCCCCAACCCAAAACTAAATAACAAAAAGCTTATTTGGCACCAGATGAGATATGGTATTTGCTCAACACTATAGTGTTTTTTTTCTTTTACCTTTGTAGTCATTTATGTCTGGTCCTCCAGCCTCCACCTTGCAGGTGTTAGGATCACAGGCATATGTCATTATGCCTGCCTAATTAGCTTTATCTAGAACTTTTCTTTTGTCCTTTGCTCGTTCTCTCTTTTTCATGAAACTACCTTCTTTTTCATGAAACTGAGACCTGATCTTACTTTGTCAGTTGGGGCTGATGTCAGATTTGTAATTCTCCTGCCTCAGTCTCTTGAGTGCTGGTATTAGAGGCATGAACCAACTTACCCAACTAAGTATGTTTAAATTTTTTTTAGAAAGATGTAATATGAATTGCTAAAGAGTTAACTTGATTGTAAAGTAATTATCCTTTCAAATTCTCTTTAGAATGGCTTTGTTGAGTCAGTTAGATGGCACAGTGGGTAAAGGTGCTTGTTGCATACAACATACACATGTCATGCAACACACACATACACACAGTAATAATAATATGTAAAATTTTAAAAGGCTTTGTTATAGACATACTCATATAGTCATCAAGCTGTAGCATTTGTCAGCCACACCCAACTTGACAGTTTGAGCCCCGTGATTCTTTATGTGTGAGGAGCTGCTTTGCTCTGTGCAAATGTTTTGCTCTGTTCAAGATGTCTGATTTTCTGACCTCTTTGCCTAAGCACCAGTAGTCACATCTCCTTCTCTGTTGTGACAACCAAAACTACCTTCTAATACTGTCCAGTTTCTCCTGAGGGTACTATCATCTTGGTGGAGAGCCTGTGATGTACAGTGTGATCTCTTATGAGCAGGGTCAGCTTATGACTATGAGCTGACTGGGTTGGGACCTAAAGCTTACTTCTGGTCACTGTGATCCATGGTTCGGGACTGCTGCACAGGCTCAGGAGTGACAGCTTCATTCTGCTATGTAAATGAATTTGCATGAATAGCTTAAAATATGCATGCTGTATATGCTATTTATATATACCTTTAAATATGTGAATGACTTGATATATTTATATAAAATGCTGCACCCACAAATAAGATAAATTGTGTTGTTTGCTATAATATCATGTATCTTAAAGTACAGGTAATAATACTTGTTCACTACTAGAAATTATCTTTTATAAGCTGATTCTGCTGAATTCTAACCATTTTGCATTTTGTTAATTTTAGCTACTACTCCATGGTTTGAGTCTTACAGAGAGACATTTCTGCAGTCCATGCCAGCATCAGATCATGAGTTTCTGAACCATTATTTAGCATGTATCCTTTAAGTCATCTGAAAGCCAGGAAGTTGTTAATAGGAGAAACAAAGACAAAATACTTGAGAAGCTATAGAGAATGGAGATTTTTCTTTTCTTTTTTTTTTTTTTTTATCTTTTATCGGTAGTGATACCATGTTCAAAATTATTTTAGATTTCTGATGTGGGTAGTTGAATGCGGTGTGCATGTGGTGTGTGCTCATCTGGGTATGCAAATGTGTATGCTTGTGCACGTGGAAGCCAGAGTATAAGGTCTCCCTTAGATGCTCAAGTAGGCCTTGGAGTCACACTATAGTGCAGAAACAGTCTAACTTGCAACCCTCTTGCCTTAGCCTCCTGAGTAGCTGGGATTACAGGCCTGTGCTATGAAGCCTGGCTAGAAAAATTTCTCCTAAAATTTATAGTAATAAGGCAGTGTTTTTCATTGAGAAATGTGATAATTTCCCTGACATATGGTTACAAGGTATGTTGGTGGCATCGTCTGGTGAAGCTGAACCTATGGAACAGTTTTCAAAGTTGTCACAAGAACAGCATCGAATTCAGCACAACAGTGATTATTCCTACCCTAAATGGTTTATCCCAAATACACTTAAATATTATGTGCTTTTGCATGATGTAACGTCAGGAGATGAGCAGAGGTAAGCATCACCTTTTAAATTTTAATTGTTTTATTTTATAAAAAAAGGAGAATCAGAAAAAAAAAAAAAAGCTGGGCGTTGGTGGCACATGCCTTTAATCCCAGCACTCGGGAGGCAGAGGCAGGCGGATCTCTGTGAGTTCAAGGCCAGCCTGGTCTCCAGAGCGAGTGCTACACAGAGAAACCCTGTCTTGAAAAACCAAAAAAAAAAAAAAAAAAAAAAAAGAATAAAGAAAAAGAGAATCACTTTTTATTGTGTGTGTCTGTGTGCACTTGCACGAAGACATCTTTTAGGGGGTTGGTTCTCTTCTTCCACCACAGGGGCCTAGGAATTGAACTTAGGTTGTTGGTGGCAGGTGCCTTCCTTCCTTCCTTCCTTCCTTCCTTCCTTCCTTCCTTCCTTCCTTTCTTTCTTTTTCTAGACCCTGCGTTCAATATTCACCCGTGAAAGAAATAAATTATAAACGAGCAGACTGAACCTAATGTGACTACACAGTTGTACTATTTTCTTAAGTTGTCACATTTCAATTTATTTTTCTCTACCAACAGTTAGCATGTTTAGTAGTTTTTCTTTATTTTCTTTTTAAACATATTATGTGTAGCCTAAGCTGGCCTTGAACTTTGCATATAGTTAAAGATGACAAGTTCTTTTCAAAATATGGAAAGGTGGGGGCTGGAGAGATGGCTCAGTGGTTAAGAGCACTGCTTGTTCTTCCAAAAGTCCTGAGTTCAATTCCCAGCAACCACATGGTGGCTCACAGCCATCTGTAATGAGATCTGGTGCCCTCCTCTGGTCTGCAGGCATACATGCAGACAGAACACACTGTACACATAATAAATAAATAAATATGGAAAAGTTTTGATTTTTATTTATTTATTAGTCTGAGAAGTAGCTCAAGGCTCAGCTTCTGTAAGTTTTATAAGAACAAGAGGTAGTCTGTACAGTAAGGGCTTCATCTGCTTTGCTATAATTCTTTCCTTTTCTTCCATATCCTATACAGTTCTTTTGGTATTACAATTTTCACTTATTAATAAATGGTTTTAAAAGATACTCTCACATTATGCTTTCTGAGGATGAGTTCGAACAGTTGACAAAAATCTGCTAATCTCTATGTTTGAAGTAGCTCTGAAAACGGGCAGTCTTCATGGTAGCTAATATGGAGGCTCCCAGATCTGTGTTGGAAAGAAAATAGTTTTTCTTTCTGTAGTTCCCTCAGACAAGTTTGGCCATCAGAATTGCTCTTACAACAGATATGGCTATTGTGAAGAAAAGTTTTGATTAGGGTCATGAGATTTTGTTTAAATTTTTATAATCTCTAATTTTCTGTTTTGCCTTTTGGGGTATTATTCTTGGATTATTTGAAATGTCTGTTGTTGGGGCTGGAATGATGCTCAGGATTAAGAGCACTTGCCACTCTTGCAGATGACCTATGTCCAGGTCCCAGCACTCACATGACAGCTTGAAACTGCCTGTAATTTGGCCCCAGGGGATCTGACACCCTCTTCTAGCTTCCTTGAGCTCTTGCATGTAGGTAGTGCACTTCAAATCTATGCAGGATTACATACATTTAAACGAAAAACATTAAGAGCTGTTGTCTAAGGTCTGCTAAATTCTGTCTAAGGTTATTACAAAATTTTTTCTCTTCTTTAGAGCTGAATCAATTTATGAAGAAATGAAACAGAAATACGGAACTCAGGGTTGCTATTTGCTTAAAATTAATTCTCGAGCACCCAATCGAACCTCAGATGAACAGATACCAGATCCTTGGAGTCAGTATCTCCAGAAAAATAGTATTCAAAACCAGGTACATCTGAAAAACAACCAAACCACAAAGTTGTATTTTAACTTATGTCATAAAGATATGATTGTAGACTTTTACTTTTTGAGGGGTGGGTGGAGACAGGGTCTTACTATGTTTACCTGACTGGCTTGGAACTTGTTATGTAGGGACTGACCCCAAACTCCCAGAGATCCACCTATCTCTGCCTGTATGTAGAGTGCTAGGATTAAGGTTGTGCCACTAAGCCTGGTTAGCTTTTTGTTTTCTTTTTCTTTGACATGTAGTACAGTCAGGCTGTGAACTTGTTATGTCACCCAGGCTGTCTGTCCTGATTTCTTAATCATCCTGCCTCAGCTTCACAAAAGTGTTGACATTTTTGACATGCACTACCATGGGTCTTGAAGTTTTTATTTATTAGTTTTGTAACTGAGCATTGTGGGTTTGCAAAGCCAAAACATACAAGAGGGGAGAAAGATGTCTTACATGCAGCAGGCAAGGCAAACAGGGGAGTCAAAGGAACCATGAGGATTTCATTCAGGGCCCATTCCTAAGCTTTTTCTGTTGTGTTCCTCTTATGCTCGTTTATGGTCATAATTTAAAGAACAGATAGATGCAATGTTGGGCATGCTCAGCTCAGTCTTAGAAGCACATATGTAAAAGCTTAAAGTGACAGACAGAAATGCCTGGCCATGCTTTATTTTCACCATGAAGTTTTAGCTGAAAATAAAGGAAAGGGTACTTTGAAGGCACATTAACGTATGAGCCTGCTCCCAAAGGTACCTTCCTTGCTTAGTGGCTAACTAATACAAACATTGGTATGACTAGTTTTGGTTTCTCAGTTGTGAGCTCTTAAATAAAGTGATGCAAAAGCTGGTTTTTAATCAAGTATAGCACATTCAGGTATATAATAGCATTAGGTGTTATGTTTTTGAAAAGTGGAATTGTATACTGCATCAATTACTTTCTGTTGCTGTGATAAACACCATGAAGAAAGGGTTTCTTTTACCTTACAGTTCCTATAAAATGAAGTCAACTATGGTGGGGAAGGTATGGAAGCAGAGGTCTGAGGCTGGCCTGGCAGTCAGAAACCAGAGAGATCCCTTTTCATTTACATACAGGAAGCAAAAGCTGCTGCAAATGCTATTTTTCCTCCAGCAAGCCTGAAACTCGTAAAGGTTCTAAAATTTAGCACCATCAGCAGAGGCAGGTGGATTTTTAGGAGTTCAAGGCCAGCCTGGTCTACATAGTGAGACCCTGCCTCAGGCCCACACCCCCTCTACACACATCCCCACACACCCATATTAACTAAGAAGGCTCATAGTCTGTTCTTTTATCATCCCTGACTGGGGTTGCCTTCCTATAGTTCCACCATGCTGTTCTTTGGCCACTTTGTGGAGCTTATACTTCCAAGTGGGTGGGTTTTGCTCCTGTCTTTTGGTCTTCCTTTCTTAAATTCTTGAAGTGTTGTTTCTTCTTTCCTTGTTACTTTCTTAGAATTCTAACTAAGTTAGTTTATTTGTGGAAGTGAATAGTTGCAAAGTTTATTTCTTTTACAATGTTAAGTAACATTGTGTGCTACTTGGTAGAGTCAGTGACAACTTTGTTTATTTGGTTAGTAAAGTTTTGACATTTTTAAAGGGATTTTTTTAAATAAATGGAAAATATATTTTGCATAACTACACTACTTTATTTGCTCCTTATGAGATATTTAAAAATCACTTTTAAAGTTTATGTAATTATTAATCTAATAGCAACCTTGGTTAAGATTTTATTTTTCTGTCGTGTAGAATTTTTAATCTAGATATAGTATCTAATATTTTACTTATTTATTTTTAAGATTTATTGTTGTATTGATTTTATGTATAAATATGAATGTCTGCAGGCATTGAAAACCCTGGAACTGACTGTAGCTACAGGTGGTTAAGAACCGCTTGATGTGGGTGTTGGGAACTGAGCCTGGGTTCTCTGTAAGAGCAGGAAGTGCTCTTAAACAGTGAACTATTTCTCTAGCCCATTTACTCATTTTAATATTGAAATAATGCTACCTTTCTTTCAGATTATGTTGAGGGGAGATCTTTAGACATAAAAGAACCAAATTAGCTGGATGTAAAACAGCTTTTTTTTTTCTATGGTCATTTTTCTTTTTTCAGGACCATGCTCAAAATAAAGGTAGTGGTAAAAACTTCAGTTCATAGTAAGCTGTCTAAGGTTGTAGAAGGAAATGCCAATCTGATTGTTCAGTTGAGAACTTTTAACAGAAGATGGAGGTATCAGAGAGTATATATAATTTAGTCTTAGAAGGCCAGAGCTTGAGAATCATTAAAGGTCACCACGTGACAGCCTGAGGACTAACAGCAGCTGCTCTTTCCATTACTTGTGCAGTTCAGGGAAGCCATGTCAGTGTTGAATATAGACAAGTTTTGGTATTCCAGGCTAGTATACCTACTTTCTGAAGTCTGTCTGGAGGGGTTATTTTCAGTTTCTTATCTGGCTGTGTCTGTTGCTATTAAGTTCTGGCACTCAGAATAATAATACCTTATTTTTATTGGTCTCATGGAGTAGTGTAGGGTTCAGGGATGGACTGAGAATCCAGTGCCTTTCTAGAGTGGAACACTGTGTTGGATATTTCTCATAGCCTTTCAATATATTCAGCATCTGCTCTTAGCATTTTGTCTATGACCTGGGAGATTTTGAAGTTGTTCTTTTTCTGTCTTGACTCTGGTAGGCTTTTCCTTTGCTGTTATTTTTTAGGATTCATGGGTATATTTATGTGCCTATATAAATACCTCTGGGCATGAATATTGAAATACATTTGAGATACAGGTCATTTGAATGCAGAAGTATTAGCATAGTTAATTGAGTATGAAAAGGGATTAAAATACAACATTATGGATCATCATGACAATATGATATACTGAAATTAGAGGGCCAGAAGAGTATTGCTTCAGCAACTAAATGAAGCCATATTCAGGAGAAGAATCATAGGCATTAGTGTATTTGGTAATATTTAAACATGATTAACTATATTGCTAATACTTTTGTATTTTATTTTGCTAGGAATCATATGAAGATGGCCCCTGTATTATGACCTCCAATAAGAATTCTGATAGTAACTTGCTCTCATTGGATGGACTAGATAACGAAGTCAAAGGTCTTGTTATGCTTTCTCTAAGTTCTCTTTTGACTGGAAGTATTTATTGTTACTAAAGCTCTCTAGCCTTCACAGATAAAGGATAGGGAAACTTCCACCCTCCACCCCTTTTAGTACTAGTGATTGAGTTTAGGGCTTTGCAGATGCTAATTAAATAATCTATATCTGACATATCTCCAGCCCCAGCTCCTTTCTTTAAAATTTGTTTTAAAGATTGATTTTAAATTATGTGTATGTATGTTTATGTGTGGGTTGTGTCTGAATGCTGGTGCCAGAGGAGGTCATAGGCATGAGATCCACCCAGAGCTAGAGTTATATACAGGTGGTTGTGAGCTGCCTGATGTGGGTGCTGGGAACTGAACTCTGGCCCTCTGCAAGAACAGTGTATGCTGCTAACTACCGAGCCATCTCTCTAGCCTACCCCTCCTTTTTTAAATTTGAAGATAGGGTCTTGACTAAGTTACTGACTATGCTTTAGGATCTTCTTGTCTCAGCTTCCTAAGTAGCTGGAATTTAAGGTATCTCTCTGTGTAGCATACGCTGTCCTTGAACTTAGAATTTGCTCTATTTCCCAGGTACTAGGAGTTAGACATGTGCCAACACACCTGGCTCTGAAGTTATTCTTCAGATTATTCTTCTGATTTTATTCAGTCCTTTGAATTCTGGCTTTTGTTGTTTACATTTAAATTGGTGTTACAAGAGTTAGAGGGCTCAGTAGTTATTGATCTTCCAGAGGACCATGAGCTAGTTAGATCTCAGTACCCTTGCCAGACAACTCACAACTGCCTGTACCTCTAGCTCTGTGGGAACCTAACACCCTCTGTTGGCCTCCTTGGGCTTCATGTATACACAAATAAATGGAAATTCTAAAAATGGTTATGCCTGGGTCAATCCAAATATTTATATCACATTAAAAAGGGAATAATGCTTTCAGCTTTCTCTTTTAAAAAAGCCAAGGAAATGTAACATACAGTATAATCCCCCAAATCCATATAATTTTTAAGACCGTATTCCTTTATTTTAAGTTGTAGTATTGGTACAATTGGCTCCAATTTTTTGTTTGTTCGTTTTGTTTTGTTTTGTTTTGTTTTGTTTGTCTTACTGTGTAGCCCAGACTGGCCTGGAACTCACTGTTGCAACTTGAGATCCATTTGTCTCATATTTCCAAGTACTGGGGTTGTAGACATGTGCCACTATGTACAGCTGTTGTGATATAAGATAGCCTGTTTCTAAGCAGAACCCTTCCTGCTTCAGGAGCTATTACTCTTGTTTCTCAATAAAACCTTGCTTGCTCTCTAAAAATAAGGCTCGTGTGTGTGTGTGTGTGTGTGTGTGTGTGTGTGTGTGTGTGTGTGTGTGTGTGTGTTTGTGTTTGCTCTATGCACGCGTTTCTGCATGCAGGCACAGTGCCATGTATGTGGAGGTCAGTGAACAAATTGGAGGGTATCTGTTCTTTCTGTTCATGTGTGGATTCCAGTAATCAAACTCAGTTGTCAGGCAGCCTTCCCTGAACTGTCTCTGTAGTTCAAGCCTTTAATTTAAAATGGAAAAATGTTAACAATATTTCATCTCAGATATACACAGAGAGAAGGAGTTTGTCATTGTTTCCTTTAATGGTATGGTAGTTTTGTTATGTTTTCTGTAGCATTCTGAGAATAAAAGAGAGATTTGTTTTTCAGTAGATGGTTTACCAAATAACTTCAGAGTTCATCCACTTCAATTAGACCAATGCGGTGACCCTCTTAACAGTACCGATGGCTCAGATCATGCAAAGTCTGCTTCAGTACAAGAAACAAAGAAAGCAAGTACTGGAGTGATTCATGGTGCTTGTTTAACACTTACCGATCATGATAGAATTCGACAGTTTATACAAGAGTTTACATTCCGTGGCCTTTTGCCACATATAGAGAAAACAATTCGGCAGTTAAATGATCAGGTAAGACTTAATTTTTGGGGGTTATTAATCTTCAAATTAAGTCAGTGAGTTTAAGACTTTATTAAAAGTTTTGTTTTGTATTTAACTTTTGTTTTTTGTTTTACAATAAGCTGTAAAAACTGAAGTTAGTATCAGTGATGAAGTTCTGTTTTAACGGTAGATAAGCCTTATTCATTTTCATTTGGAATTTTCTTCAGTTCATTGGACAAATTATTTTTTAAGACTTATTTATCAGTTCTAATTTTATGCATATGAATGTTTTGCCTGCATGTATGTATGTGTACTATTTTGTATTTGGTAGCTACAGAGGTTGGCATTGGATGCCCTGGAACTGGAGTAATGAGTAGTTGTGAGCCACCATATGGGTGCACGGAACCTCAGCAAGAGCAGCAAGTGCTCTTAATCACAAGCCAGCATTACAGCGTATATATTAGATATTAAGAAAAAAGCACCCCACAACCCGAAACTGTTTTTAGTTTTATTTTATGGATATGAGTGTTTCACCTGCACACATGTATGTGTACCATATGTGTTCCTAATCCCTGCAGAGGTTGGGGGTGGGGGTGTTGGATTCCCCAGAACTGGAATTCTAGTTGGTTGTGAATCACTGTGTTGGTGTTGAGAGCTGAAGCCAGGTCCTCTACAAGAAAAATAAGTACTCATATTTGCTGAGCCATTTCTTTAGACCCTAGACATTTTTTAAATTAGTGTTATTAAAATAATAATTTACTTGCTAGTAAAGTTTAATTTTTTTGTTTGTAGAAAATACTTTCAAGTCTTTATGCTTGTCAATATGGTTAAATTTTTTTTTTCTAGCTAATATCAAGGAAAGGTTTGAGTCGATCTCTGTTTTCTGCCACTAAGAAATGGTTTAGTGGCAGTAAAGTTCCAGAAAAGAGCATTAATGAGCTGAAAAATACATCTGGGTTGTTGTAAGTAAAATATCACTATATTTAATTCTACTGCATTTAACTTTTTTGTGTTTGACTACAAAAACAGTGATTGTTTCTTTAGTTTTTATTTTCATATTGGTAAAAACTTAATGATATCTAAGAAAGACACTAATTAAATTCTAATGTAAAAAACAGCTCTAATTGGACTTTTTAAAGAAATTATTTTTATATGTGTTGGTGGTTTGCCTGTAGGTATGTCTGTGTGAGGGTGTCAGGTACCCTGGAACTAGAGTTACAGACAGTTGTGAGCGGTCATGTTGGTGCTGGGAATTGAACCCGCATTCTTTGCAAGAGCAGCCAGTGTTCTTAACGGTTGAGCTATCTCTCCAGCCCTTTAATTGGACTTTTAAATCGATTTATTTTTTGAGATGGAGTCTTATTCTGAGCTCAGGCTTTCTTGGGACTTGTAACAATCCTATTTCATTTTTCCAAGCACTGGGATTACAGGTATCAACTCCTACAATGGCTGGCTTATTGGACACTGGAAAATAAACTCTTCAGCCAGAAGCACCACAAGCTCTCCCCATTACTTTAATTGCTCAGCAGAGCTAAGACCCTATTGCTAAAGACTCCACGTACTTTGATTCCAGAACACTGAGAAAGTAAACTGGAACTGATCAGGACAGTTTCTTCCCTGGTGTTTGGTTAGCTTTCCTAGTGCTAGAAGGTGATATGTAGACTACCGGGGGAAAATCATCAGTGGTCTCACTCAGCAGAAGATGCTGGATGTCATAGTACCCACCTGCTAGGCCACATGTGCCCACTGGTCTGATAGTGGCATAAATGTTATGGGGGTAACCAATTGTTTTTAGGTTGGATTTGACCGCACTGGGAGTGAATTCATGGTTGATGATGTAAACCTGTCAACGGCCCATGACTAAAGTGGTGATAAGCAAAAACAAACAAAACTCTTAAAATAACTCAGAATGTCATTTTACTTTGGACTGTTTATTTGTAAGAAGATGAAGTTAGATTGAGTGTTCAGTACTAGTTCTTTTTATCTGAAATGCTTGGGTGTATACTTTTGTAAATGTAATGTCTTGCTGAATTGCCTCATTTGGCCTTCAGCTTGGAGCTCTCCTGCTTCAGGCTCCCAAGTATTGGTGAGCCACTGTGCTGGCCTCCTGCTGCTGTTCTAAGACAAGGACTATATTTAGCAAATTTTGTTTCTTACAAAAACTTGCTTTAATGAAAACTGACATGAGTCTGTTTGCATTTTTTCTAAGTTGTACATAAATAAGTCACTTGGTGTTAACCATTTATTTACTTCATAACTTGTTCCTTATGCAAATGCTTGTCTACAGTCGAGAAGCTTCTGGTGCTATAAGTTAAACATTTTAATTAACTTGGACTTCAAATAGTTTTGAGAACTGACAGTCTTCCTTCACAGTAGAATTTTTGCAGAGCAGATAAAATTCTTTCATGTTCTGGGTAGTTGAACAGCTTTTTTTTGTATGATGGGCCATAAATTATATATTTATGTTCTAGGTATCCTCCAGAAGCACCTGAGCTTCAAATAAGGAAAATGGCTGACTTGTGCTTCTTGGTGCAGCATTATGATTTGGCTTACAGTTGCTATCACACTGCAAAGAAGGATTTTCTTAATGACCAAGCAATGCTTTATGCAGCTGGCGCCTTGGTTGGTACTGTTTGTTTGTTTATTTTGTGATATTTATTTTGTGATGTTGGGTATCAAGCCTAGGGCCTAGCATGGCCTAGGCAGTGTTCCCCAAGCCTTTGATGCATTTTAGAAAGTTAAAATTGATTGTCTCCTTCCCTTCCTTCCCCTTTTTACAGTTCTGGGCTCAAGGCAGGCTTCTCTTCCTCTTTTACCCTCAAGTTAGGAGTTCCTTTTCATCTCAATCCCACCAGGAAGAAGTGTTTGCTATATATATTGTATCCTCCAGCCATGCTAAGCTGCCCAACAAGCTACAAGGTCACCTCCCAAGTTACTGCTTCATGGTTTTGTTTGTGCTTTGATTACTCAGATGAGTAGGCTTCAAGAGGATTGTTCAAAATCTGCTCCTCTAAGGTTTATTACTTGTACAATAGCTTTTATAGCTTTTATAAACTATGGATATTTTCAGTTAGGAATGTGTAATGTTATAATAAATACACCCTATTTTCCATCACTGAATTCATCTCTCATGTAACTGCTACCTTTGTTTAACTAGATTAAATATTTTTCAGGATTCACCTTTGTTGTGGATATGTCAGGATATACCTTTAAATCATGTATATCTCTGTCATTGTCATCGTCTTCTCCTCCTCCAGCTTTTTTTAAAGACAGGGTCTCTGTTTAATCTGCCTAGCCTAGACCAGGCTAGCCTCAAACTTTAAATAGAGATCAGCTTGCCTTTGTCTCCCAAAGGCTGGGATTAAAAATGTATGGCCATCACAACCTGCAAAGACCAAAAAAAATTTTATTTTATTAGTTCAAATTAGGAACAAGCTTGCTTCAGATGTCAATCCCTTCTCCCTCTCCCTCCCCTCCCCCCCCAACATCCCACCTGCCTCTAGCCATTCCCCCTCTACTCCCCAGGCAGGGTAAGGCCCTCAAAAGGGGCTCCCCAAAGTCTACCACATCATCCTGGGCCAGGCCTAGGCCCTTCCCCATGTAAGATCAAAATTTTAAGTCAAAACAAATAGTTATGTGTTTTAAGTCTGCATTAAACTGAAATGTATGCATATATACTCTGAGACCTTCAGTATTTAAGTTTACCGAGTGTTAAATATGAGAATGTTTCTCCTGAAATACTGTTTGGGTTTTTTTTTTTTCCCCCTTTAGGAAATGGCAGCAGTATCAGCCTTTCTTCAGCCAGGAGCTCCTAGGCCATACCCTGCCCATTACATGGACACAGCAATTCAGACCTACAGAGATATCTGCAAGTAGGTGACCATAATATTTATCTTTTGCCTATTTTGGGACAGAGTTTGTATTTTATAAGTAGTAGTTTTTCATGCCTTAGAATCTCAAATAAAGTTAATTTAGTCAGAGACTAGTTGAAGTGAAAATAGTGCTTATTCTCTTTTCAGTTCATAGCTGCATTGCATTTGTGGATGATAACGTGACATTTGTAGCAATAAGGCTGTCTACTACATTGGAGATAATTTTTGTCGTGGGACATTTTTGATTTTACCTACTGTTAAGATGGAAATTAGGCATTTTGAACTTCCCTTGTTAGTTAGGCAGAAACATGAGGAGTCAAAAAATATAGACTCAGGAAAAATGAGAAGTAGTGAGTACTATTAGAATTCTTATAAAGAAACTGAACTGGGCCAGAAGTCACCAGAAGGAGGCTGCTAGGTTATTTGATAAGTAGATGTTCACACAGGGTGGCTAGGTTTTGTAGCCATGGGGACATTTCTAGAATTATGAGTTATAGTAATAAATTTCAGTAATTTTTCCTGTAAAGGTCAGTTTGTGTATTTGGAAAGCATTGGGGGATATATAGAAAGGGTTAGGGATAAATTGATATTAGAAGCTTTAGCTGTCATTTTTTTCTTTCTAAGCTGGAATTAAGGTTTATGTAGTAGTAAATGAAAATTACTGCTTATTTGAGTAGACATTCATCATTATAAAAGCTGTTTTTTAGTAAATTAATCAGACTTCTTTTTAATGGTGCTGGATTGAACCCAGAACTTGACCTGTTGAATTACATGTCTGATGTTTCTGTTGTAGAATAGATGCACCGGAAGGCAGAGATAGAGAGATCATTTTGAGCCCTCTGTTGTTCATGTAGAGGTAATAGTAATGGTAGTGCTTACAGTGGAACAGCATTAATAGGGCTGGCAAGATACCAGTGGGTAAAGATGGTTGTTGCCAAGCCTGACAACTTCAGTTTATCCCCAGGACCCACATGACAGGAGAGAATTGACTCCTGAAAGTTGTCCTGATTTCCATGTGAATGCTGTAATGACAAGTGTATTTGTGCCCCCACATGCACATACACACAAATAAATATAAAATATATGCAAATAAAATGTAATTTAAAAATTTAGCAATTCATAAAATCGAAGAACTGAGTCTTATATGAGTAGTGAACATTAGGAGTTTATATTTTGTGTTCATTAAGGCAGACTTAGGTATTTAGGAATACCTGTTTGAAAATGTAGTTTGTGGAAAGTCTGATAGACCATCAGAGCATTTGTTTGTTTTGTGGGATATGGGTCTTATTTTTCTAGGCTGGCTTGAACTTGCTATGTAGCCAAGGGTGATCTTAAATTCCTTATCCTCTGTTTCCATTTCTGGAGTGCTAGGACCACATGCGTAAGCTATGGGACCTGCTATTACTTTTTCTTTTAAAAGACACGTCTCACTGTATAGCCCAGGCTAGACTGGAACTCAACATGTAGACCAAGCTGGTCTCCTATTCACAGAGATCACCTACCTCTGTCTTCCACATTCTGGGATTAAAAGACTAGACATGTGATATCATGTCTAGTCTACAGTACTTTATGTAAATAATTACCCCCCCACACACATTTTTATTTATTTTATGTGTCTCTGAGTGTTTGGGTATGGGCATGCCATGGCATGCATATGGAGGCCAAGGACAAGTTCTCTCCTCCACATGTGGGCCACTAGAAGAAACTGAAGTCATCAGACTTGGTTGCAAGCACCTTTACCCACTGTATTATCTCACTCCGACCCCCCCCTTTCTTGTGTACAAAAATTACTTTATTGCAGTTGTTTTTGTTTTTAAACATTTCCTTTGCTACAATACAAATGATACTGACAAACAAAATGCTACATATGACTTGTTTTCACTTTATGTTTGGAGAGCATACCTTTAAATGTATAATCTGTATAATTGGTACAGGTTATATATGAACTATAAGGGGTGCTGAGCTAGAAGAATGCTGATAGTACTGTACAATAAGCCTTACGAGTTAGTGCTGTAGACCATTTCTACCAAAAGGAAAATGCATCTTTGTACGTATGTTTATTCTCTTCTTTGAGACAAAGCCTTATAGTACCAGATAATCACCAGCATTCTCCTGCCTCAGCCTCCCAAGTGCAAGGATTATAGGTGTTCCCTACTGTGTTCAGCGTTGTATTGTGCTCTTACTTTAGAATTGAGAGATGAGAAAATGTGCTGGGCTGGGGCTATAGCGTATCATTTGCCAAGCTCCCAGTTTGACTCCCAGCATCTCTAAAGGGAATAAAGATTGAGGATTGCTTTCTTTCTTTTTTTTTTTTTTTTAAGTCTTTTTATTAGGTAGAAAATGACAGGCTTGTTTTCTTAAACATTAATCTTTTTATTAGAATTTGAGAACAACAGCAGGGGAGGCAGACTGGGAAGTACTGGAAGGAGACGAGGAAGAGATAGCCTTGCCTTTTGAGTTAGGGTCCCCAAGAGAGCAGGCAGCTTCAACTGTGATGATTGACAAGCAGCTGTGTGGATGTGGGGTTTATTTCTTAGAGAAAGTGAGACTGTGGAGTTCAGAGCAAGCATGCTAGGACTTTGACAAATATCCAAAAATGGCTAGAAAGATGGAAAGGGCACAGGTTTAGCTGTGAAGCTCTGCAAGCAACGCCAGGACAAACTTCTTACTCAAAGTCATCTAGTGGATTCTTTGAATGCATGGTAATTTGGTTGTGCTAAAGAATTACTGTGATGCTGATTATTTTTCCTTGTCTGTTTTTGTTTAGGAATATGGTGTTGGCTGAAAGATGTGTGTTGCTTAGTGCCGAAATTTTAAAAAGTCAAAGCAAATACTCAGAGGCTGCAGCCCTTCTAATACGGTTGACAAGTGAGGTACTGGACTTGTAGTGTTTGATTTCATTAGTGTGTAAAGAGGTGCTGTACAAAACATAAAATAAGGAGGAGCTCTCTTTTTCAGAATTAAGACACCACTAGTTATTTGTTAACTTCATTTAAGGTGTTTTGTTTTGTTTTGTGGTGGGGGGAGCTTGAGACAGTTTTTATAGTCCATGATGCCTTTAAATTCCTAACAATTTCCCTGCCTCCGCTTTCTAAGTACTGGGATTTTAGTCATGAATACCATACTCAGCCAGTATCTTTTTTATTGAACATTATGTTTTTAAATTTATTTTATGTTTATGAGTGAGTTTGACAGATCCAACTTAGGTGGCCAGGCTTGTGACAAGTGTCTTTACCTGCTGAGCCATTTCACTTGGCTCTCTACTGCCTTCATGGTTTACATCACTACTCTTTCTACTTTGGCTCATTGCTTGTGGCTTCAATAATTTGCTGGTCATGTCCTTCAGATGAGCCGTTTTAGTTCCCCACCTTGCTCTAAATGTTTCCTTTCTACTGTCTCATATACTGCTATAAAGATTGGCATCATATTATACTACAAATTATGTTTAATTTGTTACCTACATGAGGCCAGCCTAGTACTTTTCTTGAGCCAGTTGTGTGTATTCCAGGCTGATCTGAGCTATCTCACTCTATAGCTCATGCTATCCTTGAACTCATCCTCTTGCTTCAGCCTTCTGAATGCTGAGATTACAGAGGCATGTCACCACACCCTCTTGGCTTTTACTTTTTTTAAAAGATTTTTCTTTTTAAGCGTGTTTGTGTGTGTGTGTGTGTGTGTGTGTGTGTGTGTGTGTGTGTGTGTGTGTGTGTGTGTCTGTGTGTCTGTGTAATAATTTTCATGTGAGTTCAGTGCCCTCACAGAAGCCAGAAGGAGGTTTTAGATCTCTGGAGATGGTACAGGCAGCTCAGCTGCCTGATATGGGTGCTGGGAATCAAACTCAGGTCCTTTGAAAAAACAGTTCCCTTCCATGCTTTTAACTACTGAGCCATCTCGCCGGCCCATCTTTTACATTTTTATCCCTGATACCTACCACTGAGGTTTGTACATGGTAATCTACAAATGTTGGTTAAGCTGAATAAATGCCTTTAAAAAGATTTCTCCGAGATGTATTAATGTCATGTGTGATATTTAAAGTGTTTAGTAACTGGTATATATAATACACTGACCAACAAGCATGAAATGGTGTGTCTTAGTTACTGTTCTATGGCTGTAAAGAGACATTATGACCAAAGCAACTCTTATAAAGGAAAGCATTTATTTGGGGTTTGCTTACAGTTTCAGAGGTTCAGTTGGTCTATTATCATGGCAGGGAGAATGGTGACATGCAGGCAGGGGCTGGAGCAATAACTGAGAGCTACATCCTGATCTTTAGGTAGAAAGAGATAGAAATTCTGTGCCTCCTGCAAGCTTTTTGAAACCTCCAAGCCCACCCCCAGCCCAAACCTCCCAACACTGTTGCATCTCCTAACTCTCCTAATCCTTCTCGAAAGTGCCTCAAACATATGAATCTGTGATGGTTGTTCTTATTTAAAACCACCACACTGTTAGACACGAGCTGTTTGCTAGTGTTGGATCCAGGCTCTGTATTCAGTGTATTTTAGTAGCTAATCTGATCTTAAATTTGAATGCTGTGCTATATTTTCCAACCTAGGGATATTAGTGAGTATACAAAGAGTTAGTGTATTGTTTCTTTGTTTTTGTTTTTTTAAACCTTGCTTAAAGTGTTTGTCTTTTTACCCACATATATGCACATTCTTATTATATTTAACCTTGTTATTTATTTTTAACTTTCTCAAAATGGATGATTTGTCATTTATTGCTTTAGGGCACAGGAAGGAGCATGTTCTAGTAATATTTTCCTAGAATTACGAATTTGCAGTGATCTGTTAGGCTTTTCTCCTCCCTCTTCTTTTTTTCCTCCTCCCCTCCAATGTTTGGCATTGAAATCAGGACCTCACAAATGCCAGGCAAGTGCTGTCCTACTAAACTACATTTCCAGTCGTGCCCCCCCCCATATATATTTCTTAGCAGTAACTTGATTTTTAATTGAATATTTTATTCTGCTATTTTTGTGTGTGTTTGGTACACATGCCATGACATTTATAAGGAAGTCGTAGGACAAGTTAGTAGAATCATTCTTTCTACCTTTAAATGAGTTTTTTGGGAAAAACTCTGGTTGTCAAGTATTGGTGGCAATTTTTTTTTTTTTAACCTGCAAATACTAACTTGATAGTAAAGACTTGAAAGTCATAGTATGTTTGAAGCCAGTAGTCTGTGTCTAATTTTGTTTTAGCTTAATTCATGATATGAACTTAAGATCCCTCTTGAATTAGTTAGTCTTATGGTGTTAAATTTGAGAATTCGAAGTTTATTATGTGAGTTCTTAACTGGACCATACATTGAGTCACTTAAAAACGATTACAGATTTCTAGAGAACATTCTTTGTGTAGGATATCCAGGATTGGTACCTATACAAAGTTTTGCAGTTGAATGAGTAAGTATGTGAACAAAAGTGTGTACGTGCATGCCCAGAGGCCAGAAGTTTTGGATCTCTTGGAGCTTGAGTTAGATGTGGTTGTGAACTTCCTGACATAGGTGTTGGGAACTGTACTTAGGGTTCTTGTGAGAGCACTACACACTGTTAACTGTTGAGCCATCTCTCTGTCTCCAAAAACCTGAATTCTTAGCGTCCATTGATGAGGTATTTATTTATAGTATGGTTTTGGCAGTGATTTGTCTGCAATGATTAGACTTTGAGGTACATGCAAAATTTTCAATAATTTCTTATTTCTAATTCCAATAATTTGTGTAATAAAAGTATTTAATTACTAAGAATTTCGTAATTATTTTTTATGACAAGAGGCAGGAGGGCTGTGGGTTTGAGACCAACTGGGGCCATCCAGAGTTCTAGATCAGCCTTAAGCTACTCAGTGAGATCTTGTCTCAAGAAGTAAAAGCAGGAATTGAAGCTCAATGGTAGAACACTTGCCTAGGTTCAGTTCCCAGCAATTCATGCACATACACACATGCTCATATACATGTGCACATGCACACACAGAAATTATACTTACTAAATCTTTTTTTGATAGTAGCAAAAAAAAAAACCCAAACCAATGTTTGATTAATTGGTGACTATAAGTTAGGATATTTTTACATATTAGATTATAATACTTATTTAGAAAAAATGAAAGATATAAATGGCTTGGAGAAAAAGCAAAACATTGTATATACTGCCACTTGTATATAAAATGTTTGTGTTTGTTTTTTTCATACATGCATGTTCAGCACATAGGCACCCACAGAAAGAGAAACAGAAAACAGCAACAAATTGGAAACAGTCCTGTACAAATGGGACACCAAAGATGCTTGCTTTTTTGTACAGTTACATTATATATATATGAATGGACGTATGCCTCTGGCCTCTGTGACTGGCACTTACATACAACACACACACACACACACACACACACACACACACACACACACACACACACGCATCTATATTTGTATTTTAATAATTTTTGGTTAGAAAAGCTTTTCCTGAAATCTAAAAATGTAAGCCCCTAAGATTATCTAACTAATTGATTCGCATCCTCATTAGAAACATTTGTTAATTATATATTCCTGATATTTCTTCCTACCACTTTTCAATGTGAATTCTTAGAGCAGACATTTGAACATTTAATTTTGGCTTAAAGTAATAATAGCTGCTGTCTGCTGTGTGTGTTCTGCATGGTCTCCTCAGATCTGCTTCTCTAAAAGACTGCTGCAAAGTTAGTTTATGATAGTGGTCTGTTGGATGTAACTGATTTGTTGAAACAATTGCATTTAAAAGTCAATGTTTTCTGTTTTCAACTTTTCCCTGGGCAAAATAATGGCAGCAGAACACATGGAAGGGCTTGGTAAGTTCAGCTTGAGGCTGAGGACCTAGAGAAAGTATTGGGGAAATGTTGATTCTTAATCAGCAACCTTCATCACTTTCTCCCTGATCTCTGAAGTGATGGCTTACCATGAGGGGATGCGGCGAGGATGAGTTGGTCCTGGGCAGTCAGGGTCAGGCAGATGGAAACTGCTTGTAGTTGTCCTGTTCCTGACTTACAAAGCCTGTGAAGAACTCCTCGCTGCAGGGGTAGCCTTCTGAACTTGTTAATGAAAAGCAGGCATAGCCCTTCAATATTACAGTAAAAATTGAGGATTCCTTTACATAAATGTTCTTTAAAGAGGATAAAGTCATAAATTAGCTTACATAATAATCTACACATAATTTAGTCTATATTCTTTGGGGAAAGGCATACATTAAATATGCTGTTAGTCACCATGTAATATCCAGGACAAACTAGATTGATAGAATTGTTTTTCTGTGTTTTGTGGTTTTTAGTTTATCTTTAATTAGAATACCTGTATTCAGTTCCCAGTTTAACTGCTCAGAAGGGATTGAAGTTATTATACAGTATGCATCATAATTGGCCAATATTTATTAAAAGGAACAAGAACAAAATGTCGTTTTTTGGAAGTCTTTAAACAAAATGTGTGCTGCTTGGAAAAAGAGTTGAGATTGATTGGCCCTTTTATCTCTGCCGTCTTCTATGCCAAGCTGCACATTGACTGTGTTGTGTACTAGGAAACAGAAGCTTTCACTTTGGAGTTGCTAACCATTCTTTTGTTTGCACATTCACAGGATTCTGATCTCCGAAGTGCACTTCTTTTGGAGCAGGCTGCGCATTGCTTCATAAACATGAAGAGTCCCATGGTTAGAAAATATGCTTTTCACATGATCCTGGCGGGCCATCGGTTTAGTAAAGCAGGGCAGGTAAGCCTATTTCCTTTAAAAGGTGTTGCAGCTAGAAAGATGGTCAGCAGTTAGGAGCTTTTGCTGCTCCTCCAGAGAACCTGAGTGGAATCCCAGCACCCACACTGAATAATTCACAGTTGCCTGTAGCTCCAGCTGTAAAGGATCTGTTACCCTTTCCTGGAATACCAGGGTGTCTGCACTCACCTGTGAACAGAAACCCACATGTACGTGCATAATGAAAAGTTATAAACCAATCTTTTTTAAAAGATTGTTTTTATTTTTAAGGTGTATTCTTGTGAATTTTGTTGTTTTTTGAGACAAGTTCATACAATGTAGCCCTGGCTGGCCTCAAACTCAGAGATCTGCCTGCCTCTGCCTCCTGAGTGCTGAGATTCTTGTCACATTTTTGTGTGTTTATTTATTTATTTTTTTGAGTATGCCTATGTGTGGAGTCAGACAACTAGCAAAGTTCTCATCCTTCTACAGTGTGAGCCCTCTGGGTTCAAACTTTGGCTGTCAGGTTTGGTGGCAAGCCTTTACCTTCTGACAACTCTTGCCCCCCACCCCTTTGCTAGCCTTTTATATTTAATCCTAAAAGTTGAAAGAAATTCTAGTTTTTGATAATTTTTGGTAAAGACATGAGATTTGGATGTAGATACAGGCTTAAATCTGGGTATATAAAAAGCCTGATTTTGGTTACTCTTCTGTGACTTGATTTTGGTTTTTAATTTTAATTGTGTATGTGTGAGAGAAAGAGGAAGGGAGGGAGAGAGGGAAGGGGGGAAGGAAGGAGTGAGGAGAAGAGGTTACAAGGTAGTATATGCCTTTGGAGGTCAGAAGAGAATTCTTTGGAGTCAGAGTCCATTTGCTCCTGTCACTTTGTGGGGTTTGTGGATTGAACTCAGCCCATTAGGCCTGCATGCAAGTGCCTCTATTGCTTGAGCAGTCAATCTCACTGGCCCTTTCTTTTTTTATTCAGTATAGGACCCAAGCCCTGTGAGATGGTACCCTTATATTTAGGGTTTTCCCTTCTCAGTTAAAGCTTTCTGGAAACATTCATAGACACTCCCAGAGGTGTGGTTCCATGAAAGGTTGACACTGACGACTAAGTATTATACCTTAACTGTGCACAGAAAGAATTTGAAATAAAGCTAAATTGAGCAGTGAACATTTTCCTCAAGTTAATTTCAGAGAAATAAGGGGTGGGTTTAAGAACAGACGGAAACACCTCACACTATCTGGCTGAGGAAATCTAACCTATATTTCTGCACAGAATTGTGTAATGGTGAGGAGATCATCCTAATTGTTAGCTTCATTTTCTTTATCACATTCTCTTTTAGTGGGTGAGCCAGTGACCTGTTTATACTTGTGCATGCCTCTGCATGTGTTTGTGTTTATTTTTTCTAGTTCAAGACAAATTTAAATTGCAATACATGTCTCATTTATTTTCATTCAGAAAAAGCATGCTTTGCGCTGCTATTGTCAAGCCATGCAAGTTTACAAAGGAAAAGGCTGGTCTCTGGCAGAGGATCATATCAACTTCACCATTGGGCGCCAGTCCTATACTCTGAGGCAGCTGGACAATGCCGTGTCTGCTTTCAGGCACATTTTAATCAATGAAAGCAAACAGTCTGCTGCTCAGCAAGGGGCCTTCCTCAGAGAGTATCTTTATGTTTATAAGGTAAGTACTGCCTTTTAGGAATAAACATTAAAATTGTTTTTGAATTATTATTTTCAGGAAAAAGCCTGCTGACTACTAGCCTCATAGAGTATAATTAAATGCTTTATTGCAGATTATGTAATTACCTGTCATAAAAAAAATTGTGGAAGGTTTCTTGGTTATAGCTCTGTACTGCACAGTCCTTTCACAATTTTTAAAAGAGAATTTTAATATTTCAGTAAATGTAGTTTTGTGACTTTTTACAAAATATGCTTGTAATTAAAATAGAATTATATCACTTCCCCCTGAAGCCTCTTTTTTCTTTTTTTTGTTTTATTTATATTTTATTTATTCATCTATCTACCTATTTATTTGATGTGTTTGGGTGTTTTGCCTGCATGTCTGTGCATTACATCTGTGCCTGATGCCTACAGAGGCCATAAGAGGTGCTGGAGCCCCTGAGACTGAAGACTAAGATAGTAGTGAGCCACTATGTAGGTGCTGGGGATTAAACCCTGGTTCTCTGGAAGAGGAGCCAGTGCTTTTGCTGCTGAGCCATCAGCCATCTCTCCAACCCCTTTTATTTATTTATTTTTTTGAGATAGGTCTCATTCTTTAGCTAGGCTGGCCTCAGATGCTTCACCCTCTTGCCTTAGCCTTCCAAGTACTGGTATTACAGGTGTTCACCACCCACACATGGCTTTAATTTGTAACTGTTTTGAAATCTTTATAAGAAATACCTTAAGATTTCTAATCTATCTACTCTATCTATCATCTGTCTTGAGGCTGGGTCTCATAGTCCAGGCTAGCTTAGAGTTCTCTGTGTATCTGAGAGTGACTTCGAACTCCTGATCCTCCAGCCTCTTACCTCCCCAATGCTAGATTGTGGTGGGCATGTGCTGGGCCTATTTTATCATGTTATTATAGGATTGCCACTGATTTTACAAAATAATGGCTCCTCCTACCATCCTTAGATGCATATACTCCTTACTTTTCCTGATAAAAAATGAGGTGTGGATTCATAGCAAGTATTGTACTGTATTCCTGGTGGATAGAAGTGCAAACCACTGTTTGATAGGACACCTAGGATGTTTAAACCCTCCCTTTCAAGACCTGTGAAAGGTTGAATATTTTATCTTCCTCACAGGAAATAACTGCAGTTTTAGAGTTATGTAAAATCAGACCAGTTAAAAATTGGCAGATAGGATTCTATAATGACTTGACAAGAAGCAAAATTCATACTAAGGAACCATTTGGAAGTTTAATATGCAACACAACAAAAAACTTAACTAGCTAAGTACTCTTCAGTAAGGTTCTGTTTTTACTGAGAATTAAAACCAGGGCCCTGTGCCTGCTAGATAAGCACTCTAGCACTGAACTATCTCCCCAGCCCTTTATTATTATTATTTTTTTTTTTTTTTTGAGATGTGGTCTTGCTGAGTTGCTCAGGCTGGCTTTGCACTTGCTCTGAGGCCAAGACTCCTGATTAGCTGGAGTTAGTTATAGGTCTGTGCCACCAGTCCTGGCTAGGAAGGGTCTTTAAAAGTAGAGTAAATAATGTCTAAGGTTCTCAGTTATAAACTTTTATGACTCTGATATAGCATATAAGCTAGTATTTGTCTAAATTTTCTTGCATAACATTTTCATACCTTTGTATTAAAAATTAGGAAACATAAAAAAATGTAGTTTTTCTAAAAACTATTTTTTTCCTTTTGTATTTCTCCCAGAATGTAAATCAGCTGTCACCAGATGGCCCTTTACCACAGCTTCCCTTACCATACATTAACAGTTCAGCAACACGGGTTTTCTTTGGCCATGACAGACGACCAGCAGATGGTTAGTAAACTCTCACTTGGCCTAGTTACCTAATGACTATTTCTTTGAAGTGTTTCTCCAGGTAGAAATTGATGCTTCACCTATTGTCCAGTCATTAGAATATAGCCACTATTTTATTGTTTTTCTTTCCAGTCCAAAAACTAGGAACAATAAAAACCAAATGGTTGTGATTCTTTACAGCGGCGTTTCTCACTCAGGAAGTGCTCATTACTGTTTCACCTTGGCAAGCATCTTTAATATTTGCTATATATACTCAATTTGGTGCATATAAAGCACCTTTATATATAGCATTCATTCCCTTACTGTAGTTACTAGTTTTAGTTTTTTGCTTGTATAAAATCATATTGTGGTAGACATAAACATGTTTATAACTTAGTTTTTAATCTTTTTTTTTTCTGTCCTGAGACAAGGTTCCCAAACTCTGTATAAACTCTGTATAAACCAGGCTGTCCTTGAGAAGGCCTTCTGCCTCTGTCTCTGGTATAGGTTATAGCTGTGCACCACCACGCCCAGCTTAGGTTCTTTAACTTTTTTTTTTATAATGGAAACATATATAGAAGCAGAGAACATGGTTTACTCATCTTGCTTGCAAGCTTTTTTTTGTTTTGTTTTGTTTTTGAGACAGAGTTTCATGTAGTTCAGGCTAGCCTCAGACTTACTTTGTACTGTAAGATGGCCTTGAGCCTATCCTCTTGCCTCCTCCTAAGTGTTGGGATTACAGGTCATGTGTCACCATGCTTAACTTTGTGTTTCTGGGCATCAAATTTAGGGCTTTGTATGTGCTAGGCAAACACCCTCCAACTAAGCTACATCACCATGCCTTTTAAATAAATACAGGATCTTTTCCTCAGGGTTGAGGCCTGAAAGGGCATTCTATATTAGACTAAAGGTTGGTTTTATTGTTGTTCTTATGCTGAACTTTGTCATCATAAGTACCTTGACATTTCAACTCAGTGTGTTTCTCCTTCAACTTTACATCATGAGTTTTCTTTATATCAAAAATATTTTGATATATTTACATAAGGAATATATGCTATAGATCTTGAATGAACTAATTCTACATATTTAACTTAACATGTCTGAAAGTGATACACTTTAAGCACCAAGAGAAGTGATACCAGTAGAGCTGATGGGTTTGTTAGGATTGGGAGGAGTGCAGAGAGGGCATTGACTGGTTATAATGCTCTTTTTGTAAAAAAAATAAAATAAAAATCAGGCTGATGAGATGAAAGGTGACTTAAAAATTTTTTAAGATATGAGTTTGTCATGATTGCTCAAGAGGTAATGAATGGTCTTTGCTCCAGTGCCTGACGACCTGAGTTTAGTCCTATAGAGCCACATGGTGGGAGGAGAGAGCTAATGCCCAGAAGTTGTCCTCTGATCTCCACATTTGTGCCAAGCATGCATCCCCCACGTAAACAAACAAACAAATAAATGTAATTTTAAAAAAAATGTTAAGATATAAGCAATGGGGATGGAAAAATAGCCCAGTGATTAAGATCACTGGCTGCTTTTCCAGAGGACCCGGGTTTGAGTCCCAGAATCCATATGGCAGCTCACAACCTTTGTATGCCCAGTTCTTGGGGTTCCCAAATCTTCTTGCCTCCATGGGCACCAGGCACATAGTGTTACGCAGACAAATATACATGAAAAGCTGTGTGGTGGTGGCATGTGCTTTTAATCCTAGCTCTCTGGAGGCAGAGGTAGACGGAGCTGAGTTCGGGGCCAGCCTAGTCTACTAAGTGAGTTCCAGGACATCCAGAACTACACAGAGAAACCTTGTCTCAAAAACAAAAAATAAAATAAGAACAAATAAAGATACAAGCCAGGAGTCTATACCTTTGATCCTATAACTTGGGAGGTAGAGACAGAAAGATGTGTTTCACGCCATGTTTAAGTTACATAGCTTGTTCAAGGCTAGCCTGAGCTACATGAGCTGCTGAATCAAAAACAAAATTTTCATCTATAGGCAGTGCTTTATTTTTCTGTATGTTGAATATTTTATGTAAAAATTGTGGAAGTTAGGGAAAATAATAATATTTCAGAGCCAGGAAGAAAAAATGTCAATATTAGAAGCAAAGTTGCGGTTAGGTTAGAACGAGTAGATATTTGTGAATCAGAGAATTAGTAATTGGGCAAGGATGCGTGTATGTGTATGTGTATTTATATGGATACATCTGGTTCTTACTTGAAATGTTTTATATGAGGCAGATGTTCATGAATAGGTATTTAAATGTACAATTTGCTTTCTTTCTTTTTAAAGGGGAAAAACAAGCAGCTACTCATATAAGTCTTGATCAAGAATATGACTCTGAGTCATCACAGCAGTGGCGAGAACTTGAGGAGCATGTTGTGGCTGTGGCTAATAAAGGAGTAATTCCATCCAGTTTCTACCCCACACAGTATTGTTTGAACAGTTACTCCGATAACTCCAGATTCCCACTTGCAGTTGTGGAAGGTGGTATAATTGAATTTAAAAATATTTCATGTATGAATGCTTTGCCTACATGTGTGTATATGCCCCACATGCATGCTAAGTGCTCCTGGAGGAGGGTAGAGGGAGATTATGGATCTCCTGGAATTGTAGTTAGAGAAGGTTGGAAGCTGCCTTTTTTTTCTCTGCAAGACCAGCAAGTGATCTTATCCACTGAACCAACTCTCCAGCCCAATACTTGAGTTGTATATTCATAACTTTTTGTTTACTTGGAGCAAGTTACAGATAGTTTGTGATCTGCCACATTACTGGAGGCCATGGGCACAAAGATAACTCCCTATGTACTGAGCTGCATTTGTAAGCTAGTGGTGGGGCTCTAATATTCTTGTGGTGCTGGAGTACCAAGAGAGTTTCATTAGGGACACCCAAGTCATTTCTTTCCAAACTGAGATGTATAAGGTAGCAAAAGACAGTCTAGGCAAAAAACACAGAAGGTGTGTTGAGAGACAGTGTCAGGTTTATGAAAGTTATTAAATGTAGCCTTTTCTTTTGTAGAGCCAATTACAGTGGAAGTGGCTTTTAGAAACCCTCTGAAAGTTCCACTTTTGCTGTCCGATTTGTCATTGCTCTGGAAGTTTCAGCCTAAAGATGTCAATGGGAAAGACATTGAAGTTAGAGAACAAGTAAGTTACTAGAAGGTATCTGTGATGTGTGTGTCTCAGCTACAGCCTTACATTCTCTTGCTGTTTTACTCCTTTTTCTACTTAGTTATAAAGTCCACATGTGCTTACTCTTGAAATGAAAGAATACAAGAAAATATAATCTTAAAACTACCTTACTGCTATTTAGAAACAACTACAGTAACATTTTGCTGTTACTGCATTGAGTTTTCATTTGTATGTTTTTTGCTCATGCTTTCTATTTCCTTCTTCTATTCATGTTGCTTTGTTCATTTATGTTTCGTGATACATGTTTTCTAGTGTTAAAATGTCTAATGTTTCATTTTTGTGTAAACTGTTATGGATGATTCATAGACTTTTACTGTCATTTACTAGTTGGTTTGAAGGTTTCCATGTTGACTATCACAATCATTCTATGTGCATTTTTAAATTTAAATTGCGGTAGAATTTTGGATCAAACCTATGACCGATGGTGTGTTTGGCAAGCCAAATCACATGTCCTATGGTATTTTTGTGCATAGCTTTTAAGTAGTTATTTTGGCCACTGTTAACTGTGAGCAGTTGAACTTCTTTTGGGGTCTTGTTCTCATGATGATTGCATAATTTGAATAGATCACTTATTCACTTTAGTTGAGTCAGGCTGAACAAAATGAAAAATATACATCAAGTGCCTTCCGTAGATAGGCTCTACTGTGGGGATGGAAAACACGTTGCACAGAGCTTAATCTAGAGAGGCTAACTTCAGTTGATGTTACTCTTTGTAAATATGGCCAGTAAGATGCTAATGATTTGTTATTTTACTCATTGGTGTGTATATTTAAAAAAATACAATTTGTTCTTTAGGTTACAGGTGAACCTGAAATGATTGGAACTGAAGTTATTTCAGAATTCTTAATTAACAGTGAAGAATCTAAAGTGGTAATTGTTTTAATTGTTTTTTTGTCTTTTGCCTTTCTAAGCTTGTAAGATGAAAAAAAAATTAAGATCAGCTTAATTCCTTTAGCTGTTAATGTATTCCAGCTTTTAGAACCGGAATTGCTCCAAAGAAACCAGTACAAAAGTGGTAGTTTGTCTTTAAGTTTCCAGAGAAGCTTGGTACAAGTGCTTCTCCACTTCTTGGTATTAGTATGTACAGGCACTTAGGTGTGCAGATTTTGTTTTGTTTGTTTGTTTATTTGTTGAGTCAGGATCTCTATGTGTGGCCTTGGCTATCCTAGAACTGGTGTGTAGCCTTGGCTGGCCTGGAACTCAGTCTCTTGAACTCATAGAAATTGCCTGCCTCTTTTTCTCTGGAGTGTGGGGATTAAAGGTGTGTGCCCCTGTGCCCAGCCCAGAGTTGGTTTGTGGGTTTCTTTCTTTCTTTTTTTTTTTTTAATTAAAAATATTCTTTTAGGGCTAGGATATTTTTAGAGTGTGCAAGTCCTTATTTGAGTCCCAGTAGTACAAAAAAAAAAAAAAAAAAATCTTATTTTTGAGGATCTAGACATATTTTTTTTTTGCAGATTTTTTTATTTGAATTAGAAACAAGATTGTTTTACATGTCAATCCCAGTTCCCTCTCCCTCCCCTCCTCCCCTATCACCCCCCCCAACTAAAACCATACCTATCACACATCCTTTCTGCTCCTCCTGGAGGGTGAGGCCTTCCATAGGGTGTCATCAGAGTCTATTGTATCCTTTGGGATAGGGTCTAAACACCCCCCCCCCCATCTTGGCTCAGGGAGTATCCCTCTATGAGGTCCTGTAGATTTCCTCACTGAAACCCATGTTCCTGGGGTTTGGATCAGTCCCATGCTGGTATCCCAGCTATCAGTCTGGGGACCAAGAGCCCCCTGATGTTTAGGTCCGCTGTTTCTGTGGGTTTCACCAGCCTGGTCTGGTCGCCTTTGCTCATCACTTGTCCTTCTCTGCAACTGGTTTCCAGTTCAGTTCAGTGATTAGTTGTGGGTGTCTGCTTCTACTTCCACCAGCTGCTGGATGAGGGCTATCGGGTGACATATAAGTCAGTCATCAATCTCATTATGAGGAGAGGACATTTAAGGTAGCCTCTCCTCTGTTGCTTAGATTGTTAGCTGGTGTCATCTTTGTAGCTCCAGACATTTCCCTAGTGCCTGATTTCTTTGTAAACCTAAAATGTCTCCCTCTATTATGGTATCTCCATTCTTGTTATCTATTCTTCCCCCAACTCAACCTTTCTGCTCCCTCATGTCCTCCTCACCCCTCCTCTTCTCCCCTTCTCATTCTCCTAGCTCCCTCCCTCCTCTTCCCGTGCTCCCAATTTGCTCAGGAGATCTTGTCCCTTTCCCCTTCTCCAGGGGACTATGTATAGACATAATTTTTTTTTTTTTTTTTTTTTTTGTCTGGCATGGTACTGCATACCTTTAGTCCCAGCACTCAGAAAGCAGAGGCAGATGGATCTCTGAGTTTGAGGCCAGCCTGGTCTACATAGCAAGTTCCAGAAAATAGTCAAAGCTGTATAGCAAGACCCTATCTCAATAACAAAACCCCAAAACAATTACTGAATTTACAGATCTTCTTTTAAGAAAGATGCTTTTCTATACAACTGACATGGGAGATACACAACTAAGCAAATTACTTCCCATGGCAAGCCTCTCCATTGCACTTGGGATTTGCTGTGTGCCTGTATTTTCCCCAAGTGGGGGAAACTCCACTGCATAATTTGTGACAGGTGATGGACTGTGTATGAGCTTATCCCTGAACTAAAAATTAAAATGGAAAGAAGAGAAATAGTTTTCTTAAGAAACATTGTCATTTTAAAAGTTTAGGTCATGAGTTAATTCTGCAACATTCCAAAATTGAGGTACTGTGCTATTTAAAATCCTATGAAAACATAATAAGAATGACTTCAATATTTCCATAGGCAAGACTGAAGCTCTTTCCCCATCACATAGGGGAGCTGCACATTCTGGGAGTTGTGTATAATCTTGGCACTATTCAGGGCTCCGTGACAGTAGATGGCATTGGTGCTCTTCCTGGATGTCACACAGGTAAAGCTATAGCATTGATAAGCAGTTAGAAAAGTAGCTCTCAAACCATTCCATAGAACACAATGAATGAATGGAGATTTCTTCTAAATAGGTCTAATGTTCCTTCCAATCATATCCAGCCTTTTGACATTACTAATCTTGTCATCTACAAAGTTCCTGTTTGAGAACTGCAAATTACAAAAAATTATTGTCAAGAAAAATCTCTATTTTAAATATGTTGGGCTATAAAATGACATGTATAAGCATATGTAATTTAGATTATTCTAACTTCTGGCATAGGTTCAAAGCTAAGGGTTTTTATTCCCTTGATAATATTTTTGTTACTGATCCCAATTTAGTAAATCTAACTAAATAAATTTTATTTGTTGAAATGTCTGCTGCTAATACAAAACCACCTTAGTATGTTTTGTTTTTAATATTTCCTTTCTATAAAACAATACACCAAAGCCACTGTTTCCTCTGTCTTTAGATAATATTCAAAGCCACCTGTGGCAGTACATGCCAATAATCCCAGCTTCTTTTGAGGCTAAGACAGGAGAATTGCAAAAATAGCCTGAGCAGTTTAGCTAGACAGTTTCAAAATAAAAGTAATAAAACTTGGGCTATTAGTGTAGCTCCCTGGTAATGCATCTGCCTAGCCTGGGGTTCTAGGTTCAGTCTTAAATACTGACAAAGAACAAAACAACAGGAAAAAATACTTGAAATATTGTTATCTATACCCAAAAGGAGCAGAGTTAGTTTGAAGCTGTTATTTTTGATGCCCTAATTAGTATTCTCTGCAGACTTTGAAAACTCAAGTACATGTACTTCACATGGCTTGGTATGTTCTGTTTGTTTGGTTTTTAAATAATTTGGAGAACTCTACAAGATTCTAATGTTACTTTATAATTAATGTAAGTTGGTTGAATTTAGGTTGAAAAGATGCTAAGAAGGGAGTTTGTAATAAACTGCTATAGTTCCAGCACTTTATATTAGTAGATGTATCTTCTAGCAAATTAAAATTGACTGACATTCATGTGTTGGGTATGAATTTAACATTCATAAACACTGTTTATTAACAGTGGTGGGAGTCTCCTGGAATGCTTGCTGACCTTTGCCTTTGTAGTTTACATTTCTTCTTGGACATAAGGGAAACTCAAATAGAAAGGATGAATTAGCAGGAACAAAAAGCAACAAACACAAATACATGAAAGTTGTGTATTGTCTTCTGAGTTTTAGTACTGTATTTCTGCTTCCTGTTTGATGAGGCAGGTAATTTGTAAGTAGTCTTACTAATGCATTATGTTTTTAAAGCAGTATGAGTGAGGATTGAGATTATTTTTAACTTTGCTTTCTCACTGGTACTTAACTCTTAATATAGTTATGATTATGATAGTCCATTAAATATAGCTAACAGGGTACTAAAACAAGATACATTGTTTTAGTGTGTGACATTGACTGAATTAAAATTAAAATAAGCCCTACCTTATAAACAGGGTTTTCATGACATTTTAGTGTAGATACTTTTCATACTGAATGTTCATAGATCTGGGTTTAATAATTTGTGGAAACACTACATTATATATCTAATCTGGAACAATCACAGTGACCAAAGGCCCTGGATCGCTTTCAGGAAAGATGGAGTTATACACCCACCCTAGCTCTTTCACACATGTACCTGTTTTACTTGGGTGAAACCTCACATACATATTGAAAAAGTTAAAAGAAAACTATCTGTATTATAATTTTTATTGTTCTCCTTTTAGAGAAGATATAGTTATACATCTTCAAAATAGTGCAATATTTGGTATGAGTAAAAGTAAGAAACTGACCTGTTTTATGTTTTACTTTAATGTTTTTTCATGGTTCACATAACACTGGGTCCTTTGGTGAATAAGGATACTAGTTTTTAAAGACTTCAGTTTAATGATGAGTAGTCTTTATGTAACATAAGCAAATCCAAAAAAAGAGAGATATTGAATAGCATACAATAGATGATATTAAACAATTAAACATGGAATTAAAGTATACTTACTGTTGTCATTACATGTTTTATTCAGCAATTACCTGGAATTTTTCAAGCATTTATGGAAATTTATAGTATTCATATGTTCAGGTTAAGTTAAATCATCAAACCTACCATACTATTTTAAGGTATTGATTTTTTTAATTTCAGGGAAACATTCTCTGAGTATGTCAGTCCGAGGGAGACAGGATTTAGAAATTCAAGGCCCTCGACTTAACAACACGAAGGAAGAGAAGACGTCTGTCAAGTACGGTCCTGACCGACGTTTAGACCCTGTAGTCACTGAAGAGATGCCACTGCTGGAGGTATCTCACTTCTTCCCATCACATCATGGCTGCAATGATTTGCCAGAGCCAGATGATTTTTCAGAGAAATTAATTTTAGGTTGAGGTTGTTGATAGTCCATTGATCTGTATTTTTCATTATTGTTTTGTTTGTTTTAAGAAAGGTCTGTCTATGTAGTCCTGGATGGTCTTGAACTCAACAGAGATCTGCTTCCTGAGTGCTGGAATTTGAACTGTACTTTTAAACTATTGTTAAGCTTGCTAAATAGTTCTCATTGACAGAGGTCAGGCTGTGTGCAAATTAGCATTCTACCATAGCCACGCTGTAAGATGTAATCCTGAAATACTAATAAAAACTGGGGGAATATATGTAACTCAGCATTTTGGTTATTGAACTCAATGCCCCTTTTGCAGTTCACAAAAGTAATACATGAGTGAATGCTCATAGACAGTCTAAGCAGTATACAAGTACGTGGGGATGAATGTAAATGGAAAGTAACCCAGACTCAGACAGACAACATGACCTATAAAGTCTGTATGTGTGTGTACATATGAGTGGAGATGAGTGAGACTATAGGCTGTGCCACTAGTAAGGAGACTATGAGAGAAAGGTGTTGAAAAAGAAGGGAAAAGCAGTAGGATGTGACATGTTAACAGAAAGACTGTGTTGGGACATGGAAGAGTACAAGAGGTGGCCAGGGGTATGGGGGAGAAGATGAATCAAGGAAAGGTTTGCTCATAAGTACCATAATGAAATCTAAAACTGTATGTGTTAGTTTCTAGTTTCCCTGGCAGGGAAGTTAGTATGTATGATCACCTTTCTCCAAAAGGTGCTTGCAATGTGATCCCAAAATGGTATCTATGTTTTTAGATCTTGTGATCTTAAACATTGTATTGGTAATTATAAATAGCATCATGTCAAATGGTTGGGTGGTGGTAGTGTTGTGTATTAAAATGAAACCATTGTTGCGCTGCATGTGTTCTGCTCAGATCTAATAAATTTAAAGGTCAAGGGGCAAAATGGAAGGAAGGAAGGGAGGGAGGGAGGAAGGGAGGAAGGAAGGAAGGAAGGAAGGAAGGAAGGAAGGAAGGAAGGAAGGAAGGAAGGATAGATTAAGGCCCAAGTGCTATTTTCTTGTTGATAAATGTTTTATGCATTTTTTAAGATTTATTTAGTTTTATGTGCATTGGTGTTTTGCCTTACATGTATGTCTGTGTGAGGATGCCACATCCCCTAGAACTGGAATTACAAACACTTGTGACCTGCTATGTATGTGGGTGCTGGGAATTGAACCCAGGTCCTTTGGAAGCCATCTCTCCAGCCCCTTTTATGCATATTTTAACTTTATTTGGTATCTTTATCCATGCTGAGGAATTTTACTAATCTAAAGTCATATTTAGGTTTTTATTTGTTGTTTCTTTGTTCTATACTGACTCTTTTAGTCAAAACTTTTCAGTTAAATTTTATTGATTGATTGTGATGCTGGGTTCAAACCCAGGGCCTCACATGTGCTAGATACACATTCTGCCATTGAACCATCTGTATCTTATTTGCTAATGTCTGTATGCTTTAAACATTTTATTCTTTCCGTTTATTTTTGGTTTTCTTCACATTCTTTATTTTGCATGAGTGTATGGATGCATATACTAAAGTATGCTTGTGAGTTCATTGGACAGTTGTTTTTGTCCTGCCATGTGAGTTTGAGGATAGAACTCCAGCATTGGTGGTGCATAGCTGTAGGTAAGATTAGCACCTAGAAATGAATTGAGATGGATTGAGTTTAAATGTCAACCTAAGTATTCTGCCTTTTATAGTTTAAAGTCAGATGTTTGTCTAGAATTCTATAGGTAACAGTTTATGAGGGCTTACTTTCAGAAGCAGATATTCTGATCACTATAGTAAGTTTTCAAAATAAATTAGTAGAGGTCACCAAAACACACTTAATTGTACTAGTTTGCAGTTTTTGTTAAACCATATAATTGAAATGTTCCTTAGTTATTAAAGCTGTTAAAAGTATAACCAGCTTGAGGTGGGGGTGGGGTGGAGCATGCCTTTAATTCCAGCACTCGGGAGGCAGAGACAGGCAGATCTCTGAGTTTGAGGCCAGCCTGGTCTACAGAGTGAGTTCCGGGACAGCTAGGGCTACATAGAGAAACCCTGTTTGGAAAAAACAAAGGGCAGAAAAAATAGAACTTTTTTGTTTTTCTTTAACTTAATTTTACTTTTTTGAGAACTTCATACATGAGCTATGCATCTACATCACTCTCACTCCCCCTAACTACTCTCCTTGTATGTCCTCCCTTCCAAATCTGTGATCTCTTTAATTATTATTGGTGTGTGCAACCCTTCTGAGTGCATTCAGTTTTGGACATATGTATATGTGTCCAGGGCTAACTGCTTGGGACTCGTCAACCTATGTGAGAGCTCATTCTTTTAGTTTCCTTTCTTGTTAGCCATTGGCATCTGCAGCTCTTCATCTGTGGTGGAACCTGTGGAATTTCCCATCAGTTTTTTTTTTTTTTTTTTTTTTTTCTCTGTGGCTTTGGAGGCTATCCTGGAACAAGCTCTTGTAGACCAGGCTGGTCTCAAAACTCACAGAGATCCACCTGCCTCTGTCTCCCGAGTGCTGGTATTAAAGGCGTGCGCCACCACCGCCTGGCCCAGTATTTTCATATTAACCAGTGTTGTCATTATGCTGGTCTTGTTTAGGCAGCCAACCATATTGTTGGGAGTTCATGGGTATATCTTCTCTGTCATATATAGAAAACACCGATAGCAGACACCCTAGTCTTCAGGCTCTTAACAGTCTTCCTACTCCTTCTTCCTTGATGTTTCCTAAGCTTTAGGTATAGAGGTTGCAGCAAGTCATGCTCTCAGATGACACACAGTTGTTGACAGAACTTTATTCTCAGTCCCAGTTCTAAGCTTTTAACCTTAGAAAACTGAACTCACTACTGTCATTAGCTTAAACTTTGTGAAACTTAGCAGCTTTTAAATTCACATCCATTCTGTTTTTGGAACTGCTTGTGTTAACAGCTCATGTTTGTTCCTGTGTGGCAATTCAAATATGGCACATCTGAGCAGGTTGTTTAGAAGGAGGCGGCTTCTTACTCATGTAGAAACAACTAGTGTTTTTGTTGACCAAACAAAAGGTCTTGCAAAGAATGAACATTTATATGTATTTGGGTTGAGGATAGAACCTCTAGGCCTTCTGTTTTTTTAAGGGGTGTGTTTTTAAGAATTTTATTTTGTCTGTTGCGTGTTAAATCGCTGGGAAGTCATTAAGTTTCTAGTTTTGGTTTCTTAGCATTTGAGTGGTCTGATTTATGCTTAGTTTTTATTCATGGGTTGAAAAATTCTCTACTTGTCAGATCAGGTTTTGCCTCATTGAGTTACTAAAAGCCTGGGGTTGAATGGAGCTTTTGGATTTTAAAGTTGTGAATATGGAATCATTGGTCTCTATGTTCTCCTGTGAGAGCCATGGGTATTTATTGATGCAGTTAGCTACTTTTAAACTTGATAGTGATAAAGGTTATAAGACTAATTTTCGTAGTCATTTAAAATAGCTTGTAACTTGTCCATAATCTGCATAGCCATGCAAGTTTAAGAAATTAGTCTTCTTGCTCTTGTATTTTAAATTCGGGATTTAAAATCTGAGTGGCAAAATAACATTAGATGTTTGATTCAAAGATAGAGCTGTGAAATGACTTGTTCCTTTAGAAAACAGTCTCTTTCAGCGTTGCTCATTAGAGGCTCAGAATTTTAACAGTGTAATAATATTTTTTCCCTCCAATGCAGGTGTTCTTTATACATTTTCCTACAGGGCTACTCTGTGGAGAAATCCGAAAAGCATATGTAGAATTTGTCAATGTCAGCAAATGTCCTCTGACTGGATTGAAGGTTGTCTCTAAACGCCCAGAGTTCTTCACTTTTGGTGTTAACACTGCTGCTCTAACACCACTGAGCCCTTCCACATCTGAAAACTGCAGTGCTTACAAGACAGTTGTTACGGGTTCTCCCTCCACGGGCACAGCACTTGTGTCATCGGCATCATCTGTGGACTTTGGGACCAGCACAGGACAGCAGCTGGAGGCCATTCCTGTCCCCCTTCCTGACTCCGTGCTGCTTCCCGGAGCTTCTGTTCAGCTGCCAATGTGGCTTCGTGGGCCAGACGAAGAGGGTGTCCATGAGATTAACTTTTTATTTTACTATGAAAGTGTTAAAAAACAGCCAAAAAGACGGTGGGTAATTTAAAATTCTTAAAGTGTAAGATCCATACATGATGTGTTTATGCATTTGAGTAAATAGTTGGTACTTGTTAATATGTTATACATCTTTGTTTAGTAAGAAGTCACCACTTCTAGGCCTGGCATGGTGGCACACACCCTTAATCCCAGCACTCGGGAGGCAAAGGCAGGCGGATCTCTGAGTTCAAGGCCAGCCTGATCTACAGAATGAGTTCTAGGACAGCCAGGGCTACACCGAGAAACCCTGTCTTGAAAAACAAAAAAATACTATCTTTCAAATTATGTATCATGTTTATATCTAAACTTGTTATAATTATAATTTAATTCTATGTAGCTAAGAATGGAAAAAAATGTTTAACTAAATAAAATCTTGTGTTTTTTTTTTAAGTAGAAAATAAAAAAAGACTTAGTTTTTGTTTTTGTTTTTTTTTTTAAGTCTATAAACTTACTGATTCTTTGATAGTTTTAAATGCTGTGTTATTTGTATATCAACCCCCCTCCATATAGTATCCTTATATAAGAATATGGTTTTGGTATGTATGAGAAATGTGTGTGCAGTGGTGTTCACTGGACAATCACTTAAGATCTCCAGCCTCACTGTTTTGTACAACTTCAGGCCTACATGTTGCATGGCAGAATTCAAATACTACTACCATCCTTATAAAATTAACATTTGTTTTATTCTATAGAATATCTAAATGTCATGTAAAATAGTATAAGGACAAAAATAGGAAAATACTTGATGTGATGGTACAGTTTGGGTCCTAATAATGTGAATTCTCCTCAAGAGGATGGACACGGACAGAGCACTCTGGCCAGGGAAGCTTTAGTGTTGAGGTAATGAAGTGAGCTTCAGAGTGCAGGAGAGATTTCAGGACATGGACCCAAGTGGATAGGAGTCAACCACTCCAGTATAGTATAGCTTTATTTACAAAGAGGTTCATCAATTAGAGACTAAGAACTGGATGCTAATGCCACAGTACAAACTGTGGGAAAGAAGTCAAGTAGGGTCTGTTGTGGTAGGGTTCAGTGTGGCAGCACTTGCCTGTAATTGGGGAGGTGAAGGCAAGATCAGGAATATAAAGCCACCCTGAAGCAACAAAAACTTTGGCTTAAAAAACTAGGCATTGCATTTGAAATGTGCAGCTTTGAATACCAAATTGAAAGTTCAGGTTTTGAGCCTGGGAGTATGTGCCTCAGTGGTTAAGAGTTCTTGCTGTTCTTCCAGAGGTCCCATGTTTGGTACCCAGCATTCATATTGGGTGTCTCACAACTGCTTGTAATCCAGTTCTAGGTGATATGGTGCCTTCTTCTGGTCTCTTTGGACACCCATATATATGTGGTATGCACATGTGCACACAGACAAATACACAAATTAAGAAGAAATTAAGTTGTGGTTTTGTTGAGACCTATTTATTTTGAGACAGGATCTCATGTAGCCTTGGCTAGCCTGGAACTCACTATAGACCAGGTTGGTCTCAGACTCACAGAGATCATTCTACCTCTGCCTCCTGAGTGCTGGGATTAAAGGGCGCCCACCACTATACTTTTAGGAGCATCTTTGGGAGCACTTTGATGAGAGAAGATGTGTTGGTTGCTATATGAAGGTTATTTTCACTATGACATGGTTTGATGAGTGGGAGAAAAGCCTAGAGCCAGGATTACTATTAGAATTTTTTCTCAAGACAGCATTTCTCTGTATAGCCCTAGCTGTGCTGGAACTAACTCTGTAGACCAGGCTGGCCTCAAATTCAGAGATCATTCTACCTCTGCCTCCTGAGTGCTGGGATTAAAGGCATGTGCCACCACCACCCAGCCTAGATTTCTTACAAATTGAGAAGAAACAACTGAACTGAACTCAGTGTAACTATAATTTTACCTTCTTGTATTCTTTGTTTTCTGGTTATATGCAATCCTAGAAGTTAGCATGTTTCTGGTCTCTATTTAGAATTAGAGATTTGTAACATAGGGAGAGACTCTTAGATTCAGTTTGCATGTGTTTTTAATCTTCAGACACAGAATATTAAGACACACTGCAGTTATTTGTACTAGCCGGTCTTTGAACGTGCGAGCAACTGTCTGCAGAAGTAATTCACTTGAAGATGAAGAAGGCAGGGGAGGCAATATGCTAGTCTTTGTGGATGTGGAAAATACCAATACTGTAAGTTATTTTAAAGCTGAATTTTGTTTTAAAGTCTATTTAGAAATGTTTGGTTTTGGTAATGTTTTTCTCTATAATTTAGCCTAAGTAGGAATTTAAAACTATTTACATGGTCTGGTATGAAAACATTAAAATTCTGCACTGGCTTTGACTTTTGTGAAAAGTCTGTCCATGTCAGCTGTGGTATTTGGTGATGCAGTCTGAGAGGATTCCACTTTCCATATTAATGTAATAACCCATTCTCATATGCTCTGATGGTATCATTCCCTTTATAAAAGGGATCTCTGTCTGTACACTAGATGTCAGGAAGGTGTGGCTGTAAAGTTTGTAGAGCCTCAAGTGGATTGGTTCAGATGCTCATTAGTTCTTGTAATGCTTGCTTTTAATTTCATAAACCTGTGAAACCACTTTTCAAGAAACATTACATTGAAGGTTATTGTGCTGGAATGTTGGTGATTTCTAATGTCAGATTAGCTCTCATTTAGGAAAACATAAAAATTACATGCAGTTTAAGTTACACAGTAGTTTGAGAGTTTTTGTTGTTTCTTGTGTCCCTCCTTCCTCCTTCCATAGTGTTTCACTGTGTGATAGTCTAGGTAACTGAATTTGTCAGCCTCCTGAGTGCCAGAATTATAGGCAAGTGTAACTGTGTCCAGCTAATTGCTTGTTTTGTTTTTTACCTTACTGAAAATGAGGTATTTCTGGAGAACACACATCAGAAGAAATAAAAGAAAGTGTGTGTGTGTGTGTGTGTGTGTATGTGTGTGTGTGTGTGTGTGTGTGTGTGTGTGTGTGTGTGTGTGTGTGTGTGTGTGTATGAGAGAGAGAGAGAGAGAGAGAGAGAGAGAGAGAGAGAGAGAGAGAGAGAGAGAGAGAGGGGGAGAGAGAGAGAGGGAGAGAGAGAACACAGAGCAGTATCTGGTCTCAAACAGTCTGTAGCTGAGGATTATTTTGAACTTCTAAACTCATGCTTCTATCTCCTGAACACTGAGATTATAGGCATGTGTCACCAAATCTGGATTATAGAATGGTAGGAATTGGACACAATGATAGGAATTGGGTTTCATGGATGCCAGGCCAACTGAACTGTCACCCTAACTCAGAAAGTGTCATAGTTTTAGTTAAAAGTCCACAACAGATTTATTATTTTTCTCTTGAGTCGGGGCCTCATTCTGTAACCCAGGGAAATCTAAAGCTTGAGATGTAGCCTATAGCAGTGGTCCTTTTGCTCCAGCCTCCCAAGTGCTGGGATTGGATGTGAGTTGCATTAAATACTACCAGAAATAGTAGATTCTAATAACTTTATGTGTGGATATTATACTGTGGATATGTACTATGCTAATATATTTCTTCGGTGAAATGTTGCTTTCTGTAGTGTTAGAGAAGGATTTGAATAATTTTTTGAGATACATATTATATTACTTCAAATACATATTACATCTAATGTTTTTATTTCTGAAGATTTGTTTTACTTTATGCATATGAATGAATGTTTTGCATGCTTGTATGTAACTAAGTATGTGCCTGGTGCCCATGGAGGCCAGAAGAAAGGGCTGGATTCTCTGAAAATGGAGTTATAGATTATTGTAAACTGCCATTTGGGTGCTGAGAACTGAACCTAGGTCCTCTGGAAGCTTAGTAAGTGATCGTAACCACTGAGCCATCTCTCTAGCCTCCCTAAATCTAAGGGGTTTACCCCCCTTTATTTTTTGCCAATTCTGGGGATTAAATGGGGTTTTGTACATGAGGCAAGTGCTCTACCATTGAGCTCTGTTCCCACCCTCTAA